>NC_044328.1:117938617-118245235 GCF_007399415.2 Gopherus evgoodei
CTCTTGCATTGTGTTTTTGTGGCTCTTAAGACAATCAAACACAACTGACAGCAACTCTCTTTATTATCAGGGTGACATTTCTCTGTTGCTTAAGTACTTTTCTACGAATGCACTGATTGCTCTGCTATACTCAAACAACTGCAAATGACTACCAAAAAACCCTTTTAGGGATTACTTGACCAGACATAGCATTAGAATTAACTTTGCTGACTAGTTTAATATCCCTCTATTCTCTGTAAATCCATTGTACACAGTAGAATGCCGGAGACTACAGCTGGTAGGACAAGAAGCAGTGAAAGCAGGATTGGCTGCACTGAAGAGAAGGGGTATGATTGATGGTGACCAGATGGGGCCTCTGCTCCTGAACCCAATCTGCTGAACCCAGAACTGTGCAGGGTAGATTCCCCACACATACTCTGGGGCACTAAGACCCAGAGGCTGCCTCCTCTTCGCATTACCTTGTGGTGTTGTGGCAAACTGCAGAGAACAATCAGCAGGGTGACCAGACGTCCTGATTTTATAAGGTGTTTGGGGCTTTGTCTTATATAGGCACCTATTACCCTCTACCCCTCTCCTGATTTTTCACACTTTCTCTCTGGTTACCCTAACAGCCATTCAGAGACATGAGCTGGTAGAGACAGAAGCAGCCAAAATAGGGACCCTTAGACAGTCCAGTCAAAACTGTAGAAAGTTCTCTGACTTTCTCTGCCATCCACCGATTAGCTGTTTGATCCAACTTCCTTACAGTCTCTTCAAACTAAGCTTCACTCCAAATGTGTCCCTTCTCAGGGCCGGTGCTACCATTTAGGCCGCCTAGGCAATTGCCTACGGAGCCAGAATAAATGGTGGGTGCCATTTTGCCGGAGGGGGTGGCAGGCGGCTTCGGTGGAGCTGCCGCAGTGGTGCCTGCGGAGGGTCCGGTGCTCTGCGGCTCCGGTGGAGCTGCCGCAGTTGTGCCTGCGGACGGTTGGCTGCTCGCACTGCTCTGGTGGACCTCCCGCAGGCATGACTGCGGCAGCTCCACCGGAGCCACGGAGCACCGGACCCTCCGCAGGCACCACTGCAGCAGCTCCACCGGAGCTGCGGGACCAGTGCGCGGGGCGGCGAAATTGTTGTCCGCCTAGGGCACTCAAACCCCTAGCGCCGGTCCTGTCCCTTCTACTCTCTCCTCCCCTGCAATCCACCTCCCTTCTATTTTCTTTCTGTTTACTTTAATCCCAATGAAGTAAACCCACCGCCCAAAAAACAAAACACAGTAAAATAAAATAATTGTGGATTAACAAGACCTTTGCCACTGTCACATTATTCACTCTACTTCTGCATTCTGTTTCCCCACCTGTTCTGTCTTGTCTTATTAGAAGATATTGTCTCATTGCTACCCTATGCACTCCTACCTGTTTGTCTGTATCCATCTGTTCTTTCTTTTCTCATACTTAGTTCCTAACCCCAAAGATTTATCTTTACACTTTATCTTTTGGTTCTGTGTTTGTACAGCACCAAGCACAATGTGATTCTGGTCTATGACTAGGACTCATAGGTGCTCTGATACTACAAATAATAAATATTAATAACAACTGTTTAAATTTGACCTGAATCAGTAACTATGTTATCTTTCCTCAGTTTATATTCTATATAGGTAATTTCTGTTTACCAGTTACTAACTGAAGTGCATTATTAGGTGTTTCTTGTCTAAATATTCCATTTTGTTCTTCCAGATCCTAAATCCAAATTTAAGCATCATCCATTATCCAACACCTTTAATAACATAAATTTACCACTTGGAATCCCCCAGAGAACTAATGGCTGAAATATCTCAAGAGCAGAACTAATATCAAATGGTATTGTCTTGTCTTTAATGTTCAAATGCATATTGAGACCTAACTTAGACCTTGACTCACCGGACATTGCTTGCTAAAATTAAGGTCCTGCATCTGAGTGGATGTTTTTGTTACTAAAAACTTAGCTGCCGTTTCTTAAATAGTTTTTACTGAATAATATTTTGTGGCTTGATTTAAATCATATGTTTCAATAATTACCCCTATTTTATGGGCTTTTTAACTCCAACTATAGAATTGGCCCATTCTGTAGTTTGTTCTACTTTGATCACTCCACAATTTTCTATTTGAATGTTCAGCATGTACTTATCTGTTAAGGTAAATAGGTTGGGGGGTAGGTGGAGATGGGGGGTAATGAGACATTAGAAATATTATTTTTTCTAACTGAATATAGTATTCTCCTCCCAATAGCTTAGACCTTTGGAAGACATCCTAGAATCTCTTGCCATGCTGTCTGTGCTCCCTGTATATAACTGTGTGCAGCACACATCTTTTTAAACTAGCTACTGGCTAGATATGTCTTCTGCCAGGTGGTACATCAGCAGTTATTCTTTGAGAATTAAGTGAGATGAGCCTTTAAACAAGTTTAATATTTACTCATCTTTGTGCTGTTATTTTATGGCCCACATCTGAATCAAGCCAGAAAAAGTACCAAACATGTCATGGAGAAGACATGTAAACCAGCTTTTGAGATGTCCCAATTGTATAGAGACAGTCTCGATTTTGGGGGCTTTTTCTTATATAGGTACCTATTACCCATCACCCCCATCCCAATTTTTTACACTTGCTATCTGAACCCATTTTGAGCACTCATTCAGCAAGAGGCTTTATACCAGTGATGTCTGTTGAAAATACTGAGCCTACAATACAGACACAGACAATGACTTGTAATAGTACCAGTGAGCTTCACGTCCCTGTTTCTACAACAAGTGACACTGTTGAGGCGGAAGATGCTACTGATACAGCTACACCAGAAAGTACAGATGCTGCTCCAAATACTGTTGAGATGTCTATGAAACATTATTTAGAGAGAAGTCATAAACCACCTCTCAGACTTAGTTTGTAGCATGCTGTATCTTATTGATAGTAATATATTTGTAATTTTTGTATGCTCTTTTACACTGTAGGGGGAGGAGTAGGTACTATATAGGAAGTGGATGGTGTCCTTTTAAGTGGTTTGGAAACCTTGTACTGGGTCTTCTTCCTATCTTTTATTGCTGTATCCGTCATAATCCTGCCAGAACACCAGATCTTGCATGTATAGTGTATAGTTAATAAACTTGGTTATTTGGAATCCAACTGTGTTTGTGTGGCTTCCCTGTATTATTAATGGTGTGTAGAGGAAAAGGACATAACACTGTTTCCCTCATCTTTTTGCCATTTTCCATCTCTCTTAACAAGAACTTTACAGTGGATGCTGCCAAGAATTTTAATAATACGGACTGTGTTTCTGACCATCTTCCTTCATTTGGTCTCGTCTTTAGAGGCTAGAACCATATTACAGGATCTAAGGGAGGGAAATGACTCTCTCTCTCTCTTCCCCAAACACTCCATTTGCAGTATGTACCATGCATACCTCTTACTTGTATCAACAAAACAAACAAAAAACCCTCCACAGAGACCACAGTGCATACTTTGACAACCCGAAAAGCTATTCCCACAAAAGGCCAGATTGTGCCCATTAGGCCAATGCACCGATGTGAGTTCCAAGAGGCATTGCACACTGCCTCCCAGAACTACCTGCCTGCTACACCATCACTGAAGGGGATCTCCCTTTCACAATAAGCCAGGTATTTAGGCTCTGTGAGAAAAAGAGCCATGGCTCAGCTTTCTCCCTGCTGTCTCGGAGGGAGCTAGCACCTCAGGTGTGCTAGCAGGGAACTGTCCTTGTACTTAAGAGAATTGATGTAACCATGGGTGGCCCCTTTGTATGAGAGTAAAAAACGTTTGTGCCCTCCTCAGCATACACATTCAGGGACCAGCCAGAATCTGGCTCAAAGCTTTGACAGACCAAAGACACTTAGACTACCCTATTGCATTGGAGTTTCAGCGGGAAATGAGACAGGACAGGTAAATTCCTTCCAATTCCCAAGCCCTCCCCAGTATTCTACGTGATTCCGGTAGGCTAGGAACCCATCTTATATGACTGTTTTAACATTTTGACAGTGAATTCCTCTCAGAGCTAGAGAAGGCATGTGCACATCACCAAAGCTGTCTTAACTCAGGACAGGCAATTGTTGGGTGAGTCCTGCCACCACTGGTTCACGTGCATGTTTGGGTGTCTGCTTACACTTGTTCATATGGTTGGCACTAAGCACCTGCTCTTTGACAGGGGCAGTAGCAAAGGACAGTTTTAGATGGATCATCAGAAAAACTCAGCAAATACAATCTCCCCTGAAAGCCCACAGGAGCACAGGCGCTGTGTGGGAAGAGTAGGAGCAGCAGTGGGTTGGAGCGGGGTACTGCTCCCAGAACTTCTCTGCTCCGCAATGTGATATTCTACAGACCAGGGCCTCTCTGCCCCTGCACCAAGACTCCATTGGAAGAATCTTCAGCCAGAGCTGAGATCTGTAATGGGGCACAGCAGTAAGAGCATGCTAGGACAGCAGGGAAGAGGAGACAGACCCTACCAAGGCCTGCTCCAGGACAGCTGTGAGCAATTAACAAGCCACCCATCTCTATGGTCACCCAGATACCTCTGCATGGATATGTTATTTATGTCTCTATACTGCCCCTCCACACATACCAGCACACACACCTCTTCCCCTGCCCCCATTCTCTGTCTTTGTTGATTAGACTAAACTCTTCTGGCCAGCGACTACTGCTTCCTTTATGTACAGCACCTACCGCATATCAATCACCGCCATATTCATAGTAAAGCCTTGCTTCCATGCAATCCCTAAAAAAGAATGGAAGTGCACATACCTTGCTAAAGTCGATGTAACACACATTGCTGCGTTTGTGACAAAAAGTTAAATATGGGAATTGGGTGATACTATATTCCTAGTCACAGGTAAGAGGTTACACCACATCTAAAACCTAAAGGGTACAGAAGGTGATGCCAGAATGCCTGCAACCTGATTGCACATCGCGCATATCTTTGCACAGGGTGGACAAATGGAACTATTGCATATACACAGAAGAGAACTTAAGTCATAGGCCTACCCTAGGAATTTTCCCACCCACTGTTGCTGTCACGGGTTCAGCTCCTCCAGCGTTAGTAATTTTGTGGGCTCCAGCATGGATGGATCACTGGCAATTTTAATACTGTGCCACGTAACCCACCTCACAGCAGGGTATTACAAACATTGGTGTCAGCCATTAACAGTAGAGATTCCAGCACTGCTAATGCCAGTGGAGCTGAACAGGTGTTAGCATCAGTGGGAAAAGTAGACATTGCCGTGTTGTAAATTTGCCCTGAAGAAAGGACAACCAGTTTATGCCAAATCCCAAGTACACAACAGGAGATTTGCAGCACCCATGCAACTGGGGCAAAAGAAAACAAGCCAGGGATTTTACCAGTGAGAAATAACTCTGATTAAAGGGCACACAGCTGGTGCTAGCAGTACTGAAAAGAGGTCTTCTATCCGTATTGAAGTTGCAACAGTCAAGAGAATGCAGACCATGAGTGCATTAACAGAAAAGCAGGGGAGATATGTTTATTTTTTGCTGGTGACCCACTGTTTTGCCCTCTTCATTCTTTTGAGATAGAAAGAGACATTTGGGACTAGAAGATAAAAGGATCTTGGGAAATCATTATCTGCTGCAATGGCAACAAAGAAGCAGTTTTGTAAGGCAAAGTACTAAAAATGAAGTGAGGTGTTGAATCTTTAATTATCATGTGACTATTGTGGGGCAATTAATTTTACAGTCCCTGAACAAATGGGTGAAAACACCTTTAGTCCTAAGGAGAAAAAGCAGAGAAACTGCTTTTTAATCTACTTAACTGTATCTAATCCACAGAGCAGGAACCCACTGTGCTAAAATACTGTAAATGGGATGATAGCCTGGCAGAGGTATGTCCACTAACCCAGTTGGAGCTTCACAGAGAGAGGAGATGGAGTTGGAGCATGAAGGTAAACACAAAGAAAATGGGCACCTTAATCTCTCCCAACACCTCAAGGGAGAGATTCTGAATCCTCTTTTTGCATGTCTAAGTTTCACTTTTCTAAAAAAGTGTCTTGCCAGCATTCTATTCTATTCTATATAGGTTCTTATACCACTCACATCCCCACAGCATCTGAGCACTTTCCAACAGTACATTTAGCAGCTTCATTAACACCTGTCACATGTGGCTTTCCTCCCTCTCAAACTCAACTCGAGGGAGAACCGTGTGAGCAGCGAAGTGTTTTCTTTTGGTAGGGTTTTGATTTTTACAGTGTGAAGCAGTAACCACATTGTTTTTGGGAAAAAAAATGCATTTTCTGTACATCCCATTTTTATATTAAGAGTTTAAACAATGTGAATAAATCACAGAGATAATCAAATGCTAGTCTGCCATTTTGCAAATGCAAAAGTCACCTGGACATCTACATAACTGATTATACACACAAATCAGATACTTTGGTGACCAAGGGATAGTAACTGTAAATGTAACTGTAAGTGCAAAATTGTACCTGGAATCATTTAGGCCTACAACCAGTAATGGAAGGCCCAGTGAAAAATGGGCTAGAATTTTGGCCAAATGTCTCTGTATAATCCTCTTGGACTACATCCTTGATAGCAAAAGGGGGAATTTCTGAGTCAATCTTTTTTGAATTCATCCTCTTTAAGAGAGTTCACTTGAAATTCATCTCTCAATGGCATGTCACAAAGGAACATATCACTAAGAAGGGTCTATCTGCACCCATTGAGTTGGGAAAGAAAGGAAAGCATTTGGAGCCCTTATTCAGAGCTAGGGAAAGCCTAATTTTAATTCTCTTGAGTGTTCTTTGCATTAGAAGAGTAAACTGCATTAATCTGACCGCACTGTGAGGGCAATTGGGAGAGCATCTGTGATGAATATCTTTTATAAACTCAATGCATAATTTAAATAATGGAACACAAAACTGGGTTGTTTTGTAGTAATATGAAGTAAATACAGAGTTACTGCAAAATCTTAGAAAGAAATTTAGAAGCATTGGTGTATAGATAGATACACATTCTTTTAATGAATAATTTCTGTTAAAATATAAAACAAAATGTATGGTACTGCCTCATAGACACACCAAACAAACACACAGTATGAACTCTGCCCCCTTTCTGATGCCAGGGCCTTGTTACATTTTTCTTTTGGGAGTGGAAAATGTTGTAATACTTGCTTATAGAAATCAATGGATTTCTTGGAACACTGTAAGTAACAACTCCAGCACACAGAGGCAGAACTAAATTTCCTACAACTTCTGCCCTCCCAATCAGACATTACATAAAATCGAAAGAAGACAACAATTTAGCACTAAGATACAGTTGTTGCTGCTGCTGACTACAGTGATCATTACAATATTTACCTAAACTGAAAGAAATTGGTTTTAGGAAATCCCATAATTCACAGCTAGCCTCCTTAATCACGGTTGCAAAGCTGGAAACAAAAAAAGAAAAGTATATCTCTAGTTTGATTTAGAGTGCCAAAGTTGTTTTGCATTATTTACAGATTTATTCTTGAATTGAAAGACTGTACTAGTTACTAAAAATAACACCCCTCCCCCAAATACGAGTATTTCACTAGCATTTTAAAAAGATTGCTCTATGTATGGGTGTATTTTATTATTCTTTTTTGCACAATCTGATCTATAGTAGTCACCAGCATCACATAGATAAGCATTTGAGACTTGTTGTGTGATCATACCTTTGAAGCAGAGACACAAGAAACACAAAACACTGACTCAATACCCCTGAAGACCCAAGGCAAAGGCTTACTGATGAAGATATATTATTTGTGTTGCTGTGGTGCTCAGAATTGCAAGTACTATAAGGTTCAATTTCCTTTTCCCACATAAGTCTTACAGGACTTTCAAGATATTTGAAGAGCAAGCAAGTTGTTTGATTTCTGCCTTCAGAAAAAAATAAAGGTGATTTAGAAGTAACTATTCTGCATTCATCTTATAATATGTACCTATAAATTACTGCAAAAAAAGTACAAAGAGGTGAATAGACTATTATCTAAACAGTCCTGTTATTTTACAAGTGTAATTATTCTGTGAATGCTGTAAGAAATTCCCAGCATGGAGGCTCAATATATCAGTAATATAAGAAGAGTCCCTTTAAAAACGCAACAAATGTCTGCAACAAAACAGTTCTCCAAAAAGCACAATGGAAATATACCATGACATAAAGCACAACTGAATGATCATCATACAGTTCCTATTGTTTGTCTCTGGACCCACAAACTTCCAAAACTTTTAATAAAGTATTGCAGTTCCTTTAAAGCTGAAACATACCGTATAAATAACTGACAGAATCAAACTTGCAACTCATTCATAAATCTTTGAATGAAAACATCAAGTTCAGTATATGTTATTACCTCATTCGTTTGGATTTTTTGTTTTGTTTTGTTTGTTTTGTTTGCCCCGTTTAAATAAACAAAAGAGGAAACTTTCATCTAAAGCCTCCCTTAAATCATCTGAAGATGTATGTTTATTGCTTTTAAACCTTCAGCTTTTAGAAAATGAGATGAGTAGCTTGTTACCTTCTCCACCTTTTCATATGCAGTATCGAGTCACATGAAAATGCCAAAATTAGCACTGTCATTCTCTGTGTTGCCCATTAGTTTTACTGCAACACACAGCTAGTGAAACACTCAAAAATATACCTGTAGTGTCTTTATAGCAGCACAGTCTCCTATTGTGTTTTATCATTGAATACAAATTCAATATATATTTTTCCTTAGCAAAGAATAAATACATTTTGAGGATCAGTTATTCATCGAAACACAGCATAAATAAAACAGTGATTTGTTGCTTTCTACATTCTCTACCTCTTATGCTAATGAAAATCACCAAAAGAAAGAGAAAATGCACCTTCCCCAGCATTATTCACATTGCAGTAGACACCACAATTTTGTACTTACAGATCTTAACAGTGAAATGTCTCAGGATCTCTACAATTTTCTGCAGAACTGTTTCAAGCTCTCAGCAAGCCACACTGTTCATCCAGGCAGAACCAAGCCGTATGGAATGTCTATGCAGCTGGGAGATAATGGAACTATTTTCCCAGCTGGGACTACAAGCCTTTTATCCACTGAGCATTGTGTGTCTCTTCACTGGTACTACCCATGAAATACACTGCTTTCTTGCTGTATTCGTGACAGGACCCACACGATTTGTGTTTGAATCACATGCACACATAGCCGCTATGGCTTTTGAATATTCTTATCTGGAAATCTTGTACATATAAAAATCAGCTATCTACTAATCATTGTTCATGCAGGCTGAGAGAGCAAAAGCACAGCTTTCACACCAGTAGCATTTGTTTGCCGTGTTGTAGCTGTGCATGAAAGATTAGATTCTTTTCATACAGATATGAGTGCCTGTCAGGTAATCAGAAAACCTCTTTTCTTGAAAACTGGGTCACTAATCAATAGTAGATTTAGAACAGGAGTGGAAATAATTGTGTTTGTTTCCTGGTCCCACAACTGCTCCATGCACTACGTAAAATTAAGCTTGTAGGAAGTCTGTCTGGACTTAGATTACATTCTATCACAAGCTCTCTTCATGAAATGTTTAAATAGCCCTTTTGTGCTCTCCATATTAAAAAAAAACTCTAGACTTGCTTGTCTAAAGTAATGCATAACCAAATTCTATTTATTAATAAACTTCAAAACTGCTCTGATTTCCACTACTCCTTTTGGGATTGCGCCAGTGTAGAGGCCAAGAGCTGGGGATGCTCCTACTTTAGTTAGTAAATTATTTGCATTCACAGGAGAGAGACATGGAAATGGCAGGTTACAGAACATTTCTGCCAAGAGAAATGCATTGTTTCACAGCTATTGCTTCACCAAAACAGTTTAATGTAATCCCTGTAAATCCATTAGTTTGTAATGGGATTAATTGCACGCCTGCTTGAGCAATAAGATGCCGAAAGGAAGTGAGAGTCAAACGGTAACAGACATGCACGTGCCAAAAAGACCAAAGTGACAAGCTGGTAAATAAAACAGAGGGAATATTTTATTTTGTTTAGATAATTTCGATTGACTCCAGTAATAAACATAAACCATACATGCAATAGACCAACTTAAACTTCTAGCATAGCTCTACTGACTTTGGTGAATTTACACCAAATTTAATTTGTCCTTTTTTAGTGTAGTCAACTAGATGGTGCCATATAGGTGAACTTATGATCACTTTGACAGCAGTCATCTCACAATTGTGTGCCATGCACACTGAAATGAACATAATAGCCGGTGTTGCTGTGGACCATTGCCCTCTACAGGATGGAATGCCACAGCAGGCAGTTACAAGCCCTTAGTCTACATAAACCTTTATATGACAGTATTGTAGCTAACATCAATTCTCTTTTAGATCAACTGGCCATATCATGGGGTTTTGAAATTGTTCCTCAGTAAGGACTGAAGTAAGGGGGATCACATTGGTGGGGGAGAGTGATGGAAACAGCACCCCCAAAAGGAGAAGAGATTTCACCGACTCTTTCTGGTTTGAAGAAGCCCTCTGACACAAGTGCAGGGAGGAAGACTGGTTCTGTAGTTAAGGTCTTAGGGCTTGTCTACATCACAAAGTTGCAGCGCTGGTGAGGGGGTTACAGCGCTGCAACTTAGGAGGTGTACACATCTGCAGGGCATCACCAGCGCTGCAACTCCCTGTTTGCAGCGCTGGCCGTACTCCCGTTTTGTCTCGGGTGTAGAGGATCCAGCGCTGGTGATCCAGTGCTGGTAATCAAGTGTAGACACTTACCAGCGCTTTTCTTGACCTCCGTGGAATAAGCAGGTATCCCAGCATACCTGAGGAAGAGTCTGGTAATCAAGCAGGTCTCCTTCCCCGGTTTGCAGGGGGGTTCAGGGAACGCGAGAGCAAACCGCGGCGAAGCTGGTCTCCTTTCCCGGTTTGCTCTCGCGTTCCCCGAACCCCGAGCAAGCAGGTCTCCTTCCCTGCGGTTTGCAGGGGGGTTCGGGGAACGCGAGAGCAAACCGCGGCGAAGCTGGTCTCCTTCCCCGGTTTGCTCTCGCGTTCCCCGAACCCCCCTTGAAGCCGCCCAACAGCGCTGCAGTGTGGCCACATCTAACACCATTGCAGCGCTGGTTGCTGTAAGTGTGGCCACTCTGCAGCGCTGGCCCTATACAGCTGTACTAATACAGCTGTAACAACCAGCGCTGCAAAATTGTAGATGTAGACATACCCAAGTTCCATTCTTTTCTCTACCACAGACTTCTTGTGTGACCTTGTGCAAGTCATGTAGTCTCTGTGCCTGTAAAATGTGGATAATTGTACTCCCTTAGCTCATTGGTGGTACTGTGAGACTACAATCACTAAATATAGTTAAGTATCCAGGTATCATAGGGCTTGTATAAATACCATAGAGAGACAATAGGGTGTGTCTGCCATTGACCAATGTGGTGATAACTCCCCCTCCTGTTTCAATCTACTCTTAAACACTCTTCCTAATTTCTAATGCAATATTTTGAAGCTCTGCCATACCTTCCATTTGAGGATCTCAAAGTGCTTTTCACACAGTTAATTAAGCCTTCCAATACTCTGTGAAGTAGGTAAATATTATTATTAATAGAGCTATATTTAATTAGGGAGGAAATTCTTATGGATTTTTATTTATCATTAAAATTCTTCTAAAGAATGTGGGTGTCTTTTCTAAGTTATATACAA
Organism: Gopherus evgoodei; assembly: GCF_007399415.2. Taxonomy (NCBI): domain Eukaryota; kingdom Metazoa; phylum Chordata; order Testudines; family Testudinidae; genus Gopherus; species Gopherus evgoodei. The sequence continues at coordinate 117,950,262 of NC_044328.1, forward strand.
AAGAAAAATCTAAATGCAGAAGCAAATACTCACAACGTAATAAATTGGTCATCTTGCCATAAAACAAAAATTAAAATTGAAACAATTTCTGTGTTTTGAGAAAAATCCCCTCAAAACAAATGGTGTTGCCTAGTAAGTTGTCTATATTGCTGGGCAGGAACAGGAATTTTCATTTAATGGGAAAATTGGAGATTTCTATTTTTTTAAGCATTTTCCAGAAGAAAAGAACTTGCTTCAGAAATTTTCCAACCAGATCTAATTGTGTGTTAAAAATGTCAATAGAGAAAAAATAAAAATCCATGCTATTCTCCTATCCATGCTGTACTTTCAGAAGTTTAAAACCCTTGAAAGAAGTTTCTCCAAAAATGAAAATGAAACACACCTGTTATATTTATAAACTACTTTTCACTTCTGTTAACATGTTGTAAAATAATCACTGCATTACAAAATAACCAAGAAAAGTACTAAAGTGAACTCAAAAAAGGATTTCAGTGGTATTTCTCCAGTAGACAGCAAATCACAGGGAAGAGTTTTATCATCTTAAATCTAGCAGAATGCCAACATGACTAAAAATGTCACAGTGGAATCTAGTGTATGAACTGAAAGATAGGAATTAGAAGGCTTTCGTCTGATGAGTTTGTTGAGAAAACTTTTGAATGTCTGGAAGATATTCTTTCATGCCCCATTTTCTTTGTAAAAATAGGAGATTTCCCAGCCTCAGATTGCTAGACCACATGAAATGGTCAACACAAACCCATGTAATTAATCCAGCCTATCTATATTGGTTAGGGGATCTTTAACCAATGAGGTTAATTGAAATTAACTGCAAATGACTCCAGTGTTTTCATCACAAAATAAAGAAATGGATAAAGAGAAAGAAGGAGAGAGTGTTGTCCAGTACCAAGAACCTGAGTTAGGAACCGGAGGCAGAACTGAGAAAACAACTCAGAATTCCCCTTGGGCAGCATCATGGCTTTTCCATAATTGATGTTTCCCCCTCAGTAAAAAGTGAATTATAGAAATGCTGTGATGCTGCCAAAGGTATACATATCACAGCCGATACACCTGCAAAAAGAAGTAACTTTTTCATTCTTACCTGAATTATTAGGAGTTATACTGTGTACGGTTTTTGTTATTATCAGGTCCTTGTTGATCTCTCTGTATTCTAAGCTAGTTACTTGGGCAACACTGAAAGTGGGTTCTATAGGTCCTGTCCTGTACTCCTTACACAGGTAAAACTCAGTTCAAGCACAGCTTTTAGTTAAGTTACATTCCATCACTGCCAGAAAACATATTTTAAATCAATGTTTTTTTTAAAAATTTCCTAACACATGGGAAGCATAAGTGCAGAATGAGCCACAGGGTCTATGAATGGGAAATTGGATTTCTTGCAATCATTTCCTAGACACTAAAATGGGAACCATTTTCACAGAATTAACAGCTATGTGTAAACTAGATTTGTGGTTTTCATCAGAAGTTTTGGCAGACAGATATAAAAACCATTTAATAATTACTGTGGACATATGGTTGTTATTCTGTTTACTAATACAATTTCTAATCAGTTTCCCATGTGTAAAATAGGGATAATAATATTCTTTTTTTTTAATTGAATTGCTATGGTGTGTCTTATGCAGGAGGTCAAAATATCTTCATGGTTCCTTCTAGCCTTCACATCTATGAAAAAATAAAATACACCCGTAAGAATGAAATGCATCATTCACCATTAAAAAGTCATCATTTACCTATAGATATCACATAGTGGTTTCTGAAACTTTATAACCTTTCCCTGTGATTTTTAAATCCTGACTTAATTTGTCCTCAGTCCTGGTAAGTGTATTTGGAGTAAATAGGAACAGAAAATGGTTGAAATATGAACATTATGTGAGTGAGATTCTACAGTCTTTTTATCACCAAAAGTGGAAGCTGGACTTTTGAAATTAATGAGGTTTCATGGTCTTTTTTTTTAATGACCGTACTGCAAAAGTCCCTCTTAATACAGAGCTTTATATTGATGAATATGTGGACAACATAAACAATTTAGAGTAAATTTTTATAAATTGTGTATTCTTATAAAGTGAAAACTAATAGAAATATGAAGTCAATGGAACTATGCCAATTTACAACAGATAAGGACCTGGTGCATAAGGCTTAGCAAGTTATATTAAAAATGAAATACTATATATAAGTGATTTAATTGATTAGTGAAAAATGTAACATAGCTTGTCAGAAGAGCTAAAAAGGAGAACAAAAATAATTTAAATGATTCCAAGGCAAAAGAAATCAGACACAGAATGAACAATAACTTGTTCAATTTTCTTCAGGTCAGCATGCTGTCAAGTAATGGTAGTTCATTTCTGCATGGTTTGGCATAACAATTAAATGTCTTGCATGTTAGATTTCAATTTAAATGTCCTATGTGCAGCTCATCTATATAGTTCAAATCGTTGGTGTGTTTGTGTGTGTGTGTGTGTATGTGTGTAGAGTATTCATTAATATGCATTCCATTTCGAAAAATGAATACCACATTACATTTCAGAAAATAAAACCTCAGACCTCAATAAATGCAATTATGGTTCAAAGTTCAACCTTAACTCTGTCCACTTGTGTCTCTGTCATAAAACAGGCATACTTTTTAATCAAACTATTTGCCAGTTAATATAATGTGTCAGTTATTCTTGGAGTGCTTTATGTTAAAGTTGATTGGTATCTTTCAAAATGTAAATGAAAATTTGACAAAATATTTTAAGTGATATTTTTCTGTGAGTGCCATGTAAAGAAGGGTGGAGGGGAAAGCTCTTGTAATGCTAAATTGTGTCAGGTGATTGCAACTAGGAAATGAAGATCAGTCTCTTGCCAGCACCTCTGCATATTACACCCTCATCACACCACTCTTCAAGGGTGTTTGTTCTGACAACTAATCCTGGCCATATCATGCACTTGGGGGAAAATCCTAAATGCCAGGGAATTATGTGAGTGTCAAATCCTAGAGTTTATTACATTCACATTGTTTTGTTTAAAGAGATATGGAACACGTTTACAGATGGCTTGGCCCCTCCAACCTGCACATCCACTGATATCTGTAGGGAAATCCCATGAGTCAGAAGGCATCTCTGGAGGGATGAGTTATTTGTATGTTAGATCCACACCTCTGCACTAATTCTTCACACTGTCCACCCCCTCCACACACATACTTCATGGCAAAATGATTACCTGATATCAACTATAATCCCAAATAGCCCCTCTACTGAGATTCTGGTATGCAGAGGCAGAAATCAATATAAGGCAATACTGACAAGGCTCAGCATCCACTCACACTGCATATTCTCCACCAAGTTCAGAGAGGGTGATGCTGTGAAAAAATGCCTTGTCTTCACTCCATCATTCCAGCCACATCCCTGTGTCACAGGGCCCTGGCCACTTAGGAATCCTGGGGAGTTATTTCCAAGATCCTTCAGGAAGAAGGGAGGTGCATGCTGTGGAGCTGATGATCACCCATTTCTCACAAGCCTGTGTGCTCTTTTGTAACTTACTTTCTCTCCAATCCAGCTGAAGAGATCATAGAGCTGCATCACATTGATTTAAAACTACTTTTCTTATCTCTATAAAGTCGAAATATTGGTAATCTGTGGCAATTCTCAGGGTTGTGAGGCACTCGTCACCACCTGCCCTTAGCTGTGGAGTCTTGTCTGTGGATGAACTCCCTCAAACCACCATCATCTGGCAGCACAAGCAACATCTTCCAGCCTCCTCAGATCTCGCTCTTTCTGTACAGATTAGCAACAGGCACATACCATTCCCCAGGTCTTCCAAGTGCCCCTCCGGAGTGCTCTGTCTCTGTTCCCCTGAAGACTCACATTGCTCTTAGAGCATCTATTCCCAAAGGAATAGTACACACTAGCTAGTGAGGTTAAACTCAGGATCACTGCTTTGCTTAACTAACACACACACACACACACACGTATAGAAGTGATAACAAGAATAAGTTTATTATCAAAGAACAGAGATTCAAATGATAGAGCCTAAGAATATTGGAAACAAGTGGTTACATATAAAACTTTCTAGAGACTACACTTAACTAACGAAGCATTCCCCTATCTCCCACAAGATAGCTTATCCCAAATTCTTTCCCTGGTGTTTTCAACCAGGTTGATTGAGATCACTTTTCATAAGATCAACTCTATTGGCAGCTTCTTATCACAGATTGAGGGAATACCTGGCGGTTCCTCTGAATCCCAGATATACTTTAAAAAGTCAATTGTCTTCTTCTGAAACAGGATAAGTCCTGTCGTTTTTTTTTTCCTTCAGCCCTCATAATCTGTCAATTAGCATTTTGCTCAGACTGTAAATGGATCTTCATTGTGAACCATATATTACTCAATTTGTGCATGACCATCTCTTCTATCCTTCTGCCAGGAATGTGGCGATTACCTTCTGGTGACCTGTCTTAACTCACAAACTTAGAGAACATAGTTTTTTGTGAGTGTGTATATATCTATATTTATATATTTATCTATTACGTATCTACATCTATCTATACCTATATCTATTCCCTACATATATTTCACAATTCTGATGGTGACCAGTATCACACAGATGTTCTTAGAAACCTTATATGACATTATTTTGCTGAACACAGAGGATTCCTGTACTCCTATGCCCTCTGGCATTGGAATCAAGAGGGGTTTGTGACACATACTCAAATGGTGGAATGTTAGCCTGGCATAATATATTGCAGTCCAGACAATGTACCTTTAACACAGAGTGCCACCTTCTTCTGTTACCCCTAAGGATTTTGTTTTCCATTCAAGGAAAATAGAGACAAAGAAGATTCTGGTGGATTAGTGCAAAGCAGTTTCATCTAGCACTGAAGAATAAACTTTTTGTTCACTGACAATTTTGAAAAGTTAAAAAAAAAAAAGAGTCAAACATAAGGTTTTATTTGACCTGAAATGAACTTTTCATTTCAATTTTGAACATTTTTAATGTTTTAAAATATTTTAAAATAAATTAAAGTAAATTTAAAAACAAAAGATATTTTGAATTGAAAATCTAAATATTTCATTTTCATAGAATCCCAGAATCGTTGAAATATAGGGCTGGAAAATACTTCAAGTGGTCCTTTAATCCACCTCCTGTGCTGAAGCAGGATCAGATAAGCCTCGACCATCCCAGAGACATGTTTATCTAACATGTTCTTTTAAACCTCCAGTGATGGTGATTCCACAACAGTCCTTGGATACCTATTGCAGTGCTAGACTCTCCTTATAGTCAAAGTTTTTCCTAATATCTAACTTAAATGTCCCTTGCTTCAGATTAAGCCCATTACTTGTCCTACCTTCATTAGATATGGAGAACAATTGAACACAATCCTCTTTATAACAGCCCTTAGTATATTTTAAAACTGCTATCAAGTCCCTCCTCAGTCTTCTTTTTCTCAAGTCTAACATGCCAAGTTTCTTGAACCTTTCCTCAGAATTCAGGTTTTTAAAACCTTTTGTCACTTTTGTTGCTCTCCTCTGTTCCTCTCAAATTTGTCCACATATTTCTTAGTGCAGTTGCCAAACTGGACACAATACTCCATCTGAGGGCTTCCCCGGGCCAAGTAGAGTGGAACAATTACCTCCCATGTCTTACATAGGACATTCCTGTTAATACATCCCAGAATATTTGGCTTTTTCACAACTACATCACATTATTGACTCATATTCAATCTGTGATCCATTATAAGCCCCAGATGCTTTTTAGCAGGACTACCACCTAGCTAGTTATTTATCATTTTGTACTTGTACATTTGATTTTTCTTTCCTAAGTGAAGTACTTGAACTTGTCTTTATTAAATTTCATCTTGTTGATTTCAAACCAACTCTCTAATTTGTCAAGGTTGTCTTGAATTCTAATCTTGTCCTCCAAAGTGCCTGCAAATTGGTGGTGTCTGCACATTTAATAAATATAGTCTCCACTCCATTATCCAAGTCACTAATGAAAAATATTGAATAGTACTGGACTCAGAACTGTCTCCTGTGGGATCTTATTAGATACATCCTCCCAGTTTGACAGCAAACCATTGAAAACTACTGTCTGAGTATGAAGTATCAGAGGAGTAGCCGTGTTAGTCTGTATCCACAAAAACAACAAGGAGTCCGGTGGCACCTTAAAGTCTAACAGATTTATTTGGGCATAAGCTTTTATGGGAAGTGGGTTTTTTACCCACAAAAGCTTATGCCCAAATAAATCTGTTAGCCTTTAAGGTGCCACCAGACTTCTCATTATATTGTCTGAGTATGGTATTTCAACCAGTGGTGCACCCACTTTATAGTCATTTCATGGAGATCACTTTTTCCTAGTTTGCTTATGAGAATGTCATGTGATACTGTGCCAAAAGTCTTATTAAGACCAAGATAAATTAAATCTACAGCTTCATCCCTATCCCCTAGGCCATTAACTCTGTCAAAGAAGAAAATTAGGTTGGTTTGGCATGGTTTGTTCCTAACAAATCCACGCTGGCTAGTCCTTATAACCCTATTATTATGCAGGTGCTTACAAACTGACTGTTTAATAATTTTTTCCAGTATCTTTCCAGGTATTGAAGTTAGGCTGACTGGTCTATAATTCCCCAGGTCCTCTTAGTTCCCCTTTTTTATGATAGGTACTATATTTGCCCTTCTGCAGACCTCTGGAACCTCATCCAGCCTCCATGTGTTCTCTAAGATAATTGCTAACAGTTTCAAGATTGCTTCAACTATTTCTTTAAGTACCTTTGACATTGTTCAAATGAAAAGTTTTGATTCTTTTGTAATTTTGGAATAGGTTTTTGTGTGATGATTCACAGACCATGTTCAACACAGACCAGTATGGGGTTATGTCACTACTTGCTTTGTAAACCTGGGTGCCCCTGGGCTGACCAACTGCCTGCTTACAGCTCAGAGACCTCACCTGGCTTCCACCAACCTGGTTACTCCTTTCAGGGTGACACCATCACTGAGTCCTGAGTTTCTTCAAAACCATCTCCCCTGTAGTGTCCAGTTCCTCTCACTGGAACACTCACAAAACCTCATCAAATCCATTGTTTCTTTAGAGAAACAGTACACAGCACCCACCTATTAGTCTGGCTGAGGACTTTACCTTTCTGTTCGAAACATTGCACTGAGACGGTTGTGTAATAAAACTAGATCAAGTTTATTAACAAAGAACAAGAGATACCGAGCAGGAGGAATTGGGATAGAAATAGTTAAAAATCCACAAAAAAAGAAAAAATTACATTTATAAGATGAAATCCTAACTTAACTAGAGTATTTTGTTCAAAGCAGATTTTCTTACCACAGTTGTCCTTCCAGCATGGCTGAACAGTTCTTAACAAGGATCCAATCACAGAGCCCAAAGTGCTTGGTTTCTTTGACTCTTCAGGTGAACCATGCCAACTCTCTGGGGGCAGAGGTATGCTGGAGGGTAGGCATAGGGTCCAGAGTGACCTAGACAAATTGGAGAATTGGGCCAAAAGAAATCTGATAAGGTTCAATTAGGACAAATGCAGAACCCTGCACGTAGGACAGAAGAATCCCATGCACTGCTACAGGCTGGGGACCAATTGGTTAAGCTGCAGTTCTGCAGAAAAGAACTTGGGGATTAGAATGGACAAAAAGCAGGATAATGAGTCAATAGTGTGCCCTTGTTGCCAAGAGGTCTAATGGCATACTGGACTGCATTAGTAGGAGCATTGCCAGCAGATCGAGGTTAGTGATTATTCTCCTCTATTCAGCAATGGTGATTCCTCATCTGGAGTATTGCGGACAGTTTTGGGCCCCCTACTACAGAAAGGATGTGGACAAATTGGTAAGAGCCCAGCAGAGGGCAACAAAAATGATTAGGAGGCTGGGGCAGATGATTTATGGGGAGAGGCTGCGGGAACTGGGATTATTTAGTCTGAAGAAGAGAAGAGTGAGGGGGGATTAGATAGCAGCCTTCAACTACCTGAAGGGGGGGTTCCAAAGAGGATGGAGCTAGACTGTTCTCAGTGGTGACAGATGACAGAAAAAGGATTAATGGTCTCAAGTTGCAGTGTGGGAGGTCTAGTTTGGATATTAGACCTAGGATGGTGGTGAAGCACTGGAATGGATTACCTAGGGAGGTGGTGGAATCTCCAGCCTTAGAGGTTTTTAAGGCTCGGTTTGACAAAGCCCTGGCTGGGATGATTTAGTTGGGGCTGGTCCTGCTTTGAGCAAGGGGTTGGACTAGATGACCTCCTGAGGTCTCTTCCAACCCTAATCTTCTATGATTCTATGAAAATGGCTTTATGTTTCTGCTTATATCTTCCAAAGTTCAATGGCCTTGCTTCAAGAGTTAGGAAGGTTTCCTGGATCTGCAGCTTTCATCTCCCATAAATACTGCTAAATGGCCATCCTCTATACCAGTTTGTCTGATGGCTTTGTCTAGCTGGCATGTAAATATAATTTCATTGTCTTTCTTTTCTCAGTTTATACTGAAGACATACTCCAGCAGGAGGAACTGTATATATATATTTTTTGTCGAGAACAGAGTGACTTAAGCCCTGCCTGCCAAACACAGTTTGAGTTACAATCAGCTGGTCAGGCCAGCTGACACTCATTGCAACATATTGGGAAGCCCCTGGCCTTCTGGCATTGGGATGCTCTTAGTGTCACACTTGGTTTTATTTTTCCCCAAATGAACCATTCAGTGAAATTAACATGAGTTTGTGAAATGTTTCAGTGACACTAGAATTTGTCTTTTTTTTTTCTTCAGAAAAATGTTTTGATAGAAGAAGTTCAACCAGCTCGAGTTTCAACAGCAATCTATTATACATACAGTATATGTTTAGCTGAATTTTTTGCTGCACCTAAAAAAGAAAATGAAAACTGACATTCCTAGACGTTTTCATACCAAACTCATCAAAAAGTCAAAATTATTATTTGTAGCTGTGAATTCCACACAGATCTTTTCTCAACTTTATCTGAAGTCTACATGTTCTTTATTTTACTGCGGTTATGATCCTAATTTTGCTGGTTGGGAGGTAATGACAAATCAGATATGGGACAAGATATAATCACTAATATAGAAGCGCAACCGTTAGTAATGTTTTAATTGCATACAGGCAGTAATTAGCCATCAGCTGAACTCATACACATAAATAAATTAAAAGAAGACCTTTGAACATGAGATTCTATAACAATAAAGGGGAGGGAGAGCATATATTGATGAAGTTAGTCCCTATTTTAAGGTTCAATGGTTGCTCTTAATCTTCAGAATAAGCAGAAGGGTTGGATTGGAGTTAATTCATGCAGAATGCATTGTTTGTTAAGGATAATTTTTCAGTGAGGAAAGGGGAGGTGGGCGATTCCCTTTTAAACTGCATGAATAATGCACGGAACCAAAGTTTGCAATAAACTGGTTTCTCTCATTTCATTTGATCGACATTACTCTATCTTTGCCATTGCAATTCTGCCACATAGCAAAGGATTTGAAAACTTTCTGTCCTCCACAGATATTTAGTTCCAAATGAAAAAAAAAAAGGAGGGGGGGACGGACCTCAAATCAATACCTGTGAGCTTATCTATAATGGGACTGGAAGCTCTTTAACCCTAGAACTGAACTGTCAGGCCTGATTGGAGATAATTGGACAATGAAGCTCTAAAACTATAAGTAAAAATAAACACAAAAGCTTTTCATTGAAGATATTTTTAAAATAGCTGCTGGTGTTGTATTGAATGTGGTTTCCATTTCGAATACACATGCAAGTACAATTCATTATTAAAAGTTTTAGACAGCAAGACAATTATAACATTCTTAGTAATACTTTTTAGCACCCTCACGATGGCTTTGTGGCTTTATTTTTTTTATTCACAGAATTTACCTTAAGAAACAAATTGTTTTTGTTGTTTGTTGTTGTTGTTGCTTTAGCAATCAACAGGCTGACAAAGCACCAATTGTGTCTTCCGATTTTTAGGTTTTATTTGTGGCTGCTGCTTCCTGGATGTGAAGTATCAGATAAGTGGGTCACTTCTCAAATTGATTTTCCTTAAGGAAAAGAAAACTAGAAGAATGGAGGCTGGAACTTGCAATGCTGCACTTCTTGAGCTTGCTAAATGATTGCTGGATCAATGTCCACCCTCTGTGCTCTGCTGAGGTCTACAAAGAAATCAGTGACTATAAATGTAGAGTACAAGACATCACTCAATGGGTGTCATCCGGAAGTAGTCAGGTAGCTGTGAGAGAACATAACTTGGAAAACTAGACTAAAATGAATTCATTTAGAAAAGTTCTTTGCCATAAGAGCTTAGTGTGGACTTTGCAAGTTTCCCCTATCCTATAAACTGTGCTTAACTGTTACTAATGCACTTAATTTATGTGGACACATCACAATTAAAACAGAATACACTGTGGCTCAAATAGAAAATGCCTTTCATTTTGAACTAGAATGCAAGTCCAAATTGTTTCAATGTACTGAAATGTGGAAATTGCAGTTCAGTTTATAGAGAACCCTGATTTACAGTTAAACTATTGTGTGTGCACAGCAGGAGGCAGGGGGATTTCATTGTAAAAAAAAATTGGACTTTGATTGTAGGCTGTGGGAAAGGGAATGCTGGTATATTGCCATTCTGGAAAATCCCTGCCTGTGGCCTCCCTAAGTGTGTGACTGCTCCATAACATTGTATATTACTGATCAAATATGAATGATATTAAATTACAAAAAGACTACATTAAAGTAACTTTAATATCCTCTCTTAAACCCAGAGAAGCAGAGAAACTCAGTTAAAGCTGATATTCTGGCTGTCACTTCTCTCCTAGTAGATATTACTGTGGAAAGGAAAGAAAAAAGCACCACTGAGGGATTCAATTTTGGTATTTTGTCTCAGACTTTTATTATTATTAGTACTCATTTGTCTCCAGCAGTGTCTGTAAGTAACTAGTCTTTGTAGAGCTTGGACTCTTTGGTTCAAGAAGGGGGCTCCAGCATTTGGGATATAGCATACACCTTAATAGGTTCCCAGACTAAACTACTGGTGTGTGTGACTGTGATGGAGTCTTTGTTCAACCTTCCCCTCCCCACGACTTTGGAGTGTGAGGTCTTACTTGCGAGGGCACACATGAGAAGACTATATTTTACTGGAGTGCTATGCCAGTGCAAAATGTGGAGCTCTTTTTCTTCCTCTCTACCCATTTTGTGCATTCATGATTCAGCCATGCATAAACTGGTTCTCAGGGATTTAAGGACATTACATGGGAAATTCAACTATTTGGCAATTTTTTCCCATTACAAATAAAAAAAAAAATTCAATTTTCCTAAATTCCCCTTCACAGAATCATAGATTATCAGGGTTGGAAGGTCACAAGGTCATCAACTCCAACCCCCTGTTCAAAGCAGGACCAATCCCCAACTAAATCATCCCAGCCAGGGCTTTGTCAAGCCTGACCTTAAAAACCTCTAAGGATGGAGATTCCACCACCTCCCTAGGTAACCTATTCCAGTGCTTCACCACCCTCCTAGTGAAAAAGTTTTTCCTAATATCCAACCTGAACCTCTCCCACTGCAACTTGAGACCATTACTCCTTGTTCTGTCATCTGTCACCACTTAGAACAGTTTAGATTCATCCTGTTTGGTAGTTGAAACCAGCTATCAAATCCCGCCTCATTCTTCTCTTCTGCAGACTAAATAATCCCAGTTCCCTCAGCATCTTCTCATAAATTATGTTCTCCAGCCCTCTAATCATTTTTGTTGCCCTCTGCTGGACTCTTTCCAATTTTTCCACTTCCTTCTTGTAGTGTGGGGCCCAAAACAGGACACAGTACTCCTGATGAGGCCTCATCAATGCCAAATAGAGGGGAATGATCATGTCTTTCGATATGCGGGCAATGCTCCTACTTATACAGCCCAAAATGCTGTTAGCCTTTTTGGCAACAAGGCACACTGTTGACTCTTATCCAGCTTCTCATCCACTGTAATCCCTGGGTCTTTTTCTGCAGAACTGCTGCCTAGCCACTCGGTCCCTAGTCTGTAGTCTGTAGCAGTGCAAAGTCCCGCAAAATCATTTTGGATCTATTGCAATGTTTTGTTTTGAAAAATAAAATAAAAAAATCCTTTCAATTCCAGCATTAAAAGTAAAATAAAATAATAATAATAATAATAAAATTAAAGGAATTTTGTTTTGAAAAGTCATTTCAAAACTAAAATATTGAAATGTTTTCTTCTGGAAAATGTAGAAATGGGGCATTTCTACATTACTGAAATGCTTGTTTTTGTTTTTGTATTTTCTAAATAAAATATTGTCAAAATTGTCACTTTTTTCAAAAGGTGTCAATTTCGACAAAAGCAGCATTTTTCATTCTAGTAAGGACAAAGTTTTAGCTGGATTTCTAAGCTATAGTAATATATTCAAGGAGTCTTTCCACTTACTTCTGTTGGTTTTGGATTGGGCTCATAATTTCTGGCCTTTCAATGCCCACCCAGAAATATAACATATTATTGAATATGGTGGTAGATATTACAGTGAAATCTATAACTTTGTGTATTTTCATTGCGTGTGAGAGTGAGAGAGAGAATAAGTATTCTTTACAGTTCATGGAAGTTAATCTCAGAATGTGCAAACTAGGATGTTTTATGCTAGACATCTAAATCCATATTTAAGCATCTAAATAAAAGCAATCTGATCTTCAGTTGTGCTGAATACCTGCAGCTCTGTCTGGAAATTTTTGGCCTTTTATTCCATTTGCCTCCAAGATGTAATCGCAATTTTACTCTAAGGTCAAGTCAGAGCCACTATCTCACATCATAGGGATCTGATTGTCCCATTTAGTGGAAATAACCATGCAGAAGGAAAAGATGTACTGAGAAATTTGCTGCAGCAGGGTAGCACTTACCGATTTTTGTTCAATGACCCAGGTGCAGCTGGACTTAGCTATTAGCAGCACTATGACCAAAAAAGAACAAAGGACAGTATCAGAGCCACTGTAAAGTCTTTGTACATACAGGTGGCCGAAGGATAACAAAGCAAAAGGGGGACATCAACTGGAGACTGCTGCCAGAAAGGGACCATCCTACATTAATAAGTTCTTTGAATGTGATTGTGCAGGAACTGTACTAAGAATGCTCCAGAATAGAAGAGTTGATGACAATTTACTACAGGTGAATATTTCTCTTGACCATAAGGAACTATGTACTAGTATTTGCAGCTATGGAAAGTAATCAACATTACTGGTGCCAAGACATGTTTCTAGACCTCTCTTAACAGGTACAGGAGTTATAGCACCTGCTATGTCACAGTTCCAAACGTCGGGGCATGCATAAAGCATATGTTCTTTAATGTCCTTCAATGGCGCAATCAAATTTTTGTCTGTCTAAAAGGAGGCAGGAGGCTAACATGATCCTTTTACTTGTGTTCTGAATATACATTTGCCACGCAACCCTTGTGTGGGAATTGGCAGCATGCAGCACGTGGAGCTTTGACTGCACTTTTGGCCAAGTTCTGCTGTACATTATATTGGTGCATCCAGAATAACATTATGGACTTTATTCAGATTACTCCAGATGTTTGACGCTGTATTTAAGAACAGAATCTACATCAATGCCTTGTTTGACCACACCAGCGCCTTCCTACTCAGTATGCAGGAGCGGCGCCAGGGTTTTTGGCGTCCTAGGCGGGAGTCCTTCCGTGCTCCCGGTCGTTGGCGGCAATCCTGTGGCGGGGGCGGGTCCTTCCACGCTCCCGGTCTTCGGGGCACTTCGGCGGCCGGTCCCGGAGTGAGTTAAGGATCCACCGCAGTATTGCCGCTGCTGACCCAGAGCACGGAAGGACCCCCCCACCGCTGAATTGCCACTGAAGGCGGCAAAATGCCGCCCTCCCAAATCCTGGTGTCCTAGGCAGCTGCCTAGGTCGCCTAAATGGAAGCTCAGGCCCTGTCAGTATGCACTTCATTTGTGCAAGCCCAGCTCATGGCTATCTACACTGTTTTGGAGAAATGCTTTTGGAATTCCTTATGCATTTTTTCTCTAGCTGCTGTTATATTTTGTGAGTTGTTTTCCTGATGCCTGCTGCACAACAGGGAAGATCAATCACTAAATATCTCTCAGACTCTTCTTTTTCATTTCCAACCCCCTAGCTTCAAGATCAGTCACTCTACTATATGCTGTCTGTTTCCTCCAAGCGTCTTTCTCTGACTGTGCAGCCTCAAACTCAGGCAAGAGTTGAGTATAAGTCATTTCAAAGTGATTTTTTTTTTTACTTATCCTAGCCTCAGTGTTGCTGCTCACATAAAATCCAAAGCTGGTTTAGCCAATAAGCCTCTAACTCATTTTTGTGGTGTAAAGTTATTGCATCTCTAGCATCTATTTGGCAGTGATAGTTGCAGCTTCATTCATGTGTTCTCCAGCCTTGTGTTTAACATAAAACAATTCGTTATGTTTTATAAAAAGTATGGGTCAAATTCTCTCATATGTCAAAATATGCTGGGAGGGGAGGGGGGACTTTCAAGGAGCTGATTCTATACCTTGCACAGTTCCACCCCTGACTCCAGCCAATCATAGAGCAGCTTCCAGGCAATGCCAGAAGAATAGTCTTCTATTCTGAGAACTGTGAGATCAAAGCTCCCTAACTTCCTGCCCCTCTCAAACTCTCACATCCTATCCAAGGGATGAGAGAGAGAGTAAAACGGGTATCAGCTATGCCACCCTTAATGCCAAGTGAGAGAGAAACCCATTTTGCAACTCCAGAGGTAATTCCACATTTGTTCTGTAGTAGCTTAACAAAAATACTGCTATTAATCTGCACTAGAAGTAGGGAGAAAAGAAAGTGAGGTTTTGATACAGGCTAAAGTTTGCTGAAGAAGTAATGTCTGTAACGATATACATGAATTGCATCAAGGGAGTTTTCATCATTGGTAAGATATTCGGCGTGGCAACTGCTTACTTTCTCTTCAATCTGGAGTACAAGTGCAAGGGAGCAGATAACAATTGATTAGAGAGACACAGGTTGGAAAATTTTAAAAATGAAACAAATAGATAGCTTAGCCAATAAGGTGGTTTAAATTAACCAGACAAATCTCAATTTCCTCTGGAAGCACTAGATATTACAGCTGCACATAGTGGCCAGTGTTCCTTTTAAGTGTATATGCAATGATCTGCAGGACTAGAAATCAAGTTTGTGGAGCTTGGGCAGTTGATGTTCCCACATTATCACCAGGAGGCCAGGTAGTGCTACCTCCAAAGAGCCCAATGGAGATTAGGCACAGCAGGGAGTACTGCCTAAAGGGGCTAGAGTGACAGTACCCTGAAAGCCTCTGATAGGCCCACACTTACTATTTAAACTAGGAAGTTGTCTGAGCCACCATGCAGATGTCTGATTTGCTGTGGCTCCAGATCTTGCCTCACTTTTCAATCTCCAGTCTCCAACCCTGACCTGACTCTGATCCCCGCTCTTGCCGATTGATCACAGCTCTAGCAATTACTCTGATCCCTGCTCACTGATTACTGTCTTGTGGTCATATTTGACTTTGGGACACCAGCCCAGCAGTGACCACTACAGCAGACCACCTACTCCTGCTTCCCTTGAAGTAGACCATTAAAGAAGTATCTTGTCACTGAGATAGCATTATAAGCCTTTTGATAGCACCAAATCCCATTAACTATATAGGCCCTTGAGGTCTTGGTTTACCACATCTTCATTCCTTGCTGTCCTTTACAATACAAGACCATACTGAGCATACTTCCTTCATATGTTCTGTGCACATATCCACTTTCCCTTGGCATGGTGTTTCCTGTAGATCATTCTGGGAGTTACAGTTCTAACTCTTGCTGATTGTACGCGTCCACCATGAGCTCCCTGCAGCAGCTTTTGTGAATTTCCAAATCACTGCTATATGGTAGGTCCCATTGGTGCCCCATATGGAACTCCCCTTATTAAAAGCAGGCATCTGAGGAAGGCTTTAGAGACAGTTTCCAAGATTCATGCTGGGCTGTGGACTCTGGTAAAGTTGTTTTCATTCTTCAGAACACTTCATAAGGAAAAGGTCCAACTCCCCTCCCAGTGCCTGCACTGCATGGTTCTCAGTTGGGGTCGCAGGATCAAACCGTACATGGCTTAGTTTTCTGATGTTGAACTACACATAAGTTCATGAGGCCATTGTGTTGGGATTAAAGAGAGGATGGATCAAGGAAGATGGGATTTGGTTTTGCCAAACCTCGTCTGTTGGGCTTTGTTTTGTAAACCCAGCACCAGGGCTGATTTGGAATCTGGGTCCATTTAATGAGAACCCCGAAGTCTGGGGAAGGAGAGTGTTTGGGTATGGTTTTGGTTCTCATCTCAGTAACAGACAAACAAACAGGGTTAGTTTTGGTTTTGCAAACCTCAGAGCAGTGGTGATTTGGCTCTAAACTCCTTTTATATCTAAAGCATCAGAGATCAGAGAGGTTTGCATGATAGGGTCTGGCTTGGGCCCATCTCTAAAATGGGTTGGCTTTTTCTTCTGGGAGGCTTATGGATTGCAATTTATTAATCTCAATTCCTTGGGAGGGGATAAAGCCATGTGGTTCACTAAGATTATATACTATGTGCAAATACCTGCTGTAGAAAAACCAGATGCCTATTGTGGATCTTTTTCTTTCAGAAGTGTTGTCACTAAACTAGCAAACAACATGAGGCTGCCACATATGGATCTATGATGGGGCTACATGGGGTTTCTATTTACAGTACTACCAAGAAGGTGAGGAGCCAATCCAAGAACCACTCTGATTCCCAAAACCCTGTAATATCCTTAGTGTTGTGATAATCAAGTCTTGATCGACTTAATCCAATCCATCTTGCAGGATGATCCATTAGCCCAGACAGTGATGGAACTGTCTGAACAACTGAGAACCAGAGCCAAAATGCAATACTCCACACAGGATGGGGTAACATAGATTGGTGGCACATATATGTACCATCAGGGCAACCCCCATTGGATGTGCTTCTGGTCTGCCATAACTGTCCATTGGCAGGCCATTTTGGCCACCTCCTGACTCTCCGTATGGCTTCCTATGTCTTCTGGTGGTCCCTCAAGCTATGCCACCAGCTCTTTGGAGCATTCCGGATTGTCAGCAAATCAATCCCATCACCTTCAAATTGCAGATCCCCTGGTCCCTTAAGATATACCCTGTTTTCCACAAATCCCTCTTGAAGTTTTACCCTGGAAGTCCCCTTTCCTGACCAGTCCCAATGGCTGCTCCTGCTGGTCCAGGTCCGAGAGCATGAGGAATATGTAGTCTGCACTATCCTTGACTCTAGACTGCAAAGAGAGAGAGAGAGACTGCCTCATAGATTGCAAATGTAACCCTCCCAAAAAGTGCTGCTGAGAACCTGCTGCTCATGTCTATGCCTCTGACCTGGTAAAAAAAGTTTCAAGACCATCCAGACCTAGCACCAACATGGAGGAAGTGTGACCCTGAAGGGAGTGGGTAATATAAGGAGCCAAAGGACTACAAATGAGGTTTGGGGAGGAGCTGGTGTTCCCACGTTGCCACTGGGAGACCACACAGCTATTTCCAGGAGCACTGTGGAGATTAGGCACAGCACGAAGTACTGCCCAAAAGGTGCAGAGCGACAGGACCAGTGGCCCTCTGATTGGCCCACGCAGTTTATTTAACCCTGGATGTGCTCCAGGTTGTATTTTGGGCAACCACTCAGACTTCTGGCTTGCAGTGGCTCCAGATCTTAACTTGCTTTCTGACCCTGGCCTGGTTCTACCCCTGCCCCCATACCTGCCTCTTGACTTCAGCCTGGTAACTACGCATGGGCACTGGTCTCTGACCGCAGCCTGGTACTGATTCTTGCCTATTTATTCTGGATCTAGCAATTAATCTGGTCCCTGTTCAGTGACTGCTGCCTCATGGACAGCCTTGATTCTGTGACATCAGCCCAGCAGTGACAACTAGGCCAGACTGCCTGTGCCCTAGTCCTTTATAGAGTCTCTATTCATGGACTTATGTCCCCAGTCTTAATCCAAGTAAAAATGAATTTGCTTAAAGATGAAATTTCTCCAATAAGCCTTCCACCTTCACCCCTTGCTTCCTCATCTAGTGAAAATAGAACCTGGGGCTTGCTAGACCTTTTAAACACTATTCATTTGGGATCTGAACCAACATTTTCAAAGATGAGTTCCTAAAGTTAGGTACGTAATACACAATCAGGCACCTAAAAAAGTTACCTATTTTTTAGAGCTACTGATCATTCACAGCTCTTATTGGCTTTAAACAACAATTTTCCTACCTGTAAAAGGAAAAGTGGGGAGGAAAATAACATTTACAATAAGTGAAAATTTAAAATATTTAAGATGCCTACATCAGATAGGTAGCAGAGGGAATTTTTGCATCCTTATTTCAATGATCCTGTTATTTAGCAAGTAGTTGGGTGACCTTTTGAGGGTTTTTCTTCCACACTAAAGGGACTATTTTCACATTTAGCAAAATGCAACCTCCTAAAAAATTGACTATTTTATACAACTTTGGCTCTGAGTTACTGAGATGTGAAGATGGGTGATTCAGTGGCAATGAGGGAGGGAGTGATTAGTAAAAACATGGAGAGACTTCTACTTCTAGGCTCCTGGATTTTAGTGACTGAAAGTTTTCACTGTTGGCTTCCTCAGGGCTAAGATGACGTGGTCTCTCAGCCCAGGTCCTAAGAAAAAGGATCCTGCGTGATAATCTTAACCTACACAATTTGATATTCTTTTTGCCTAAAAAGAGCCCAATGACCAAATGTGCCTGGCAATGGACCAGTTCTTTCCTAAAAGTGATCCCTGCAGAAGAAAACTGATATAATTTGCAAGGCAGTGAAGGCAGAAACTCTGTGGATTATAGAAGCCTTCAGTTTCTGGGGCTGCCAATCCAGCATATTTCATCAACGCTAAATTTGTTTACACCAAACTTAAGGAAAAGAGAGTGGAATGCAATCTAAGTGGGAAAAATGACTGGATTTTGTTAATTATGATATTTTAAAAATATTTATATTAAAAGAGCTGGAGCCCACTGTGCGTGGTGTTGTACAAATGTACAGTATATAATCACTACATTATCATTATCAGTATATCGCCACAATATTACTCCAGTTATATGCTAGCATAGCTTTCAGTTTAGCCTGATTTTAAGAGTGTAACACCAGTGTAAAATTAGGGCTTAATTCACCCTGGCATTGCTCTATCGATCTACTCATAAACTTTTCAACAGTGAAGAATCTGAGCACCTCCAACCTCCACCACCACTGGAGTCTAAAATAAAAATTAACAAGAGTTTATTTTATATTGCTTACTGTTATGCTTGGTTTTCATCGAGGTAAGTAGTATATAAAATCCACTTATTAATGACATATACGTGGTAACAATATATGGAATTTTATAGATCTGATTTTACTGCAGCACATGTAGTTATTTTGTGATCTCAACAGCTATACAGCTGTACATAGATTTTTTTTTCTTACAGCACTGAATTAGCTTGGATAAAATTAAAACATAAAATTTCTCTGGATTCTTCTTTGGTTTATCTTTCTAGTCATTTTTCATTTGGATTTTTTTTTCCAAATGGTAAACATGCAAAAATATTCTTTTTATTTCTAGATGTAGCTAAAATTAATGAAACTAATATAATATGCAGACAGGAATCATCTATGTAAAGTCACTTGCTAGATGTTTTGCACAGAAATATTCTTGTGTTTTGACAACCTGATTTCTTGTTTTCTGACAGTTGTATAATTTGCTTTAAGAATTGTTTTAATCAATTCCCAAATATTTCTTATTCACCATTGGCTAGTAATAATTGAATTTTGTAAAGCTGTATTAAGCTTCATTATGGGGAAAAATCTTTATGTATAATCCTATCAACCTCCTCCTCAGAGATACATATATTTAAATTAATGCCTCTGAAAACTGAGCATCAGTTATGAGTTATAATGAAGCTGTACAGGCTAGTTTTTTATTACACAGTAATGTTTTTCTTCTTGTGGTTGGCCCATAGTATTGTGCCAGGAGGTAGGATATTGTAAATAAGGATCATTCCGGCTTTCCATTTTAAACACCTGTTTTCAGAGGAGTTATACATTTTTAAAAGCCAGAGCTTGGTACAAATCTCAATTCAGGAGGAGTTTAATTTTTTAATGAATTGCACCTTTTGGCCCCACTCACTTCCCAAAAAGAATAGACTTCAAGGATGAGATCCTGGCTCCATTGAATTCCGTGAGACTGGGATTTCATTTACTGTTTTTAAGATGGTACAGAATCAATTTACCTAATGTGAAAAAAGATATAACTTTGAAAAAAATAGACTTGTGTTGTTTAAATAGGCCAAATTCTTTCCTGATATAACCTCCATTTAATTTAATGGAGTTATTCCAAATAAACATTTGTGCCATTGACTATTTTCTGCCTTTAATCTCTCCTTTTCCAAATGTAATCCTTCCTTTGATTTTCCATTTGGTGTGGATTTGTTTTTCTTTCCTTGATCTTTTTTTCTTTTTTTTTCTCTCTCCCTCTTTTTTTCTTTGAATGAAAGAGAGAAACAATTGCAAGTGTAAAACTAATAACTTGGGATCCATGATTGATTTTTATAACATTCTCTAAAGCCTAGAAAATTTAGGAATCCTATTCTAGTCCATTTCAACCTAGTCTAGTCTAATCTATTAGAGTCTATTATATTCTGTATCAGATTCCTATATTGCCCTCATCTCCATGTTATCTGCAAACCTAGTGGATTCACTACATAACATATTATTTACCAGAGTCTATGAATGTAGGTTTCACAGAGATCCTTTAATAAAGGCCAAGGATCACATTGTCATAAAATTATAGATTATTAGGGTTGGAAGGGACCTCAGGAGATTATCTAGTCCATCCCCCTAATGGTCCCCTCAAGGGCTGAACTCATAGCCCTGGGTTTAGCAGACTAATGTGCAAACCACTAAGCTATCCCTCCTCTCATGTCCTTGCTTTGAATAGCACCTTACTCCACAAGTAATCCCATTGAAACATTTTTTATGGCAGTTTATTGGAGTTGCCTCTCTATAACCCAGCTTCAGAAGGTATTTGTGACACTGGCAGGTCAGCTGTCAGCTCATGACAAAGCCCCTAGATCTCACTAACACTGACAAATGCATAGCTGCAAACAAGTCTGGCTCACCTGTGTGTTAGTAGCATTAAAATAGGTATTAGATTTTAAAACTCTGTTTAGTGTTCAGACTTTATGAAACACTTGTGAGTTGCTGCATACATTCATCTCACTTATAACATCTGTATCCCATGCTACAAGGTAATCTTTAAGTGTTTAGTCAATAACTATGTAAATATTTCCTCTGAATCTGTAAACCCAGTCAGGAGAGAAGTATTATCAAGTGAGAAATACTAGTTTACCAAAAGAGGTGTCATCTTCTCTCCAACAGAAGAAGGCCTATACGTACAAGACAAATCATTGTGGAACATCAGTGGACAATATACTTTGTGTTTTGCTCTCCCCACACCCTGAAAGAGAGACCTGCACAAGCACTGATCCCATCAGCTTGAACTCTGGGGGAAGGAAATAAAAATCCTTGTCATGAAAAAAACTGCTATCTCTGTGCTGCCTGAACTCTGAGGGGTGAAGATTTCTAGGCAAAAGCAAGAGATTCCCAACTCTTTGACTTGGATTAGCCCTAGAGGACTTATTACTTTTTGTAACCTAAGACTGTAACTCATTTGAGTGTGTTTGTTTACCTGCCATAACCTTGTAAGTAACTCGCTTATTTCTTTTTCTTAGTTAATACATCTTTAGAGGATTGGCTACAAGTGTTGTCTTTGGTGAGAGATCTACTGTGCAGTTGACCCGGGCTAAGAGACTGGTCCTTTGGGACTGGGAGTAACCTCAATACTATTAAATTATTGTCCTGTCTTGAGTGCAGGAGACTGGATTAGATGACCTGTTGTGGTCCCTTCCAGTCCTACACTTCTATGATGATTGTGAATTTTGGTGTAAGGGACCATCTATCACAAAGGCAAGCTTGCCTGAATTGCAAGCTTGACCATAGTGTCCAAGGGGACTGTCTGTGTCTCTGTGTTATAGTGTTTGGGGAGTTCACACTTGGCAGGGGAAATCTAAGTATAGAACTCACAACCAGTTGTGGGTTTGTGCCCTGCTTCTTCACAGTTTGCCCTGAGGTTGTTACTCATGCTTATGAGTCAGACAGCTTGGCATATTAATCTCCTAAACCATTACTAATACATTAAATAAAGAAATATACCAATCTCATAGAACTGGAAGGGACCCTGAAAGGTCATTGAGTCCAGCTCCTGCCTTCACTAGCAGGACCAAGTATTGATTTTGCCCTAGATCCCTAAGTGGCCCTCTCAAGGATTAAACTTACAACATGGGGTTTTGCAGGCTAATACTCAAACCACTGAGCTATCCTTCCCCCAAATTCCACAGTAATGGTCCACTGCACTATTGCATCCTGAAGTATTTTGATTTATCAATGTCAAATATCATTGCACTTTTATAAAGGATGGCACCACAGCAGGGCCGGCTCCAGGCACCAGCTTATCACGCAGGTGCTTGGGGCAGCAACTCCAGAGCAGGGCAGCACTTCCAGGTATTCAGCGGCAATTCAGCGGAGAGTCCCTCACTCCCACTCGGAGCGAAGGACCTCCTGTTGAATTTCCGCAGATCACGATCGCGGCTTTTTTTTTTTTTCCTGCTTGAAGCGGCAAAACCCCTGGACCCGGCACTGCACCATAGCTACCTGAGTTTCTTAGACTACCAAAACCTACCCATTCTCACAATGAGCTCATATACGACTATTTCCTAATAGTTTAATAGCCCCTGTAATTATCCTCTTGTAAAAAAACGGATGTTTTCCCCATATCATTGTTTCCTGCATAAATGTCTGCATATTCTCCTTTCCACTGCTCAAATAGCTACGTACATTTCAGCAGCACAATGGATTTTATCAGACTATTAAAAATAAACTATGCAGGCTCCATGCCACACAATCAAAAACAAACAAAACCCCCCCAGCTTGTTAAGCATTTCTTGTCAGTGATCAAACACCCTAAATGTCTGCAAGGTTATAGCATAATTGTTGCTGAAGTGAAATGAAAACATGTCTTAGAGCAATTGTTCACACTTCTATGTGATCTGAAAATCATTTTCGATAACATTTCCAAACACAACTTCTGATTCTGCTCCCACAAAACTGCATGCAGGACTACTAAACAAAAAGCATAAACAGTCATTTGTTCATTTTAGAGGCAGGGTTAGATTAATGTCCCTGAATGTGAAACGTTCAGTTCTAGGTTGTATGCAAAACTTAAAGGGGCTTATTTTCTGGTTCTGATTCGCCTGCAGCCTCAAGCACAGAAGAACAGCCATTCCGGAAAGAGTCTTACTTGATCTTGTGAGATTTTTGTACCGTTGAAGATAGTGGAGTTTTCATGAAGTCAGCTAATAATGAAAACTCAGTGATTTGGGGATGAAAAATCACAGGAGAAGAGAGAAGATTTTGACACTATCCTCATTCCCCATCCCCCATCCTTTATTCAGCTTCAAACCAAAACTACTTCATGCATCTAATCCAGTGATTCTCAAACTGTGGGTTGGGATCCCAAAGTGGCTTGTGATCCTGTTTTAATGGGGTTGCCAGAGCTGACATTAAACTTGCTGGGACCCAGGGCTGAAGCCAATGCCCAAGGGCTTCAACTCTGGGTGCCAGAGATCAGGCTTCGGCTTTGGCTCTGAGTGGCAGTGCTCAGGCTACAGGCTCTCTCAGGAGCTCTGCCCCTCCTCCCCTCATCCTCCCAGGGCAGTGGGGTTCAGATCGGCTCAGGCTTTGGTCCCCCCTTCGGGGGTCATCTAGTAATTTTTGTTGTCAGAAGGGGGTCATGGTGCAATTAAGTTTGAGAACCCCAAATGTAATCCATACTCAAAACCAACTAGTTTCTCAGTCTACCTATATAGGAAAAGAGGGAAGTGAGTTACTGAGAGAAATTTCCAAACAAAGATAGATAGTGTACGCAGTTGCTCCCATGTCCCTGATATCATTTGTTCAAACTTGCTCAAGGCAATTCTTGCACTATTTCATTCTATTTTGGTGCCTCAGCTTTACTGAAAAAGCAAATGTCTCCAATGAAATTCCTAGTAGCTCATTTTAATTTTGCTTTGTGCTGTCTGAGTGCTGATAATCTAGATCAAATTGACGGCTGTTTCAACTAGTAAATATCATATATTACCCAGTACATATTGCTGCCAATAGCTTGTACATAATCCTTGAGGCTATGTGTATTCTTCTAACAAGTAATGTATCAATACTACCCCCACTAGGCAGCTGTGGGTGTTTAAAGGTTCTAAGAAGAGGTGGAACAAGAGCGGGTTTTCTGTATCCTATGTATTCAGATCCTTCATTATAAACACATCAGATTCTTATAATTGAACTTGTGGGGGGGGGGCAGGGGAGGCAGGAAGGAGGGGAAATGGTTGCTCAAGTTAGCATTCCAGAAGCTTCCTAACTTAATCTTGTGGTTTTCCTTTGCACTTCCTATGCCTTGTGAATAATGCAATTAAGAAGTGTGACTTGCACAAGCAATAATAGCTGGTGAGGAGGAAAACTGTATATTATGAAAAGAATGTAGTTATGAGCAAAATAGCTCACACTAGGATAGATCCTCAACAGAAAGTCATTGTGTTTAAACAGAGTTGTTGGTACCGCGGTTTCAAACACAGTGTGGAAAGGACAAAAGACCATCTTTATATATTGCATAAATCAGAGCCAGAGTAAGGAGAAAATGAGATTTTCGATTTATATAAATACAAAGCACCGTTAACAAATAGCAGCCAACATTCTATCTTTTAATTTCCTGATCTAATCAGTAGACCACACTCTCCTCCCAGAACCAAGAACAAAACCCGTTAATCATGATAATCACATTCTACCACTGTCTATCAAATAGCTGTTTAACTCAGGGCTTGTCTACACAAAGACAAGTTTGCAGCAACCTGGGGTGTAAACCTGCCCTGCCCTGCAATAGCCCGAAGAGCAATCTGAGTTAGAGTGGACCCTGCTGCTGCTGCAGGGTCTATGGCAGATACTTAGCATGCAACAAACTAGTGAGAAGTAGATTTACATCTCAGATAACTAGGTGTTTGTGTAAACAAACCGCCTCTGGCAAAGTTTGTGTGGCGCAACTCTTTTTCATGGCTAGTGTACATAAAATATATTGATACTGATTACTAGCACTGCCTAGGTATTCTTTCAATTCAAGGACTGTACTGTGGGTCTGTAGTTCAAATCCTAATCTTGATCCATGCAGGAAGTCATTATAGTTGCAACTAATGGTCCTGAGTCATAAGCTAAGTTAATAAAATTATGCCCATCCGCTCACAGTTACACAGATGACTTCATTGGAGCAACTACAGATTTGCACTGGTGTAGAACAGAACTTAGCTCACTGAAAACAGTATTTCACTCAGCCCCAATGCCCATTGGCTTTAATAGAAATTAGAGCCATGTAGCTGAGAGTAGATTTGAGTCTATTGTTCCAATATTATTGAAAACAGAAATAATTATATTGCCATTGTATAATGGGGGGGGGAGAACATGAAGTTAAGCCCAAGCTTGATTGACAGTAATAATGGAATAGAGAACAATTAGCTCTGTTTGTGGGAATCAAAAAATTGCAAACCTTAGAGAAGTGACAAAATTGGTTTATAAGTTGCTGGGGTATTCAAGAAAACCGAGAATCCAGAAAATCAGAAGGAGGGTGGAAATGTGTCATTGTCATTCTTGTGTTCATGAAATTAGATTAATTATACTCACCTAGTTACTCAGAAACAAGTCTTTTAAATATCAAACCTGTGTCTAGGTCAGTGAGTAATACCATGTGGCAGTGAAAGATTGTATAGAATTCCATTAAGGAGGCATAATATAGTCTTTTGTGAGCACAGTGTATGACAGAGCTGCAGCTGCAGCCTAACAAAGAGGAAGTTTACGTGTGGAATCATAGTCTCCATGAAAATTTCCTTTTGAACAGCTCTAATCATTCTTACTCCCATGGGAAAAAGCCAAACAATGTGTCTGTTGGTGCTGGATTGAAAAGTATGCTGCTTGAAACCAAATCTGTTTTGCCAGATTCTCAGCTAAGTTGTATTCATCACAGGACCTGCTCTTTATGAGCTCCCTGATATCAGGCTGTCAAGTGCTGGCCTAGTCTCTAACAGAAAAAGTCATAGTCTCGGGGTGTTCTATTCTATGGGCCCCAGGAGATGTTCTGGCGGTTGGACTTAGGCTAAGTCTACACTGGCAGGGGAGTCAACCTAAGATATGCAACGTCAGCTAAACGAGTAGTGTAACTGAAGTCGGCGTATCTTAGGTCGATTTACCCGGCCGTGAGGATGGCGGCAAGTCGACCACTGCCACTCCCCCATCGACTCCGCTTCCACCTCTCGTGTGGGGTGGAGTTCTGGAGTCGACGGCAGAGCGATCGAGGATCGATTTTATTCTGTCTACACTAGACGTGATAAATTGATCCCCAATAGATCGATCACTACCCACCGATCCAGCAGGTAGTGTAGACATACCCTTAGATGAATGCACCAATAACCTTGCAATGCCCATTTCCCCATGGGCACTGCACTTGTGGGCCAGGGAGGGCACATTATGAAGGATCTGCTACAGTGGTCGTACATCAATGGAAGATTCCACCATATTGGGGAATTCCTCAGCGGACAGTTCTGCTGGGTTTATAGTAAGCTGGCACACTGTGGTTACTGTGATGGTTACAGTACAAGCTACATCTTGGACACTTCTCACGTCTCTCTGACTGCACCCCCACATATCTCAGCTTTTGTGCCTTTGCCTGGCTCAGGGTGGAATCCCACAGTTCTCTCACTCTTACCCCCTGCTTACCCAAGCAAGGCTGACTGTGTTTGGTACCTGCAGTTCTTGCTTTTGGATCAGTGGTTCATGCAATGACACAAGAGAGCCTTCTTAAAACAAAAGCATTGTTTAGTTAACCATAGGATCAAAGCACAATATAAAAGAAGAAGGCATTTAAAACAAAACAAAGGTCTATATGCACAAGGTTCAGAAAGCTACTGGGGGGAAGCTGTTCTAGACTTGATTTTAACAAACAGGGAGGAACTTGTTGAGAATTTGAAAGTAGAAGGAAGCTTGGGTGAAAGTGATCATGAAATCATAGAGTTTGTAATTCTAAGGAAGGGTAGAAGGGAGTACAGCAAAAAATAGAGACAATGGATTTCAGGAAGGTGGATTTTGGTAAGCTCAGAGAGCTGATAGGTAAGGTCCCATGGGAATCAAGACTGAGGGGAAAAACAACTGAGGAGAGTTGGCAGTTTTTCAAAGGGACGCTATTAAGGGCCCAAAAGCAAGCTATTTCGATGGGTAGGAAAGATAGAAAATGTGGGAAAAGACCACCTTGGCTTAACCACGAGATCTTGCATGACCTACAAAATAAAAAGGAGTCATATAAAAAATGGAAACTAGGTCAGATTACAAAGGATGAATATAGGCAAACAACACAGGAATGCAGGGGCAAGATTAGAAAGGCAAAGGCACAAAATGAGCTCAAACTAGCTATGGGAATAAAGGGAAACAAGAAGACTTTTTATCAATACATAAGAAGCAAGAGGAAGACCAAGAACAGGGTAGGCCCACTGCTCAGTGAGGAGAGAGAAACAGTAACAGGAAACTTGGAAATGGTAGAGATGCTTAATGACTTCTTTGTTTCGGTCTTCACTGAGAAGTCTGAAGGAATGTCTAACATAGTGAAGGCTTATGGGAAGGGAGTAGGTTTAGAAGATAAAATAAAAAAAGAGCAAGTTAAAAATCACTTAGAAAATTTAGATGCCTGCAAGTCACCAGGGCCTGATGAAATGCATCCTAGAATACTCAAGGAGTTAACAGAGGAGGTATCTGAGCCTCTAGCTATTATCTTTGGAAAGTCATGGGAGATGTGAGAGATTCCAGAAGACTGGAAAAGGGCAAATATAGTGCCCATCTATAAAAAGGGAAATAAAAACAACCCAGGAAACTACAGACCAGTTAGTTTAACTTCTGTGCCAGGGAAGATAATGGAGCAAGTAATTAAAGAAATCATCTGCAAACATTTGGAAGGTGGTAAGGTGATAGGGAATAGCCAGCATGGATTTGTAAAGAACAAATCGTGTCAAACCAATCTGATAGCTTTCTTTGACAGGATAATGAGTCATGTGGATAAGGGAGAAGCAGTGGATGTGGTATACCTAGACTTTAGTAAGGCATTTGATACAGTCTTGCATGATATCCTTATTGATAAACTAGGCAAATACAATTTAGATGGGGCTACTATAAGGTGGGTGCATAACTGGCTGGATAACCATACTCAGAGAGTAGTTATTAATGGCTCCCAATCCTGCTGGAAAGATATAACAAGTGGGCTTCCGCAGGGGTCTGTTCTGGGACCGGCTCTGTTCAATATCTTCATCAACGACTTAGATGTTGGCATAGAAAGTACGCTTATTTAGTTTGCAGATGATACCAAACTGGGAGGGATTGCAACTGCTTTGGAGGACAGGGTCAAAATTCAAAATGATCTGGACAAATTGGAGAAATGGTCTGAGGTAAACCGGATGAAGTTCAATAAAGACAAATGCAAAGTGCTCCACTTAGGAAGGAACAATCAGTTTCACACATACAGAATGGGAAGAGATTGTCTAGGAAGGAGTATGGCAGAAAGAGATCTAGGAGTCATAGTGGACCACAAGCTAAATATGAGTCAACAGTGTGATACTGTTGCAAAAAAAGCAAACGTGATTCTGGGATGCATTAACAGGTGTGTTGTAAACAAGACATGAGAAGTCATTCTTCTGCTCTACTCTGTGCTGGTTAGGGCTCAACTGGAGTATTGTGTTCAGTTCTGGGCGCCGCATTTCAAGAAAGATGTGGAGAAATTGGAGAGGGTCCAGAGAAGAGCAACAAGAATGATTAAAGGTCTTGAGAACATGACCTATGAAGGAAGGCTGAAAGAATTGGGTTTGTTTAGTTTGGAAAAGAGAAGACTGAGAGGGGACATGATAGCAGTTTTCAGGTATCTAAAAGGGTGTCATCAGGAGGAGGGAGAAAACTTGTTCACCTTAGCGTCTAATGATAGAACAAGAAGCAATGGGCTTAAACTGCAGCAAGGGAGATTTAGGTTGGACATTAGGAAAAAGTTCCTAACTGTCAGGGTGGTTAAACACTGGAATAAATTGCCTAGGGAGGTTGTGGAATCTCCATCTCTGGAGATATTTAAGAGTAGGTTAGATAAATGTCTATCTGAGATGGTCTAGACAGTATATGGTCCTGCCATGAGGGCAGGGGACTGGACTCGATGACCTCTCGAGGTCCCTTCCAGTTCCAGAGTCTATGAATCTGTCTTACCTAGGTCTAACCACCCTCCTGCCGCGGACCCAAGTAATTGTGACTTCCAGACACCCCAACCACTGAAATATAGGTTCATCTTAGCCGTCAAAAACATGTCTCTCCTTGAAGGATCATGAGTCTCTTTTAAACCCTTCCAAGTCTTTTGAGTCACACCCAACCGCAGGGATAAGTCATTCCTAGGAAAACCTATCCAGGATGCCCAGCAGGGGGCTGAGCCCAGGCTTCAGAATGAATGGCTGTTGTGCTGTCTTGTAAGTTTGCAGAGAAATCTATATCAGGTCCCACCTCTCACCTTCCTAGCTGCATTTCCTGACAATCCTGGTACTTCATTAACTCAGTATATTTATACAGTAAACATCACAATAACCGAGTCAAGATATAATTTTCATAAATTATTACAGGTGGCACCAACTCTGTCCTAGTCGGGGTGGCTCTAGGCATCAGCAAAGCAAGCATGTGCTTGGGGCAGTCCATTTGCAGGGGCAGCAGGGCTCCAGCATGGGAGCTAAGAACCATCAGGGGGACCTGGGACGTGTAGGTCCTTGCCTATAGAGCCAACCTTGGATCAGGGAAAGAACTACATTTCCCAGCATTCCCATGGCCACTATCAACAGGAAAGGAAGGGGGAGGGAGGGAAGTAGCTGGGAGTTCATGCTGCAGCCTGCCGTGAATGGAGAGCTGCACTGTGGATGGTAGGGAGACCATATTTTAACATTCAAAAAATAGGACACTCCAGGGGGAGGGAGGGTAGCCCCACCCTGCCACCATCCACTCCCTCCGACTGCCCCCCACAGAAACCCCAACCCATCCAACCCCCCACCCTGTCCCCTGATCGCCCCCTCCCGGGACCCCTGCCCCTAACTGCCCCTTGGGACCTCACACCCTATCTAAGCCTCCCTACTCCTTGTACCCAGGGCTGGGGCAGCAGGGGGGTGCGACGAGGAGCCCAGGGCTGGAACAGGGGGCAGCCAAAGTTTTTTTTGCTTGGGGCGACAAAAAACCTAGAGCTGGCCCTGGTCCTAGTCACCATGTAGCCATAAATCTGGCCCATTTTTATTAGAAGAAAAAAAATTGTTATTTCAGCATCCAAGTGAACAGAGATACATTTCAAGAACTTAATTAATTGACCCCATTTCTTCATCTGTGTCACCTGTGGATGGGTAAATTACCAACAGCTTGACCAAAAATTCTTCTCTCATTCTCTAAGATGATATTTTGAACCTACTTTCCCTTACAATGATGATAATTGCTTCTGACTACTAAAAACCATTCCTGGATAAAAGCAATGAAACGAGTCTCCAAGAGTGGTCAGATTCACAAGCCTCGACCTCATTTATGTCACTGACATGTTTTCTGAATTAAAAGGTTTTCAAGGTCAAAGTATTGAAGAAATGTGTAAATATATGTCTTAAATGCACAGGATAGACTTGTCAAGCTATCTGTAACTTTGAATCAACACAGGTGTGATCTGATAAAGAGCAGGATATATTGAGAACAATTGATCAATACATTGATTAGTTAATTGATTAGATGTGGGGCTTAGTTCTTGATTATATCTCATTTACTTAAGTGTCAGGGATATTTATAATACCTTAAGTAAAGTATCTCATAATTCTTCACCAAGAGAAAACATCTATGTCAGGTATTCATCTACCCTACAACAACAAAATTCAAATAAAAATAATAATGTCTCTCTTTTTGTTAGCCAGATTCATTTTTTTTACCCTCTGTAAATAAATAAATACACAAAAAGGATTGCAGAAAATAATATAAAGCTTCAAAGAAAACTATAAAATGCCTTTTCTTTAATTACCAATAAAATCATCTAGAGCCTTCCACAAAAAGTTAGCGGCTGTTTTTCATATACAGGAAAGAAAATAAAACATATGCATTTCTAGGAATTCAAGGCAATTCTTTTTTTTCCATTCTATTTTAGGTACTTATATATACTCCATTGCCATAATATTTGATTCTGTCACAAACTTTTTTTGAACTGCATTTATCTTCACAACACCCTTGTGAGGTGGGAAAGTACTATTCACCTCCATTTGCAGATGAGGAACCACGGCACAGAGAGGCTAAGTGACTTGCCCAAGGTCACACAATAAGAGGAGAGAAATGAACCCAGGTCTTCCTAATAGTAGACTAGAACACTAGCCACTGGCTATCCTTTCTGTCCTCTACTTTTAATGGAAGTTGGATTATGCTCTTAATAAAGGGATCCTTTGATGAGCCTCTAGCCTGAGTAAAAACAACACCGTAAATACCTATAAAATCAATGGATTTTTTGCCTGCATAAGGACCACAGGACTTGAGAAGACATTATTGAAAACGACAAGGGCAAATCATAACCTGGCAGTGAACCATAACATTCATTCTCACGTCTTTCCCCCCAGAGTTCTATGGAAAATATAATCATGATAGATAATGCATATACCTGATGTCACTATTCCATCCTACAGAAAGATAAGATACTGTTTAAAATAGTTGATGAATATTTAACAAAATGTGCCGGCAAACTTATGAAAGATTGCCCTAAAACATGTTCCTACAGATGTTCAAGAGGTGATTTAGATACATTCATGTTTCTGCTACCGCTAAGCATCATCCCCTTTAAATAATGTTAAATAATGTATGTGTACATCAAAATGTCTATTGTAATGTGGAAAAAGGTATAGAGTCACTCAAGAATCACCATTTTGTTACTGCAAATGGAGCACAGCGCAGCTTCATGAATACTCCGGTGGACTGGAATCCATTTCAATTCTTTTATTGCAGATCTAAATCTATATTTTTAATGTTGTAGCATCATATAACATTGTCACTTACCACTAAGTGCTACAGTACATGGTCAGGCATACACTGCTCCAGTATGTGAGATTATAGATGATAGCAGTGATCTTTTCTTCTGTTACAGGTCTTTTTCATATCCATAATTCATGGATTCACATACACTTACAGAAAGATTCTACAATAGTATATCATCTCCTTTATATCTTATAGGAGAATGGTGTGATTCATAAATAAAGGTACAAGAAATTTTTTCTTTAAAAGAAGTTTTTCTTTAAAGACTGACAGCAGACTGTCAGGATTTCATTTTTAAATCAACTGAACTTCATAGGCTTTTTGTTGTTGGTTTTTTGTTAATCCCAGTGGATTTACTTTGAATTGAGAAAAAGTAGTGTAGGCTGGTGAGAAGAGACTGAAACTCCTGAGTTTTAATACTTGCTCTTAATGTTTTCTGTACCCTTCGTTAAACTCTTTAATCATTT
Source organism: Gopherus evgoodei (assembly GCF_007399415.2). Lineage (NCBI taxonomy): Eukaryota > Metazoa > Chordata > Testudines > Testudinidae > Gopherus > Gopherus evgoodei. Next base: position 117,982,943 of record NC_044328.1, read on the forward strand.
TGTCTCAGTTTCTCTATCTGTAAAATTGTGATATTATTTACCTGTGCTACAGTGATTTTGTACATGAAAAGTTATATAGAAGCCATGCAAACAAGTATGTGCATGATTGAAATGTAACTAAACTGGCAATCTATGCAACAAATATTCACTGTGCAATAATTGCATGTTGAAATTAATCACACAATTGCACTTGCAAATTAGGTGTGCAAGGACTCTCAGTTTTGCGTATGCAGTTGTATTCCTTATTTTGAAAGTCAGGCCCTCACTTAGTTCTTTGGGTCCATTGAAATAAATAGGAATCTTGTCATTTACATCAGTGGGCCAGGACTTTACTCTTTCTGTTTATGTGACAATATTTGGGGTGAAACCCTGGCCCCACTGAAATCACAATACTCAGTGGTTTCAATGAAGCCAGGATAACACACTCCATTTTGAAAATCATTTCTTCTTTTCCTTAAAGCATTAATAATACAGTGACCGCATTTGGAATTATTAGTATAAATGTATAGGGGAGCATAAAATAATATGATTTTGGTTGAATTTAGAGTATTCCTTTCTTGCTCTTAATGACTCATTCATTTTCTGATTTTTCCTAGTAATTTTCAGATAGCTATTGCAAATATAAAGAGGTATAATAAACTTAAAACATCCAGAGATCTGTGGATCTCAGAAACAGCTGTTTTTGTTGCTCTTTTAATATTTTTTTCCTAGATAAACCTTTCAAAAAGCTAGTCCAAGATACCTGCAAAGCAGTAGCATTAAATTAAAGCAGAGAAAGAACAGAATCACAGGGCAAAAGGTTGCATTTTCCTAGGTTCCTGCTCTTCCTTTATTTTGCTTTAGCTCTGTAAATTATACGTCTCCAGAAGGAACAAAAAAAAAAAAAAAAAAAAAAAAGCGCCCAATTGTCCTCCCATCAAAATCAGTGACAAAACTCAAGTGCTATAGATTCATATAGTATCAAGTTAGACATATTAGTTCATTTATTGATCACTCTTGGGGATACCATGTCTTTTCTCTGAGCTGATAATCTATTGTAGGTTTCTCATCAGGTGATTCCTCCTTGCTGAAAGTTGCATGGTGGTGAGAGATTGCTGCTTTTTGTCTATGTAATTGCTCTGAAGATTTAGGGACAGATTTTAATCTCAGAAGAGCATTATATATTTCTGTGCATCTCACAAGAAAGAAAAAGACCTGCTAATGGGGACGCAAGCATAATCACAGTAGCAGATTTTTCCACACTGTAAACAATGCATGGCACATACCTGAAATAGAATCTGGAACTCATTAAATTTAGAAAAATGAAACAAAGGGGGTTCTTGTTAATTTCACAGCAGACTTGCTGTTGGTTGTGATCTCTGTGTCTTCTAATAATATTCATTTTTTCCATAGAACCTTCTGTTTGGGGATCTGTGAGCTCTTTTACAAACATTAATGAGTTTAGCCTTATGAACCCTCTGTGAAGGTATATAAATATGATGCCAATTTTACAGATAAAGAAACTGAAGCGCAGAAATCACAGCACTCAGGTGACACAGTAATGGCATCTGCATAAGAACTTGAACAAAACAGAGACATTGACTGGTCCAGTGTCTTATAAAAAGTCTGTTGGAAAGCCAAGAAAAGGACCCAGATCTCTGACTTTAAATTCTGTGTTTTGACTAAAATAAACTTCTTCGCTGTGGTCACATAATGAGATAGCTCTGGCCTAAACATGTCAGTTAAATTGTGTTTGTTTGTTTTTTACATTTATTTGAAGTGCAAGAACAGTACTTATCCATATTTTCATTTAAGTGGTCCTATTAGATGTATTATAGGACCTGATTAAATTAATTCTCTGGAATTTAAGGAACTAGCTGAAGCAATCTCAGAATAATTAATTATTTTTAAGAACTCATGGAAGACAAGTGAGGTCCCGGAGATCTGGAGAAGCACAAACATAAAAAAGGGAAGAAAGAGGACAAAAAGAATTATAGACTAGTCAGCCTAACATTGATGCTGGAAAGATACTGGAACAAATTATTAAACCATCAATTTGTAAGCACCTAAAGAATAATAGAGTTATAAGAAATAGCCAGCATGGATTTGTTAAGAATAAATCCTGCCAAATCAAAACCAATTTACTTCTTTGACATGGTTACTGGCCTAGAGGATGGGGGGGGGGAAAACAGTAAATTCAATATATCTTGATTTTAGTAAGGCTTTTGACACAATCCCACATGATTTCTCATAAACCAACAGGGAAATGTGGTCTAGATGAAATTACTATATAGCTGGTGCACTACTGGTTGAAACATTATACTCAAAGAGTAGTGATCAATGGTTCACTGTGAAAATTGGCTGGCACATTTAGTGGGTCCCACAGCAGTCAGTCGTGGGTCTGGTGTTGTTCCATTTTCATTAATGACTTGGATAATGGAATGGGTATTGCAGGGTGGAACCAGAGCAGGATTAGAAAAATAGTCCTCCCATGCCACAAACAACATGAATGCCCCAGCCTACAGCCACCACTCTCCAGCTGCCCAGTGATGGGGAGGTGGGGGTGTGTGTGACAAATTCTGTGACTGGTAAGCAGGAACACCTGGAAAGGTTTACTCACTGCTGGGCTGGTGATAGTACTATTGACCAGTGGAGTCCTGTTGGTTCCATGGGAAGGAGACTCTGGAAAAATTCCACCACAATTTCAACAGCTTCCACCCCACCATAAACCTCAGCCTGGACCAGTCTACACAGGAGGTCCACTTCCGAGACACCATGGTGCATATAAGTGATGGTCACATTAACACCACCCTATACCGAAAACCTACCGACTGCTATGACTACCTCCATGCCTCCAGCTTCCATCCCGGGCACATCACACGATCCATTGTCTACAGCCAAGCACTGAGGTACAACCACATCTGCTCTAACCCCTCAGACAGAGACCAACACCTACAAAATCTCCACCAAGCATTCTCAAAACTACAATATCTGCACGAGGAAATAAGGAAACAGATCAACAGAGCCAGACGTGTACCCAGAAGCCTCCTACTGCAAGACAAACCCAAGAAAGAAACCAACAGGACTCCACTGGCCATCACATACAGTCCCCAGCTAAAACCCCTCCAACGCATCATCAGGGATCTACAACCCATCCTGGACAATGATCCCACACTTTCACAGGCTTTGGGTCCTCGCCCACAGACAACCTGCCAACCTGAAGCATATTCTCACCAGTAACTGCACATCGCACCATAGTAACTCTAGCTCAGGAACCAATCCATGCAACAAACCTCGATGCCAACTCTGCCCACATATCTACACCAGAGACACCATCACAGGACTTAACCAGATCAGCCACACCATCACCAGTTCATTCACCTGCACGTCCACCAATGTAATATACGCCATCATATGCCAGCAATGCCCCTCTGCTATGTACATCGGCCAAACTGGACAGTCGCTACGGAAAAGGATAAACGGACACAAATCAGATATTAGGAATGGCAATATACAAAAACCTGTAGGAGAACACTTCAACCTCCCTGGCCACACTATAGCAGATCTTAAGGTGGCCATCCTGCAGCAAAAAAATTTCAGGACCAGACTTTGAAGAGAAACTGCTGAGCTTCAGTTCATCTGCAAATTTGACACCATCAGCTCAGGATTAAACAAAGACTGTGAATGGCTTGCCAACTACAAAACCAGTTTCTCCTCCCTTGGTTTTCACACCTCAACTGCTAGAACAGGGCCTCATCCTCCCTGATTGAACTAACCTCTTTATCTCTAGCTTGCTTGCATATATATACCTGCCCCTGGAAATTTCCACTACATGCATCCGACGAAGTGGGTATTCACCCACGAAAGTTCATGCTCCAAAACGTCTGTTAGTCTATAAGGTGCCACAGGATTCTTTGCTGCTTTTACAGATCCAGACTAACACGGCTACCTCTCTGATACTAGGATTATTTAATTTGTCTCGGTGCAGGCAGCTGGGCTTGATGACTTCTCGAGGCTCTTTCCAGCCTTACATTCTATCACTCTCTGATTAGTACCTATATATAGTACCTTAGTCCTGCCATGGGTGCAGGGGACTGGACTAGATGACATATCGAGGTCCTTCCAGTCCTATGATTCTATATGCCTGAACCAAGATCAGGGCCCTATTGTACTAAGTGCTATAGTAAGAGTCAGTCTCTGGCCACAAAAGATCTTCCAAATATCCAGTGGATAAAAATGTTGGGAGAAGGAACATTTATCCCAAATTATGTAGGGCAGCTGAGGCAAAGAGAATTTAAATGATTTGCCAGACTAGGGTCAAGTGGGAGTATAGAGCCAAGAACTGAACTCATTTCTCATGAGTCCCTGCTTACTACATTAGCCTCTGTTTCTTTCTCTTTGTCTTATGTTTTGGGAGAATATACACTTTGTCAAAATGTTTCTTTTCTTTTTTGATTCTTCTGTGCAGAACACAAAATGCTTGATTAGCATTACATACTCTTTGCTATTGTTAAAGGTTAGGTTTACTAGCAACTAGCGGTGGGATTCTGAAGAAAAAAAATTGTTCATGTTGGGTAAATTAGTCCTTTTCTAAAATGATGTCAGTGATTCCACAGGTATAGACAGCTGAACTTCCACACCCAAATTTGTATAATACTCTATTCATTAACTCCCTTTGAAGTCATCAGAAGCATTTGGAAACCCGGTTGTTTTACAATGGTCTCAATTTGCAGTTTCAGTCCCCCCACCATCACCCCCTACTGGTCACTGTACAGAAAATGATTTTTTTTGGATCGTCTATTATATCAGCCTGTCAGCAAATCAAGGTTCCTCATCTCCTCCACTGATCCTTGACTGAGCCCTTGTTTTCTGAATTGTAGGTTATGGGGCTAATATCATGGCAGGGCTGAGCTGTTGCTTGACTTAAATCTTGCCACTTTGTGAATATGGGCGATTGTAGTTCTTGTCCTAATGTACTGTAGTGTATTACAACATGATTTCATCTTCAAAACTCTTTTTTATCTCCAAATGGTGTACTATATGTGCCATTTTAAACTAGCATAGGCTTGTCCCTAACTTTATTTATTGAATAGCTAGGTATTATTATTTATGTATTTGTCTGTTTTTGCACTGTGAGATCTGAGGAATAGGTTAGAGTGGTAGATACCTCTTCCCTCACAAAAGCTAAATATGTTTTGGAGAAACCCACCAGTACACTTCTCCAGTAGCCCTGTTCCCTGTTAAAGAGGCCACGAACATCGCCACTCCTTTGGCAAGGCTCTTCTCAAGGGCATGTAACAGCAGCTTGCTCTTTCTTTTCTGGGTAAGTAAGCCAGTCTTTTGTTTGTATTTGTGGCCCTGGCTGTAAATTCATCCATGATGTCATATGATACGCAAAGTTGGGCACCAAGCAAACCTTGGACTCTAACAGCCCTAAATTTGATCATATCTCAATTCTGTGGCTCCTGAGTTATGAAGATATACATCATGTATCAATATCCCATACACTGTATGCTAAAAATGAGGAGTGTTTGTTAGTTGTTATTACTGAGTGCACAGTATGTTTAGAGAACTGGGATTGATTTGAGGGAAAAGCTGGCTTTTTGTTCTGTTGCTCATGCTGTGTTGACATGTTTTTGTCAGCTAAACAGTGTTACCTCTTCTATATTAAAGGCTAATCACAAACGTTACCACCTACAAATAGAAAGATTTCTCCAAGACAGGCTATAACATTCCTCAAACAATTTTCCAACTTCATAAGGTTTTTTTTTTTTTTTGTTTCTTACCATCTGCCTTGCAATTAAGTTATTTTAAAGCCCCACATCAAAGCAATGTTCTAGCTCCCTACAAATAGACTGCACTACTGTACTCTAAGTGGTAACAAAAATAGATGCTTATCCACTTACATAGCTCTTAGTGAAGAAACAAGTAACTTTTCCTTTAGTATTTCTTAATGACTGTGTGATGGGGCTTAACCCATATCACTTGCAAAGCAGGGGTAAAAAATCATCCCCTTCATCTGTGGGAGGGAGGAGGAGGGGTAATTAACTAATTGCCTCCTGGCCAGAGGAGGCAGAGCTAGGGTGTGTAAGTAGACTGAGAGAGTCTAGTTAAGGGAGAGAGACTGTACAGAAAATAGGCCTCACTGGCAGAGACAAGCCCTCAGGTAAGATTTAACAGACAAGAAACAATGAAGGGAGAATACTATCGGAGCAAGCCATGCTCCTGCAAGGGAAGCTCTGACATAGATCTAACAAGAGAGTTATAGTGAAGCCTGAGAGGAATGGAAGGGCCATTAGCATAAAGAGTTGTTCAGACTTTTATTCAAACTTGTTTGTGTTACCTCAGAAGGGGTTGTGATGATTTGACCAGAGGGCTAAATTACAGAATACCTGGGGGAGGAGGTGGGAGCAGATGCAGTTTGAGAAAGGTCATTTGCTTCCAAAGGAGAGCCCAGCAGAGGGCCACAAGTGATAAGCAACCAGAGATGATGGGTTACCCACAAAGTGAGGATATGTTACTACAGACTGTTATAAAACCAAATAATAAAGATGACCTATTTTCAAGTTGTTTATAAATTAAACAATTCCTGCTAGCATAAAATCAGACAATATAGATCAGATCAGTAGTGCATATCTTTAATGTAAGCCCTTTCATGGATTCTCAAATTGCATTATAAAATCAATTAAAACTTTTATTTTACATCAGGTTTTTAGACCTTCTGTAGCAATTGATTAATTAAACAAGGAACATAAAGATATGAGTCACTGCATATATTATAAGGGCAACTTACATTTGGCTCTCAATCTTCTAGCAAATTTCTAACACAATCCTTGTTGTGGAGAAGTAAGAAATCTCTTCTTTAAGATATGTCCATTTGCAGGTCATTTTGTCATGTGGACAAGTGAAACTGGGAAGAGTTAAAGAAAGGAACTAGAGACTGGAGAAGTGAAAGAATTAATTCAGGAACCAGTGAGCTTCAAAGAGCTTCCTATTAATTGCAATTCTTTAACTGTATGATGGGGGATGAACTTGTTGTAAAAAGTTACAGTATCTTAAAATATTAAAGGCTGGGTGAACCGTTGTTAGGGGTTGAGTTAAAACCTCATTGAGAGTTGATGTGCAGCCTTCAATTAGCATAACTCTCACAGGATGTATTAATCAGAAGCCCCTTCCCCCCAAACACACCTAAGGCAAAAGAGGCAGAGCGAACCTGCCCAGAATTTTGAATGAGCGAGCAGAAGGCTTTTGGTAAGTGTTGTGCGTGTGTATGTGTGAGAGCAAAGCAGAACACACAGAAATGGAGACCATACAATGATAGAGAGAGGCAGAGGCACAGAGCAAGAAAGCCAAGCCAAGCAGTAGCTTGTCAGCTCAATGGGACTTTGGAAAAAGCTAGAGAGAGAGCTTTTGGGTCTGGTATTTGCTAGAGAGACCTAGGGCTCTAAGCTGAGAAGCTGCTCTTTTTGTTCTTGGTTTGTCCTGTCTTCAGAGAAGCAGGACTTCATACATTCCTTATAAACAAGATTGCAATAAAGAAAATACTGGACCCCGTTAACTTTTTTACTTCCAACTGCAACATCCCAGGGCCCTGAACTCTGACTAACTTCTCAGGTTAAAAAGGAGCAACAATACTAAAAAATGGATTTGAGAAATTATTAAAAATAGTCAACACTTTGGTGTTTTCTTCTGGTGAAGTTATAATCCCTCTATCCAATCATACCTGTAAAGAAAGAGAGAAAAAAGTTAAAAACTTAAAAAAAGAAAAGAAAAAAAGACTGATATCTGGAATGGTATAAGAAGGCATGAAGAGAAAAATCAGAATAAAAACTTGTGTAATTTTTAGTGTCACAAAGTTACATTTCTGTTAGAAGTTCCACTCTCATAGGGGCAATTTAGGACATGGAAAAATTGGGCAATATTATTTATGACTTAGCAAAGAAGAGCATTTATAGGAAGTGGTTAGAACTCAGAAATAATTGGAACCCAGGGCTTCATTTGCCAAACAGATAGTTACCTTTGTTTCATGTAGCGAGGTCTCTAAATGACTTGAAACATAAGAAGGATAATCATTAGGTTTTGTTTATTTGTTTTCCCTGTGCCGGGACAAGAAGAAAGTAGATCCTTCTGGGTGACTATTCCCAAACTAAGGGCCAAATTTTGCCCTTCCACACCAGTGACTTCAACTTTATTAGTTCATTTGGGTTACATAGATTTTAGGAGCTTTACTATTTTCCTGTTGCACTGTCCTGCAGGGAATATCATATCCAGTATGAGATGATTTCTTCCATCTATTTTATTGGTATTTCTAAATTACCAGAAAATGTATTTGTTTATAACTCTAAGAATTTGCAGACCAGGTGTCATAAACAGATAGTCAAGGGTTAATAGAATAGAAGTACTTCATGTCTCTTTTGCCTGTAAAGGGTTAAGTTCAGAGAGCCTGGCTGTCACCTGACCAGAGGACCAATCAGGGGACAGGATACTTTCAAATCTCGAGGAAGGGAAGTTTTTGTGTGTGCTTTTAGTGTTTGGTTATTGTTCACTCTGGGGGCTCAGAGGGACCAGACGTGCAACCAGGTTTCTCTCCAATCTCTCCGATACAGGCTCTTATAAGTTGAGAGTAGTGAGTACTAGGTAGATAAAGCGAGTTAGGCTTATGGTTGTTTCCTTTATTTGCAAATGTGTATTTTGCTGAAAGGATTTTAATTTGTACTTGTATACTTAGGCTGGGAGGGTATTCCCAGTGTCTATAGCTGAAAGACCCTGTACCCCTATTCCATTTTAAACTTACAAAGATAATTTTTACTATTTTTCTCTCTTTAATTAAAAGTTTCTTGTTTAAGAACCTGATTGTTTTTTTATTCTGGTGTGAGCAGCTGGAGGCTTCCTCCCCTTCATTTTATTTCAGTAACAAGTCAGTGTTCCTTATTCCTGCATTCTTTATAACTTCATCACACAAATGGAGGGACACTGCAACAGTAGCCCAGGAGGGTTGGGGAAGCAGGGAAGCAACGGGTGGGGTTGTTGCAGGGGCACCCCCTAGAATGGCATGTAGCTCATCATTTCTGCAAGATCTGACATGGAGCGTCTGTGCTCTCTGGTTCTCTGGTTCTCTAGTACACTTGCACCATATTCTAGGCAGGACTGACTCTATTTTTAGATATCATAAAGGAGGGATTGACTCGGGGAGTCATTCCCATTTTTGTCTTTGCGCCTCCAGCCCACCTCAGCCAGGGGCACCCATGACAGCAGCAGACGGTACAGAATGACTGATAACTGTCATCTCATCACCAATTTACAATGGCATGGCAGACAGCACAGAACAACTGATAACCATCTCTGCTATCTTGCAAAGGCAAATGAATGCTGGCTTGTGGCACTGTTAGCAACATCCAGTAGACATACGGTGACAGTAAAAAAAGGCTGAATGGGCTCCATGGTTGCCGTGCTATGGGGTCTCCCAGGGCAATCCAGGGAAAAAGGGCGCGAAATGATTGTCTGCCGTTGCTTTCACGGAGGAAGGAAGGAGTGACGACATTTACCCAGAATCACCTGTGACACTGTTTTTGCACTATCATACATTGGGGTCTCAACCCAGAATTCCAATGGGCAGGGGAGACTGCGGGAAATATGGGATAGCTACGGGATAGCTACCCACAGTGCAATGCTCCAGAAATCGATGCTAGCCTTGGACCATGGACGCACACCACCAAATTAATGTGCTTAGTGTGGCCGCGTGCACTCGACTTTATACAATCTGTTTTACAAAACCTGTTTATGTAAAATTGGAATAATCTTGTAGTGTAGATATACCCTCAGCTGTGTTGATTCTCCACCCTTTCTAAAATGTCATCTAAAAACATGTCTATTCACCTTTTTCTGCATCACTTAAGTAACAGTTGAGGGAAATAAATGACTCCTATAATTGTACTCTGTATCTCTGTTAAAAAGTGGCAGTTTCTGTAAGATACTATGCATAATAAACTTGTATTTTAATTTATATATTAGACCTCTAAATTCAATGGGGTTCAAATCAGTACTGTAAAACAATGGAACTGAAGTCAGAATTTGGCCCACTGGCTTGTTTGCCTAGGACCAAATCTTCCACTCGTTATTCAGGCAAAGCTCCCATTGGCAGCAAAGAGAGTTTTTTTGCCCAAATAAAGAATGAGTAAAGATGGCAGGATTTGGACCATAAATATTTAGCAATACAGATGGTAAGGAGATGAAGAATCTTGTATTCCAAATAGCCAATGTTTCTTCCACAGGTGATTTCAGGACAGCTAATTGTCAAAGATAAGAGATGAATGTCAGGAATGAACCTGAACTTCAGAGTTCTGCCCTGACTACAACATCCAATAAATGTTAAACACTGTACCTATGTTAACAGCTTAACTGATCCTTAGTACAAGTGAGATCAGAAAAACAAGATTAAGTCTCAGTCATTTGCTTCAGAAAGAATTGTAGCTGTGGTTTGTGTCTGAAATACTCCAAGTTAAAAATACACTTTAATAATGGGTGAAAAAAAAAGTTCAGTACAGATTCCCTGCAGGGTTTGCTTTTTCTAGAAGGAGACTCTTATGGCACTCCAGAAACAAATGGAAACATAAATCAGAAAGTTGTGTAAATAAAACATTTATAAGTCTGTTTTCTATCATTACCCAAACCACGTATTTTTATAAATATTCCTAGGAGTGTCATTTTATCGTAGCCTAAGCAACATATTTGTACTAAAGAAGCCCACAATAAGTACCTATTAAAGTCACTATTCAAAATATTAATTGGAAGCTATTTATAAATATAATCTGAGAGTTAAGTGTGATTAATCATTCTGAAAGTATTGATAGAGCCTCTTATTAGAATGCCTAGAGATATTACTTACCCAATCACTTACTGAGGAATAACAGCACGGGATGGAATAAACCATATGGAATTAGCTTGGTTATGTTTAGTAATGTGAAATATACCTATCTCACAGAACTGGAAGGGACCCTAAAAGGTCATTGAGTCCAGCCCCCTGCCTTCGCTAGCAGGACCAAGTACTGATTTTGCCCCAGATCTCTAAGTGGCCCCCTTAAGGATTGGGCTCACAACCCTGGGTTTAGAGGCCAGTGCTCAAACCACTGAGCTCTCCCTCCCCCCAAAATACCTCTAGACATTTTAACATAACTCACATGTATTAGTAATACTCCCATTTTAAGTTCTCCCACGGTTATGTTTAGTAAGAGCTTTGTTATGCAGAATTTGTCTAGGCCACGGTTGATAGGTTCTGGTTGAACAATTATATTTACATTATGCTTATTGTTAAACACACATGAATACACATACTCACATTCAGGTATAGATGTGATTTAGGTATCAAGATTCTAGCATGTTGCTTCACATAGCACACCAAGGAGGCAACTGATACTGTATCTACTTAAGTATGTGGATTCTTTTGTATACTAAGGCCTCTTTACACTACTCTGGCAGGGGAGAAGGCCCTTAAAGTGGATTAGAATTGCATTTACATTGACTCCAAGGATCCTTTATACTGTGAAAATGCTCTTTCCTTCAAGAACCAATATCAGCCACAATTCTCACAGATTGTATATAACCCAAGAAGAGGGAGTTCTCAGACTCTTTAGCTGTGAGCACAAAACTAAAAAAAAAAAAAAAAAAAAAAAATAGATCAGAAGAAAGACTTCTCCTCCCATCTACACCCTGGAGAAGATACCACAAGGACAGTTTAAATAAGAAAAGTAACTGAGGTATAAACTGTGGAATAATTCTTATTTTTTAAAATGATGACTGTCTCTTCCAAAACCTGCCGCCGTCAATTATTATGAAGCACTATGTGCAAGACCAGCCAGTCGCATGCTTTTGAACTTCACCTGAACAACATATCTCCCCTGGGGAATTTTTCTTGAAAGGCAATGAAAAGGAAGAGAAGGTTAAAATAAAAGTTACAATAAAAGCATAGCAAAGCCACAAGGAACAGGGCAGGAAACAGCAATTCCCTACAGACTATTAAATGAAAAAGGCTTGCTAATTCATAAACTAAAGGTATCTGGGGCTTAAAAGGCAAAATTTACTGTAGCTGTGCTTCCATTTGTCCAGTTTTATTAACCATATGAGGTGCTGTAGGCATTTAATTTCTAAAGTCTGAAACATACCCAATGCCTCAGGTCTGGTTTGAGATACCTGCTAACTCCCTGAAATAGGAATATTATATGGTGACAGTGTGCTCTGGTAAAGACTCATTTCTGCTCTGAAAAAATCCATCTGGTGTCTAGAAGTTTGGAGGAGAGAAAAGGGCCTGAGAGGAGCAAATGGAAAGAAATGAAAGTCTCCTTCCCCAAATTAGCCTTTTTCTTTTTAAAAAGGGAATTATGACTTGCATTATAACAGCACCAGGAGACCCCATTATGCAAGGTGATATTCGTTCCTTTATTCTCTGTACTGTATGCAGAGAAGGGGGCTTAAGACAGCCCTATCCCAAAGATCTTACAATCTACATGGACAAAGGATGGAAGTATTATTTGCCCAAGGTCACACAGGAAGTCTGTGGCAGAGCCAGAAATTGATACCAAATCTCCTGAGTCCAAGCTCAGTGCTTTAACCAGATGAGATCACAACAGATCTGGATTCAAAAGGTTCAGCATGTGTTGGTTAAATCAGCTCCAAAACAATAAAATTTCCCTAGGCCTGAACTTATGCCTATTTTTAGAACTTGACTGACAGTGAACTTGAAAGTGAGGTTCTGAAATGTTTACATAGATGGTTTTATTTTATTTTATTTTTATTTCCAGTTGGAAAAAAAGTGCCGAGCTATTGCTGGAAAGGCCATTGCATGATATGAGATGGGGAACTTTACAGATGCTCTCTGTATGCTTCCTAGAATGTGATTTACTGAATCTTATAGGCCAAGGGGTAGTGATAGTTTTGAGACCATTTCAAGGGAAGAGTAATAAAATAACATAAAGACAGGCAATGGGAGGAAGACTATTTACCCTGATTGTGCCTCTCATTTCAAGGCACAGTTCCCCCAATTGTAAGGTAGGGTGTTCCCTATCTTGCACCACTGGGAGGGATGGACACACATTGCATTTACTGTTTCCTGTGGCTATTTCTTTCAAGGGAGAAAAATAAAGGCATGGAGTTTTATCTATCTTTGATCCTGCAAGGAACCTATGAAACTGCCCTGACAGCATAAAAGGAAATTTATCTTTTTAGCCAGATGATACGTAAGTACTTACATGGGTAGAAGATTTCTGACGGTAGAAGACTCTTTAATTTAGCAGACAAAGGTATAACAAGCTCTAATGGCTGGAAGCTACAACTACATACATTCAGGCTAAAAATAAAGCACACATTTCTAACTGTGAGGGTGATTAACCATTGGAATTTACCAAGGGATTTGGTGGATTAATCTCCACCACTTGAACTCTTTACATGTAGATTGAATGTCTTTATTTTTTATAGACGTGATATGTGATTGATGCAGGGATTACCGGTGAAATTATGTGACCTGTGTTATACAGGAGAAAACACTAGGTCATAACGGTCCCTTCTGGTCTTAAAAATCTATGTATATATGTACATTTGAAATCACTGTCATATGAAAGAATCCTAAAATCTTAAATGTAAGTCTTTATTTTAGCTCCAATATCTTCAGATTAAGGAAAGCATTCCACAAAATAAGGACTTTATGGTGCATCCCAAATACAATTTAGAAATCCTATTTCAGAACTTTTGCTCGCTTTATATAATATAGTCTTAATTTTCAGACAAGATACAGTAGGGAAACATTTATTCATTCATATGAACAGCTTTACAAATAAAATCCTCAATCCTGGCCTCAGGTCTAGAAGACTAGCTGAGGATCCAGTCTTCCACTGTGGAATGTTTAAATTGCTTATGGTCAGTAGCAGCACTGGTAGTAACTCTGGGTGAAATCCTGAACCATTTAAGCCAATGTTATTGTGCTATTGGCTTCAATGAGGCCAGGATTTCACCCTCCATCTGTAAGGCTGCATTAAGTTAATGGACAGCCATGCAGTGACTTGTTTGCTGCACCCTGCAAAGAGGTGAGTATCTGGGAACTCTGGGAGATATCTAGGGAATGCACCCTAGTGAACAACGCCACATTTTCCCCAACATATGGCTGTGCCTAAAATGTCACAGTCAATTCCTAAATATTTTCAAACTCAGGACCAATATGTGCACCTGGCTAACTTTAGGCTAGACTGATACCCTTGTTTTTTCACTACATAGTAACATATTCAGCAACTATTTCCACAGAAATCTATGGAGTAAAGTACAGCTCTCCATGAGTAAATTAATCAGAATCTGTTTCTTTATTGTTATCTTGCAGAATTCATTCTTTAAAATGTTCTTACACATTGCTGCAATTTGGAGAATTTGTCCATACAATTTATGAATTATGTGTGAGATTATGAAGTCTCTGTATGTATCCTTACCTAGCTGCAAACTCCATATTCAGCCCTTTGCTTTTCTCCATTTTCCTTTTAAATGCATGTTGGACTGAAATTTAATTGGTCAGTGATACAGGGCTTGAATAGATGGTCACTGAATCGGGATGGTCCTCTATTCAAATACAAACATCCTTGACAAAATGCTGGCTCCCACTCAAGAGAACTGGTTTGTCAATGGAGAGATCACCTGACAATGAAATAAGTTGGTAAGGGTCTGTGACTGCCTGAGGAGGCTGGTCTAAGGAGTCACCTGACCAAGGAGTCCAGAGGTAATAAAAGTGCAGAACTGCTCTACTAAGGATTTTGGGACATTTTCTCAATCTAAGGGAAGATGCTGCAGCAGTCTGAATGAGGCAGAATGAACAGAGATAGTCCCAAGGATTCCCAAAAGAAAGGTGAACTACTGTGAGGTGCTTTGCACTTAGGGAATTTGTTGTTTTCTAAATGATTTGGTCTGTCTTGTGCTCTCTCTCTTAAGTAAATAGGAATGGTGCTTTAGACATGTGCAAATGTGTGGTATGTGCTACACCCAAAGTGAGTCAACCTAGAGCAGCCACAAGGATGGAGTTTTTTCAAGGGGTGTGCTTTAGCTGCTAGGGTGTCTTGGGGGTGATGGGACAAGTTTCAGGGCCTATGCATTTGGATCACAGGGATAGAAGGGATCCACTGTCTAGAGCGGTATCAGGTACAAGGTCTGCACCTGGAGTGTGTTCCCAGAGGTCCACTCTGCCTAGACTCAGCAAGCTAGAAGCAAGCTGGATGTGAAGCAGTTTTCCCCATCCTGCAAATATTTTGGAAAGTTCAATGTTTTTCCCCATTCCAAATCAGGACCAAAAAAATAAATAAATAAATAAAAATCATGAACCAAAATGTAGTTTGGTTTGGGATAATCAGAATGATTTGTTACAATAATTCTGAAACATCTTATTTTGATTCCAACCTCTTTTTTCTTTTTTTAAAATTTTCAAAATCTAATAAGGTGAAAAATCTACATGAGTTATTATGAACAGGAAAACTGGAATTTTCAGTTTGAAAATGTCTGAATTAAATGTTTGAACAATTTCAAAATTTTTAAAAAATTTTTGTGAGTTGGGAGTTTTGTTAAAACCAATCTTGTTTTGCATTCAGTTTTGGTTTTGATGAATTTGCATTTTTTGTAAAAACATTTTGTTGAAAAATTCTCAGCAGCTTTAATATACAGTGACAGAAAACGAAATAATTACATTGCCAATTAAGAATATTTTGAAGTATTTTATGCATTGTATTGCCTTACTGTGCAATAAACATTACTGTGACATTTATTGCTCTTAATGTGCAATGCTTGTAAGAGTTTGATAGTTAAATGCAAATTGGATCCTTCAGGCTCAATTGTAACTAATTATTCAAAATATTACCAGTAGTAGGTGAGAGTAAATTATATTATATTGTGGATCTGATGTCTGTATTTAATACTGAATGAGTATGTCTGTCATTTTTCAGCAATGAATATTGCTACATATATTGTAATTACATAGTGATAAGTTTGCAATATTAATGCTATATTCCAAATACTAATAGCAGAAATAATAATAATGATAGTAATAAAAATAGATGTACTGCTGCTAACTGGACCTGAAAAATATAATGCTGACTATCTTCTAGTGCATAAGGAACAAATCCTGTAAAGTACTGGGAGAGATAGAGGGCCAGTCTTTCCATTGACTTGACTGGCAATTGGATCAATTCCTAAATTCTATCAATTCCCATTGAAATCCATTGATCCTTCAAACTTTCAGCACCTTTAAAGACTAGGCCCCAAATCTATGAGGCCTGGATTTAGAAAAGCATCCCAATTCAGGAAATTATCAGAGGGGTAGCTGTGTTAGTCTGGATCTGTAAAAGCAGCAGAGTCCTGTGGCATCTTATAGACTAACAGACATATTGGAGCATGAGCTTTCGTGGGTGAATACCCACTTCGTCGGATGCATGTCATGTGGGTATTCACCTACGAAAGCTCATGCTCCAATATGTCTGTTAGTCTATAAGGTGCCACAGGACTCTTTGCTGCCTATTCAGGAAAGCATTTAAAAATCTACTAACTTTAAAGTAATTTATGAACTGTCCTGTCAATAGCCTTGAGGTTTGGTGGACTTCTGAACTTTGCAGTTTCCTCTAAGCTGTAGTGAATTATTCTGTGATGATGATTTTGCCAATTGGTAAGCTGGTACCAGCTGCAGGATCTGAGTTTGTATGAGACTCATGATACATAAAAGTATATTTACTTTTAATTAAATCAACCAGTCATTCTCTTCATTGGAGCTATGCAAATTCATCATTTGGCCCTCACAAACTAAAGGAAAGGTCTCTGCTGTCATAAAAAAGTATGTAAAATCTAAACCTTCATCTGTGTTTTTTTTGTCTCTATAACAAGACCAGTGGGAATGGAGCTGGAGTAAAATGACTTCTGATGCTTAGTGAAATTTAACTGAACGTTGTCAGGAAACAGAAAAGTAATATTCAGAAAGACCTTAAAATGTCTCCTTCCACTAACTGAAAAGACAATTGGAAATTAATTAAAAATGAGCCTATCAAATATTCAAAGGCTAGGTCAATATTTAACTGTATACAGATTAGTTACAAAATTCAACATTTTTTTCACTTGTCAGTTTTCTATATTATTGTTTTTTTTCTTTTTAATACATAAACACAACTGAAAAGAGGTGATTGTATAACAGAAAGACACAGAGCAGATCTTTACACTTCAGCATAAAATGCAGGTTAGATATACATGCACAGAAAATTTGCATTGTTTTTGTGAATTTCATATCTTTGGATCAAATTATTGTTTTTCACTATATTGCAAATACAATGAAAAAATTAATTGACATAATCAAGTTTTGGATCAGGAACTGTCTTATTACTGAAACAGCATTTATTAATTGGTCAAGTCACTGATATGATAAGCATTACACTTAATATGATATGATTTAATTTTGTATTAAATACTTTCCTGTCACATCAGGAAATTCCAGTCTCACTAATACTCTCAAAATAGCTTACAATTTTAATTAGCTTAGGTTAAGTCAAACAAAATATGCTAAATGATTTTACAGCACTTTGGATATTTCCACATTAAGGTTATCCACCAATCCAATAGCAACAGGTAACTTACTCAGCTGATTCGTAGCTCATTAATATGCACCAAGTCTTTCTGTCTAGAGACTTGTGAAACTTTCATTACAAAACCAGAGGCTACATGAAACTCATGTGATATATGGCTTCCTTTCAAACTTGAAGCTCAACTGAATGGTTTGCTGTGGGTCACAACTCTTTTGGGTAAATTTGAAATCTATTTAAAATGAAGGCAGTTTGATTACAAGTGAACTTGGGTGTTTCAATATGGGGTTTAATGCAAATCTAGAGAAACATTGGGCAGATGACTGAGTTTCTTTTGGAGTTTTTGGTTGATTTCAGTCTAAAACCAGTGCTCTGAGGCAAAGATGTAAACAAGTGGCTCATACTAAAATTTCCTTCTTAGTTTGTAGTAAATCACATATATTAGTGCTATTATTAGTTGTCTTACCATAGTACCTAGGGGTCCTCATCCTGCGCCTGGATCCCATTGTTCTAGGCACTGTACAAATAATCATCTTCTCTTTTTTCCAGGGACGAGTTTGGGTAGGGCCAAGATTATGAGCAGAGTCCAGTCCCATTGATTTGAGCCATCATCTGAGTCTATCTGCATAGTTTATATACCGTGTTATACCACTGTCTCCTTGGACATCCAGAGCCTGTCACCATGCACTCTTCCATGGAGAATAATTTCAGGCAGATGGTATGTGGTCATTCTAGCAATGTGGCCAGACCATTGCAGCTGGCGCCTTTGGTTGATTGTATTCACACACTACACTTTCAGTCTTCTATGGATGTCAACATTTTGTAATCAATCTAGCCTTATCACACAAAGGATACAGTGCAGGCCCCTCTTTTCAAATGTTTGCAACTTTTGCTCCAGACACTTTGTCAGTACCTATGTTTCACAACTATAAAGTAATGTGGAGACAATGAGCATTGTACATAATCTAGTTTTAATTGTTATGGATACTGATATAAGATTCCAAATAGTTGTATTCAGGCCTGCAAACATTCTGCTGACAGTAGCTTATCCTCTTGTCAATGTCATCTCTATAGCTGTTGTCACATGGCAAGATGCAGCCCAAGTAGCAGAAGCTGTCTAACTTGTTCAATATCTGTACTGCAAATTACTTGTTTAGTCTTTGTGTGTGTGTGTGGCGGGGGGAGTAGGGGTGGGGGTGTGTTACACTTAGTCTGGTCTTTTGGTCATTCATTTTTATTCACCATTCTTTGGCTGTTGTGTACTGGTTAGTTGCTGCTTCTTGGCTGTATTTCTCTGTCAGCATTATCACGATGATATTGGCTGCAAAGTCAAGATGATTGATAATTTGCCTCCACTATCTTGCAGCCTCCATCAATGTTGCTAAGGGAGTTGGACAAAATGTTTTCTATGTAGAGAACAAAAATTGTTGGATTGAATATACATCCCTGTTTGACTCCAGTTTTCACTTCAAACCACTCTGTCAGTTTGCGGCTGACTCATGCTGCATGCCAAGCCATATTACACAGACTGCAGTGCTTGAATCAGCTTGCTACTAAAACAGTACAACTTGAGCGCTTAACAGAGAGCGTCTCTTTTAACGGAGTCAAATGCTTTCTTAAAATCAATGAATGTGAAAAGCAGGTGTTTTTTTTTAAAACTTTGTGTTTCCAAGATTTGATGAAAAGCAAATTCTTATGGTCAAATGCAGCAGACAAAGACAGTCCTTGCCCTCAGGATATTAAAATCTCAGTATAGAACAAGAGACAGCAGAAGGATACAGATAGATAGGGAAGTATAGGGTAACAATGAGACAATATTAGCAATGATAGGTTGTGGTCTTAGTGCACCAGCAACTTAACCGTTGTCAAGTTTTCTGTATATATTCTTACAGAACATAAGGATGAGAGACAGGTGAATCTATAATAATTTATTTTCTTGTTTAAAGATAGGAATACAAGAATTGCCATACTGGATCAGATCCATCATCTATCTAGTCCCATATCTTGTCTCTAGTAATGGCCGGCACCAGATACTTCAGAGAAAAGTGGAAGAAATCCCTCAGTAGGCAGATGTGAGATAGCCTTCACACCATCTTTATATCTCTTATGGTTAGAGAGATTGGCTTAAACCCTGAAGCCAGATGTTTTATAGGCTGAATATTTTTTACCATTATAACTCTAGATATTTTTTTATCACTATAAATGTTCAATCTCTTTTTGGATCTACCTATGTTGTTGATGTCAATGACATCCTGTGATAATGAGTTCCACAGCCATAGATACATAGATTCTAAGACCAAAGGGACCACTGTGATCTTCTAGTCTGACATTTTGTATAACACAAGAGTAATAGTCTATACTATTATGGTTATCACTTTTACAAGACTATGATACATTTTGTACAAAGTATGCCTTGTGGGGTATTATTTGAAAAGTCACAATCTGCTGAATATCGTTATCCTGTTAAAATATATATAGCAACATTATATGCTAGGTTATACAATTCTATAGTTGTTACTGAAATATGTTCTAATTCTGAGTAACACTCACAAACCAGTTTCTCAGACACAGACACGCTAGTACCCGAGACATGTGTTTAAAGGGCCATCACCTACTTAAGCAGACATCCTCCAGCAGGTGAGGAAGGTGTGAACAAGAAATTTACATTTCATTACAGGGGCAATTCAAATGTCACATCCACAATGGACTGCATGTCACCATGACTCAGCAAGGATGTTTCTATCACAAAAGATTAAATGATAAAGAAAGAGGAAAACATTTGACTATACATCTGCTCCTTTCATTTGTCTGCTCATGACATCAGTGACCCTTAAAAAAAAATGAACTAAGGGGGAGTGGTCCCAGGCTGAAAGAAGACCCAGCCTGTGAAACTTACAACAGCATAAGGTGAGACAAAATGTTTGCTTTTAAGTTCATTTAGCTTGGCAAGTTAGGTATTAGCTTGCATATTACTCTTTCATTTCCTTTTGTAAGCAGTCCTGACTTTTATGCATCAGCACTTGTAATCACTTAAAATCTATCTTTCTGTAATGAATAAACTTATCTTATTGTTTTATCTTAACCAATGCATTTGGATTAGAGTGTGTGAGGAAACTCCATTTGGAATAACAAAGCTGGTGCATATATTTATTTTCCTTTGATGAAATAACAGACTTTCCATGAGCTTGCATTATTCAGTAGTGTGTTGGACAGTACAAGATGCACATTTCTGGGGGAAGAAGGCTGGGACTAAGAATTTGTGGGTGTCACCTAGAAGTTTAATTCATGAATGACTGATCAGAGTACTCATATATTTAGTTGGCAGTGTATTTGCACGCTGAAGGCTGTGTGAGCAGGCCGGTAGTGGATGTTCTGACAGCAAAGCAGTGTAAAAGGCAACTCGGGCTAAAGAATTAAGGAGATGCAGCTGTTCAACAGTCCAGATTGTACCTGGGGTAATGTCACAACAAAGCCTGAATGAATTCCTACTTCATCTAGAGTATATCTTTTTGGTAAACACCCACTCCTGATTTAAAAATTGGCAGGGATGGAGAATCAATGCAACCCTTGATAAGTAGTTGCATTGGTTATTAACCTCAGTGTTAAAAATTTGGGCCTTGTTTCCAAGTCTGAATTCATCTAGCTTCAACTTCCAGCCAATTATACCATTGTGCAAAAAAGTGTTCCTTTTTATCAGTTTTGTATTTGCTACGTTCACTGTTCTCTTGTTCTTGTATCAGTAAACAGGGAGACACTGTTCTCTCCATCTATCTTTTCTATAGCATTATAATTTGATATAGTTTTATCATGTCCCCTCTTATTCTTCTCCTTTCTAGGGCAAGCAATCCCAATCTTTTCAATCTCTTGTTATATGAGAGTTCCCCCTACCATGCCTCTAATCATTGCTGTGACCCTTTTCTGAACCCCCTTTAAACTTAACTGTTTGTCCGTACCAAATAAGGAAACAACACCAGGTGGCAAATGAACTTCAACTAACTGTACTTCCTGGAAGTGTACATTGCTAATACAGTATAGTGTCTCCCTTATATATTTTTAAATGATGGTGATAATAAAGACCTTGTCATAAGGCCAAACAAATCCATCCCCCTGAAGAAAAAATTTAAAAAAAAATCGCTTTCTTTCAAACCATTCAAAAGGTAAAGAATGCATTTTTCAGAGGTATCTTAATGACCTTCAGAGTTAAGTCTTCTCTGGCAAGGAAATCCCTGTGTGTTTTGGGAAGCAGCAAACAGGCATGATGCAGTGACCTCTGGCCATGCCTCATACCAGACTTTAGACTGAGGTCTGGGAACAGAGCTGATATACCATATTAACTCCAGTGGGAAGACCCACAGTACAGGGGTTATTCTCAGAGGGGAGGGCATTTTTGCCTCTTCTAAGACCCCTTTATATTTTACCAGAGCAGCCTTTTGGTAAAAAGGAACTAGGCCCCAGTTGTACAACCCAACAGGGACCAAAACAAAACAAACAAATGAGTTTATGTTAACTCCTAAAAGGATGAAGCTAGATTGCATACAGCTATGCCTGTGACACATTTCACTTTGTAGGTAGCTGTCAGCCAAAGCCACTGAGAATTTTTATGGGTTGTGATAGATTACAAATACCAGATGGGAGGTAGTGATAGCTCTGTCAGCTGAAATAAGTCATAATTCTTACAGTAGCAAGGACTCTAAGAATATCTGAGCCTAGAAGCAGAAATACTAATCAGTTTATAAAAAAGCTGATTTGTATGCAAAAATCTCAATTGATTCTTAAGTGTTAGCTTTATAAGCTCTACCATAACCTCTGTGAGACATCAATATCTGTAAAGTCATGTGTTTAGTGTTGGTAAAAGATGCTGAATTGAAAATCCTGGAGTCTAAAATATTCTGTTTATAAAGAGGACAGATACATCCCTGGCAGCAGCACTATGAAATGGTTGCATGACTCTGCAACCCTTCTGCTAGACACCTTTGAGTTGTGTGGTGATTGCCTCCATATGTATTACAAACAAATCTGGTCTCTGCCTTTTGTTTACCCTTATATTCTGTCTTTCTGCCTTTTTAATTAGATACTTTTCAGTTCTTTTGCTGCTTGCTAACACTTTAATTTGGGCATCACAGTTTATTAGCTTTGCAAATATCCACTGTTCTTTGCAAAGTGAAGTCCATTACTTCCAATGAAATGTGCTTAGGCCTGGTTATCAGTTCTGCTAGTAATAGCGTGGTCTCTAATGGTATGTCTACACTGCAACGTAAGCCCAGGTTTAGTAGAACTCGAGTTAGCAGTTTTTAGGTTTGTTAACCAACAGCGTGAGCATCTACACTCATTCGTAAAACCAGGTTAGGAATTGTTGACCCTGGATCCCAATCTGGGGCTCCAGTGTCTACACTGAGTTATGCAGGCCTAGTCTAACAAACCAAATCCCAGACTTCCTAGCAACCTCCCAAAATATGGCATTAAACATTTTCTGTATACATTTTTACATTGAAGACTTCCAGCTGCAGAGACATTGTTAAAGAGCAGAGTAAAACACAAAATATAAAGGTTTACATTTCCTTTGATCTACTCAGGAAGCCTGATAGAGTTTTCCCTTCATTTACAAAATGGATCTGATTTGATCTTAATTTACCAAGAATAGTCTAAGTGCAGTGAAAAGTCCCCAGAGGAAAGAACCTTTTCAAGAAGCACATACATGCTGTGTGGCCAGGCAGAACCAAGCCGCTAAAGGACTTTGGGGATGAATATATTATAGAGTGTAAGTATCTATCTGCTACATTTACAGCATTTTAAACTGGTATTTTTAACAGATATTTTAAAAGATGATCACATTTCCCCAAAGCAGGAAATAAGGCTTGTCTACATCAGAAAGTTGCAGCGCTGGTGAGGGAGTTACAGCGCTGCAACTTTGAAGGTGTGCACATCTGCAGGGCATCACCAGCGCTGCAACTCCCTGTTTGCAGCGCTGGCCGTACTCCTGTTTTGTCTCGGGTGTAGAGGATCCAGCGCTGGTGATCCAGCGCTGGTAATCCAATGTAGACAGTTACCAGCGCTTTTCTTGACCTCCGTGGAAGGAGGAAGCCTCTGGTAATCAAGCTGGTCTCCTTTCCCGGTTTGCTCTCTCGCTCCCGGAACCCCGAGCAAGCAGGTCTCCTTCCCTGCGGTTTGCTGGGTGGCTCCGGGAACGCGAGAGCAAACCGCGGCGAAGCTGGTCTCCTTTCCCGGTTTGCTCTCTCGTTCCCGGAACCCCGAGCAAGCAGGTCTCCTTCCCTGCGGTTTGCTGGGTGGCTCCGGGAACGCGAGAGCAAACCGCGGCGAAGCTGGTCTCCTTTCCCGGTTTGCTCTCTCGTTCCCGGAACCCCGAGCAAGCAGGTCTCCTTCCCTGCGGTTTGCTGGGTGGCTCCGGGAACGCGAGAGCAAACCGCGGCGAAGCTGGTCTCCTTTCCCGGTTTGCTCTCGCGTTCCCGGAACCCCGAGCAAGCAGGTCTCCTTCCCTGCGGTTTGCTGGGTGGCTCCGGGAACGCGAGAGCAAACCGCGGCGAAGCTGGTCTCCTTTCCCGGTTTGCTCTCGCGTTCCCGGAACCCTGAGCAAGCAGTTCTCCTTCCCTGCGGTTTGCTGGGTGGCTCCGGGAACGCGAGAGCAAACCGCGGCGAAGCTGGTCTCCTTTCCCGGTTTGCTCTCGCGTTCCCGGAACCCCCCTTGAAGCCGCCCAACAGCGCTGCAGTGTGGCCACATCTAACACCACTTGCAGCGCTGGTTGCTGTAAGTGTGGCCACTCTGCAGCGCTGGCCCTATACAGCTGTACTAATACAGCTGTAACAACCAGCGCTGCAAAATTTTAGATGTAGACATGGCCTAATTTAGGTTTGATTTACCGTGACAAGCAGTGCAAGATCTACAGATTTGTTTTAGACAAATATCCCAAATTTTGGATGCTTCACAGCTAAGCTGTTTGGAAAATATCCATCCTGAGGGAAATTCTGATATATTTCAACATTTATTTTCTTCCCAAACCAGGATGAAAAGTTAAGATATTGAATATTTTCACAGAACAAAAAACTGCCAAAATTTAGATTCAGAAATGTCACATTCATTTTTTATATATATTTTCATCAAAATTAAGGGGTTTTTGTTTACAAATGTTGACCTCTTTTATATTTTGAACTGTCAATTCTAAACAAATCATTTTCCACTGGAAATGTCAATTCAACATTCAGTGTTTTGATTCAAAGTTTCCTTTTCAAAAATTGGAAGATGTAGACAAAATTCACATTATTACCCTGAAAATAAATTCTGTTTGAGTGAAACTCATATTTCTCTGGGAAAAAAACTTTTAGTGGAAAAATTTGACCAACTCTACGTATCTGAAGTAGGGCTGGATGAATTTACATAGGAGGTCATTACACTTGCTGTCAGTTATGGCTGGAGATAAGTTGTTCTTGTACTTCTCCTGGCATCTAATCCAACTCCAATTGAAACCAGTGGAAAAATTCCTGGTAACTGTAATGGAAGCTGGAACAAGCCTATATTCACTTCTCACTCTGGTGCCAGTCAATGTATGAGAGTAAGAAGAAGAAATATAAATATAAAAAGAAGTAAATGGAATATTTTACAACCTGAAATAATGTTTAAATTGACGCCCAGTACAAATTATGCTGGGAGGGTGTAATGTGATTTTTTTCCCATCCTTCATTGATTTAGCACTTTTGGGATGCAATAAATATTGCAGCAAACTTTCTTTCTGTAGTTTTCTTGACAATTTAATTAGGAATTTTCCGTGTTTAGGATTAAAGGAAAAAATGCTACCATATTCTGCTGGAATATCTAGAAAAGTCATTGAAAAATAAAAACGTTTGGATCAAAATCCTCAGTTACAATTTGTGGCTTGTAAATACATTCTAGGTCCAAGGTTGAACAAACTTTTTAATTTGGTTTTTGAACATGGATCATTTCCTGAAAATATAACTGAAGCTATAATCTCATTTGCAATAAGACAAAGGTCCTATTATCTTGCAAGAACTATCACCCAACTCATTAAACTGAGCCAGATTTCTAATTCCTTATCAGGCAGGATGTTCAAGGAAAAAAATCCCACAAGATAACAGCATGCATTTTCTTGCAGAGAGTCCTCAAGTTGTGGCAGTATGATCTTTAGATGCTGAGAGAGCATTTGAAAGAGAAAATGGCTGTTCTCCAAACATTTCAATTTCATTCCTGCTATATACAGTGGATCAGAATGGTTTATGCTTATCCATATGAGACTGTAAAGACCTCTGGCATCATCTTTTCATATTTCCTACTAGACCAATGAATTAGATACGAATGTTTCCTTTCTCCTTTGTTGTCCTTCATGAACAAAGTTTTTTTTAATGGCTACAATTTGGGTTCCTCAGTGGGACAGTGAATTATGCATTTAGAAATCTGAAAACAGGATTTCAATTATTTGCAAATAGATTTTTTACAACTGACCCTCATAAAGATCTCAGTAGTGTTTAATAGATAAAAGTGAAAGTATTTTCAGCTACAGAAATCAGATTACTTATGTTGCTGTTCAGCTGGTCTAATGTAGACACAAAGGACTTGAACATGATGTGGACTACAAACTCTGTGACAGTGACTATCATTTACTATATGTCTGCATAATGCCTAGCACAATGTAGCCCTGGGGCTTAGAGCGTGAGGTCTGCACTGTTTGGCCACAGGGTTTGCGGGGAGGAAACTTGACTAGTGCTCCAGGCACTGCTGTTGGACCCACAGTTGTCCAGTCAAGGTGATGGGCCATGCATGAAAAGTGTGAGTGAGCACTGGAAAGAATAAAGGTTACATCACTTTCAAATGTAGCACATCATTCACCCCCATGCAAAAGCATCATGACTCCAGGAACAAGCTGTTTTTCTACTTATGGAACGTTTATGGCCCCCATTACGACATAATGTGAATATCTCACAATCTTTGCTGCATTTATCATCACAACACCCCTGAGAGACAGGGAAGTGTTTTTATCCCCATTTTACAGATGGGGACCGGAGGCACAGAGGGACTAAGTGACTTGCCCCAGGTTACACACAAAGTCTGTGGCAGGATAGGGAATAGATGCTTCGTCTCTCTATTCCCAGATTAGCACCCTACCTACCAGACAATCCCTTTTTCTGTGTTTCCCCACCTTTTCCCAAGCCCAGTTCTGCTTCTGCAAAAGCATAAATACCACAAAAAAAAATTTTCTGACACTCCTGTTCTAGCCATTACCACAATGATTTCAAGCTTCATTTGCTACCAGGGGACCAAGATTTTCTGGCATGTGATCTTTATGCTTTTGTTGTAAAATGTCCTGCATGTCTGATATCGAACGAGATGATGGTGTTGCAATGACTTTAACAAAGTCTTACCTCTAATATATATTTTTTCATCATTTCATGAAGAGAAAGCAAAAACTAGGAAAACTGAAATTTGTAAGTTGACATGTTTGTCAATCATTAATTAAAACAACAAAGCATCACTGCAGGGGAAAACGGCAGCCCTTTTACATTGCACAGCATGTGAAGAGAGCCAAACTATAGACATTTCAGCATAGGGCTGCCCTGTGCATCTGCAAGAGTTAGTCATAGCTGGCTCCAGGTACAAGAAAACACAAGAAGCACTGATTAGCAAAGCCAGCCATGCTGGTGGTGACTGAGCAGTGTGAATGCAAGACATTTTTAAAAGGTTTCCAATCATTCACTAGGAGGGTGGTGAAGCACTAGAATGGGTTACCTCGGGAGGCAGTGGAATTTCCATCCTTAGAGGTTTTTAAGTCTCGGCTTGACAAAGCCTTGGCTGGGATGATTTAGTTGGTGTTGGTCCTTGCAGCAGGGTGGATCCTTGCTCCTGCCCTGCAGGGGTTAAAAGCAGCCCTGGGAAGGGGCTGGGGCTGGAGAAAGTGGCCTGTAGGCTGGGGCCTGAAGCCTGGGCTGATTGGGGAAAGTGGGCTCAGCTATGGCCATGCTCTAATCAGGCCCAGCAGGCCACTATAAGAGGCAGTGAAGCCAGAAGGCCAACATAGTCTCTCTCTGACTGGAGAGGGAGACAGGCCTGGCTGCTTGGGAACTCACCCAGGGGACCTAGAGGAAGGCAGGGCTGCGGAAAGGCCTTAGGAGCTGGGAAGCCCTAGGCCAGCAACTCCCCAGGCTGCAGAGCCTGGTTCTAGGCCTCCTAGGTACTGGGCTTGCAGAGGGGCAGCTGGAGGGTGGGTAAAGGCAGCCGGTCCAAAACCTTGTTGCCTGTGATGATCGACTGATACACTGCAGTCTGCCCCAGGGCACAGGGGCTAAACAGAGACTGGCAGTAGCTACGACTGAGGCAAAGTGGGGATAGTAGGGTGAGGGTTCCCCTGGGAGGAAGGAGACCCAGTTAAAGGGGCACCAGGGTCCAGGGAGGGACACGGGGTCCAGCAGTGGACAGGTGGATCACTGGCCTGCAGAGGGTGCTGTGGGCTGGGACTGAGCTAATTCCCAGAAGTCACCAGCAGGAGGTGCCGCAGGGATGAGTCCACTCGTCTACATTCCTGCTTTGAGCAGGGAATTGGACTAGATGACCTCCTGAGGTCTCTTCCAACCCTAATATTCTATGATTCCTGTCAATGCCCATCTATTCATTAAAATAAGATACCTTTGTTTTACCAAGGTGCTAAAAGTATCCTAAAAAGCAGGGACACATTCCTTGTGTAATATAGTATGGCATTTTGTTTGTCGGCTCCCCCACAAAAAACACGAGGTAAGAGTTATCTTGTATTGGCTTTCTAAAAGCTAATTGTGTCTTCTCCAGATAATGTGAGAGAAAAGACTTGTGACTATTCCGTCATGTTAATCTAATACATTTATCCTTTCCTTATACATATCCTTGTATATAGCTTCAGACATACAGAGTAGCGATGATGATAAACAGATGTACTATACTGTCCACCTTAGTGTGCTGGGAAGACA
Source organism: Gopherus evgoodei (assembly GCF_007399415.2). Lineage (NCBI taxonomy): Eukaryota > Metazoa > Chordata > Testudines > Testudinidae > Gopherus > Gopherus evgoodei. Next base: position 118,011,457 of record NC_044328.1, read on the forward strand.
GATAGATAAAAAGATAGATATAGTAGATGTATAGTAGTGAAAGCTGAGGGGCTCAGAATGTCCTTGCTTCAGCAGTGTGGTGCTTTATTACCCATGGCACTGTAGATAGACTCCATTTACCTATAAAAGATGGTGTACAATGCTGAACTGACAACTCTTTATGTGAATACTTAAGGAAATATTTGAGAAAAAAAACACCTTAGTCCCCTGAGTCCATCGGCCTGAAAGAAGTTGCAGTGAGGCTTATTTTTCTCTAGGTAATTTTCTTTTCACTCCCCTAAAGGCAGAACTATTAACAAGACATAAGATCTTTATTGTTTTTGTTTCAGTGCTGGAAGGAAAGACTCTTACACAATGTGGTTTATTAAGATGTAGTCTTGTCTCACATTGATGTTCCCCCCCTCCCCCTTAAATGGAAACTTTTTAGATCATATCCTTGAAATTATATTTTCAATCCCTTTCATTTGGTAACATGGAATTGTTGTCCACTATAGCCTAGTCCATTTCTTAACTCACTTCAAGCTGTGTTCTGATACCCTTGCTCACATGGAATAGTATCTTATTCCATATGAGGTCCACTGCTTGCAGAGTGAGGTGTTACTCAGTATGAATAGGAGTATCAACATTTGTCCCTTACTAACTTACTAGTTTGCAAAAGAAATGGGCCAAAATCAGTACCAGTAATACAAGCCAGTTTGCATGTGGAAGATTCAGGTATAATGGGACTCAAAGTCAAACCATCCCTGATTTTGCTTCTACAAAAACCACCACCAACAATGAGGTTTTGCAACCCTCTACCATCCCCTGCTTCTTCCCCTCTGCAGTATTTGTATCTAGCAAAATAGCTAATTGTAAAAGAGGAGGGGTCCTACTAGAGATATTTTGCAACCTAGAGGAGAGAACAGAAGGTTCTTCCTGTGGAAATGAATTCTCTCTTTGGGTTCTTAATGAAAGTCTATTGATTCCTACTGACTTCTTTCCACTGACTTCAGTGAGCTTTACAATAGGCCCTCAATTATATATTCATCCACACAACGTTTAGTTGCCAACAGCATTATGTCAGTGTCTCTATTATTTCTTAGTAACAGGGCTGCCTCCCATGTGCCCACTCGTGGCCTAATGTCACATGACAGACAGCCTGCCTCAGTTTCCCCCTTGGACTTTTCAAAAACTAAAAATATCCAAAATCAAAACCCCTTTTTGTCCATTTCCATCTCTTCTCTGGTTGTCCTTTTATAAATTTAACAAACATTCAGAATAAAGTTTTCAAGGCCCTCCAACAGTCCATGCAAACAAAGGTTTCTCTTCTTCCTCCCTGATCTTTCTGCCTGGGGCCTTTCCTGCTTTGGTGGCTTCAAGACCCTACCTAGCTGGAATTTGAGTCCTAATTCCCAGGACCTTTTTTCTAGAGCCTGCTCACTCCTAGCAGTCTCTAATTGCTGAACGTTCCCCCTTCATGGCAACCCCCTGATGCTCTTTAAAGAGCAGTCACTCTGATCTCTCCCAGGTGTAGCTCATTCTGTAATCAGGATTGGCTAGCCCCAACCTTCCAGCCCTTAAGGCAAGAGCCATTCAGGTCCATTCCTCATAAGTGCTTTGAAGTCAGTTTTGTGCCAATGAAAGGCATCAGTTTGATAGCACCAGAAAATGGAGTTGTTTCTCCCCCAAACAAGTACACTAGTATAGAGAGTAATAGTTCAAGCCTTGCTCTTCTACCTCAACAACCTCAAAGGGTGGCAGGCCTGCCCACAGTGGTGACAGGGTAATTCAGTCTCTGAGTGCCTGTTCAGTTGATTGAGGTTCATTTCCTCATGCTCATAACTCCCCCTGGAACTCCCCATGCTTGAAGCTGAATGATGAAAGAGCACTGGGTTGGTATCTGACTAAGACTTTTGGGGGGCAGTTCCTCTCCCTTAAGTGGTGACAACACATTTCCTTTTTTCAGTTCCACCATGGAAGGATGGCAGGAGAGAAGGAGATGCATTTTTCCACTGCCAGGAAGAAAAGTCGCTGAGAAGGCTGCGCAGGAGCATAGAAACCAAAAGAAGTAATAAAATCCCTTTAGCAATCCTAGCACAAGACTCAAAGGAGATTAATGGCTCCCTCCGGCTTTGTCTACACCAGGAAAATAATTTTCAATTTTTCGACACCAGTGCTGCTCTACTCTTACTCCCAGTAAAGGGCATACATTTGATACTGGCTTCCATATAAGGAACATGCAACTAATGTGAGGGGATTGGCAGTTAACATTAGAAAATCTATTCTATGGATATTTTCACCTTTTATTTGATCTTATAACACAACTGGCACCACCTAAACGAATACACACAAGAGAAGTTTTTGCATTTGCTGTGCTAATAGAGTGCAGCAGCTTCTATGCTAAAATATATAAGCCCACTCTTAACCAGATCTATTTTTTGTTTTATATTTGCTCAAATGACAGGGATTGGAAAGCTAGTTATTAATTAAAAATACTCACTGGAATTGGTCAGGAAATGGAAACGTTTTTCACACACAAAATAAACCGTTAAGAATATGTCTCTTTTTTTGGTTCATAAACTTTGAGTTTTGAAATTTTCTGATCAACTGTATAGCTGGTACAAAAACTGGATGAATTCCCCAAAATACTGTGTGAACATTTTGTCCAACTTTTTATAGAAAAAATTCAATTTTTTTTGTCCCTTTGATGGATCAGATGCACCTGATATCACCCGCCTGCTTTCCAGATACAAAAGCAAAACCTGAAAACCTTTTGGTTTTGTTTTAAATTTATTTATTTAAAATAGCTGTTGGCCAAAACAGGCATCATAAAGGCATTGATGATTGCCATTGTCTCATTTCATCATAATACAAACCAGCATGGGAGTCAAAAGTGAGTCTTTCACCCCATGAGGAATTTGATTTACTTTGAGTTGATGATAAATGAATACATTAGAGCCTGAAATTAATCCATACACTTGTAGGGGACATAAACTTCAATGAGGGGACTCTATGTGTTTAAGGTTCAGACCTGTTTGCAGAATCAGGTCCTATATTTGGATTCTGATTATACTTGCATTTGGAGTTTCTATTATTTTGGTGAGATTCAGCCTCCAAATAAGATTGTGAATATCAGTCTCCTCCCTCTCCCAGTGATTCTCAGGCTCTCCCTTCTTACCTTGAGGTGTCTTTTGTATGAGTCACTAAAGGAGTCTTAGTCACCTTTGCTCTGTCTTCGGGGGATGGCTGTGTGTCCACCTGTTCTTCTTCCAACTCACTTTCCTGGTTCTATTATGTTAATTCATTTTCTACCCTTCTATCTCCATACCTCTAAGACAATGCCCTTCAGAGGATCAGGTAGCAATAGGACCAAAAAATATTTCTCCCAGTTACATTTTGTAACTCATACTTCTCCTGGGTGGCAGTGAGACCACTGAGAGGGAGAGAAAGAGAGAGATTAATGAGTCTGTGACATCACACCCGATAATGCTTTTTAGAAATATTCTTGTGAATGTAAATATGACATAACTTGAACATGTTTTATGCTATATATGCCATGAAACATATCTTTCCAAAGGTTACGTTCTACTGAATATATTCATCCGATTCATATGCATGTATCATTTTTATATCTGAAGTTATGACCGTTGGGTCTATGCTTGTATTTAAAGTGTTAGCTGTAGAAAGCACCTAAAGCAGATTTGGTCAACATAGTGTGAAGGGGTATTCAAGTAATGTGGAGTACTTGGCCAACAGTAGATCTTGATAGACCCCAATCCACATCTGAGCTTTCCTGGGAACATTTGGACTAACATGGTGTCGGACTGTAAATAACTGAGTCATGCATGAACATGTGACTTGCTCATGTGACTCCAAATCCCCATCTTCTAGCTGTAATTCTACACAGGGGGAGAGAGAGGGATTTCCACCCACAAGAGGGAGGCTATATAAGCCACTGGGAAACCCCTCCATTTTGTCTTCAGCTGGCTCAAGAAATAGCCTCTCAATCCCAAAAGATGCCTGAAAGAAACTGGAACAAAGAACAGTAACTACAGGGGTGTGAGTGATTGTTGGACGCAGACTAGAAGAAGGCTAGTCTGTCAAATAAGTCTATTGGAACATCTCTGAGGGTGAGATTTACCTGCATTTAGTTTCCTACTGTATTAGGCTTAGACTTGTGTGTTTGATTTCATTTTGTTTGGTAATATACTTTGTTCTGTCTGCTATTACTTGGAACCACTTAAATCCTACTTTTTGTATTTAATAAAAGCACTTTTTACTTATTAATACCTGGAGGGTGTGTGTGTGTGTGGGGACAGCTTGCATATCTCTCTCAGTGTTATAGAGGGTAAGCAATTTATGAGTTTACCCTGTATAAGCTTTATACAAGATAAAATGGATTTATTTGGGGTTTGGACCCCATTGGTAGCTGGATATCTGAGTACTGGAGACAGGAGCACTTCTTAAGCTGTTTTCAGTTAAGCCTGCAGCTTAGGGGGGAGGGGAGGGTGTGGTTCAGACTTGGATCTGTGTTTGCAGCAGGCAAGCATGTCTGGCTCAAACAAAGCAAGGTACCAGGGAAAATGGGCTCAGAGGAAGTCTAGGCGCACCAGTTGGCAGTCCCAAAGGGGTTTCTGTGATCCAACCCATCACTGAGTGTGCTCTACAGCCTTAGCTAAAGGTCACCTGGTTTTTAGTTCATGTGGCAGAGGCTCATGCACTAAGATCCAGAGTCCCCAGATTCAATCCCACCCACCGATGGCCGGTGCACTGACAATTGATTTAGATTTAGATTCTCACCCTGCTACACTAGTTTAACTAGAAATCACATTTAATTGGCCAGTGGAATCTGGGGTACATTAGTCCCAGAACACTAAAAAGGCAGTGAAGTAGAGCTGTGTATTATCCATGTGAGATGTGATAGCACCTCCTTTCTCACTGAGACCAGAGAAGAGAATATTTGTGGAACCTCGTAAATGAGGGCAGGGGAAGGTCCTGCCAGAGGCATCCTAGCACACAGGTTCCTCTCATTCTCCAGCCTCTTCTTCCTCGTCTCGTCTACCACACTGACATAACAATATGATGTGTGCAGATCCTGCCAGTCAATAAATCTGAATTAAAGATGTGTCAAACCCAACTATGGGGAGCACATAGATTCAGGGGTTTGATTCAGATCGAACTCTAGTCTGTATTATAAGCACTACTGTTTGGAGGGGGTGATTCTGAGTTTCTTGTGATCATTAGCCAGTGAGGGCAGGAAAGGCTTGAGAGGAAAGATGGCTTTGCAGTTAAGGCAGTGGCTTGGTATTGAGAAGATCTGGGTTCATTCCCTGGCTCTGTCCCAGACTTACTATGTATCTTTGAACAAGTCACCTAATCTCCATGTGCTCAGTTTCTCTTTCTGTAATATGTGCACAATAATCTTTCCTTTTTCTCTTCTTTGTCTATTTAGAATGCAGGGTCTTTGGGGCAAGGACTGCTTTTTATTATGTGAATGTACAGGGCCTATCACAATGGGTTCCCTACACAAAATGAGCGAGATTTTTAAAGGTCTTTAGGTGCCTAAATATTCAGATGAGTGCCTTGTAAGATTTTCAAAAGCATCTGGGTATGTTTGAAAGTCCTTCTAGATGCCTGTCTGCATATTTCAATGCCTAAAAATCTGTATCACATGGAGTGTTGAGATGATGCACATAAGAATTGATGATGGAATGTAAATCTTAAGTAGAGCTGGGTGAATATTGAAAAAACAAATTACACATATATTTGTAAAAAAACCTCTCATGAAGGCATTTGATTTGAATGACTTTATGGCCATTTCCTGTAAATATTCCAGCAAAGGAGTTCTCTAGCAGAAATTTTCACCAAAATAACAAAGTGTCAAGGGAATATTTTAGAACATTCACAAAAACATTCTGAATTCATCAGTGCCAGAATTTGCACCTAAAGCTTAATTATTGGAATCTGAGTCCTCATCCAGTCGGGGACAGTAATATGCCATATGACTTATATGTCCAATCAAACCTCTTCAAATTTCAGTTACAATAAACTCTCCATGAATAAGCTGCAGATAATAAATTATTCACAGAGATTAATACATTCCTCAAGAAAATCACGATCTGTTCATGGATAATTTGTTAACAGAAAAAGGGTTGACATTTGTTGTATAAATAATTAATTATGAATTATTCCCTCAGCCTTCAACCAGGGGCTGATAATATGCTGCCTTTGTATTATTTCCTATCCAATCTCTGCCTGCTCAAGTTATTGAACCCAAACCTTTTGTGCAGCAAGTAGTGCAAAGAGCTTTCAGTGGGTCACCACGCTGATTCAATCTGTTCCATAACCTTGAACACAATACGCTTTAGAAGCCTGCCAAAGGACAAGAATGGCTAATATATGCATATACTTAATGTTGCCCGATGTTCTGTGTCATAAGGAAAAAAAAACCTTTGGTCCTTTAGCTGGAAGTTTAGCAGTATTATAGTCCTCAATAAGAAACATCAATGATATGACGTCAAAGATCATCAGATAATGACTTAGCATCAGTAAGAGAGATCTGAGAGTTTGCATTGCACACAGTAGTTAATTGATTGTCACCAGATTTAACAGCCTCTGACTCAAAGACTTCAATTAAATGAAATAAGCTAATAAGTAATAGCACCATATCCAGAAGAGTTAACATGAAACAATTAGTAGCTAGCCTGCCTTGCTCTTTAAATACAGAAGGTACTTGAAGAGTCAGTAAAGTCTTTGAGCCAAGAAGTGACCCAAAGCCCACTGAAATCAATGGGGAGTCTTTCTATTGACTTCAATGAGCTTTGGATCAGAAACAATATCTTTTAGGCTGGAATAAGGCAAAAACTCAATGGAATTTTGCCAGAGTAAGGACTGCATTGGCATAAATGAACCATAAAGAAAGGCAGACTGCATAGCTTGAGTACAAAAAAATAATAATAAAAAAGAAATCACACTGCAAACTAGGAAACAGGTATTAATTTCATGCATTGTTCCCGGGAAGGTTTGGGTTATTTTTTTCCTTAGAAAAGGGTTTCATGTTTCAGTAATAGATAGTTATCATATTCTTAGATAACCACAGGCATCTCAGTAACTCAAGCATCCTTCCAACCTGCTGTGAGTTGACATCATTCCCAGAAGGTATGGTCCTGATGTACGATATACTGTTCCACCAAATCAGCATTTTCAGTACAGGAAAGCAATGTTCCTTTCAAAGCTCCACAAATTATGTCTAAACCACATTAGTATCCCTATGGGAAGGGTAGAAATAAGGATAAGAAAGCATCTCCCTAAACACAAAAAAGCAGAATCTTTTATAGGGGGTATTTGAACCATCTCTAGCTTTTGTTGTCTATTTTATCTGCACAGTGTTCACATCCCTCCCACCTTAACTAGAACATAAAATTGCTTTTAAAACCCCAAACACAAAGTGATACCAAATGATGGGAGGTAATAGAAATAGTAAATCACATAAAAAAGGAAAGGAAATCAAAATAGTTATGTGTTATTATTAATTTATAGCACTATAGCAGTGGTTTCCAAACTGAGGTTCGTGAACCCCTGGGACTTTACAAGATGTTATAGGGGGTTCTCAGAAAAAAATTCCCTAATGGCGGCCAGAGCTGTCCCTAGGAACTCTGGGCAGCACGGGGCCAGCAACCTGGAGCCCTAGGACTTCCAAGAGCTAAGCAGGTTAAAGCAAGCTTATCTATCACACTGAGGAGATTTAAACTTCAAGTCTCCTTATAAGACAGGAGTTGGCAACCTCTGGCATGGTGTGGGTGAGGGATGAGCTGGCCGCAGCTTCCCGCCTCCCCCATTGGCCTGGGACGGCGAATCGAGGGGCTGCAATCGGCCAAACCTGCCAATGTGGCAGATAAACAAACTGGCCCGGCCCACCAGGGTGCTTACCGACCCCTGCTGTAAGAAATGGAAAGAAAGGTGGATATTTTTTGCTGTTTTTTAAATTAAATAGGTAGCTAGTATTGTTTATAAAATTATTGTTTATAAAAGTATTATGAAGAACAAGTTTAAGCTTTGTTGTAAGGTGCGTTGTTTGCCTGAACTGCTCAAGACCTGAATGCTTGTGTAGGAGGAATTCTTTGAATTGGCTTCTTAAATACCATCATGCTGTTTCACATCTGATACTCCTTGATGAAACACAGGAACTATAAGCTACAAAAGTGAGATCTGGGAAGAGTGTCGCTGTTTACATAATGTAATAAAAATATTGTAATGATAAATAATAAACAGTGTGTAATAAGCATGCCATAAAAACAAATTTTATATTTCCACGATCACTGCTTTTATAATTTATACTCAGGTAAAGGAGAAAATCTCTGGAAATATTCATTTTTAGGAGGGGATTTGTGAGACTTGACATTTTAGTGAAAGGGGTTCACAGGTTGTTAAAGTTCGGGAACACCTGCACTATAGAAATGCATAGCACTCTACAGAGAGGACGTTACAATCTAAATAGGTTGGACAGCTCATGGATAAAATTGCATACTGCATAGAAATGTGCAAAATATTCAAATTTAAAAAAAGATGAAACCTGCACTCTGGTTATGTTTTCTTTCCTGATGGAATGTTCTCTGTGTTGAGGACTTGTGGGTGGGGGAGTGACATAGATTTGCTACAAAGTGTCACTCACTTTCAACAGAACATCAAAAGTGCAGGGTTTCAGTCCTTATATTTAAGGCCTTCAGTGGTCTGTATATTTAAAAGAACACCTAAAACTCTGGGGCAATAGACTGTGGTTGACAAATCTGCTCCTCCAGCATAATGGAGCTGGCTACTGCAGAAGGCAAAGTCTTCGGGAAATGGTCCCAGGTTGTGGAATGAACTCCCATAGGCATTAAAAATCACCTCACTACCTTCTAGTTTAAGTACGTGGTGCACACCTGTGACCTTGCTTTTGATAATATAAACATATATGTATGCATAATTTTGTTTAAAAAACACACTATAATGCACACACAATTTTCTTCTTGGATGGGAGGATGAGAAAAATAATGAACCACACGTGACAGATATTAATCATCACAATGCACTACTAGAGGTGTTCAGATGCTATACTGATGAGGGTAGTAAAATATCTAGAACAGAATAGAATAGAATAGAATAGAATAGAATGCCATCTGAGGGATTTCTCTTCCTCAGGAAAAATTCCCAGGTAACCAGCTAAATAGTTTTCTAGCTACGTTCCACTTCAGCAAAACAGCTGGATAACAGTGAAGGATCTGACTGTTAAATTTTAATTGATCACATAATTGTTTCAAGAGCCAAGGGTTAAAAATTACTTAAATTCTTATTGGGGCCATTGGGTGCTACTACAGTCTGGATAATAAATCATTAGAGGTGTGATTTTCAAAAGCTTCTGTTGATTTTCATGGGGAATTGTCCTTTTGAAAATTCCACCCTATAAAAATAACTATTAATAAAATAATAATAATTAATTACTTTAATAGCACTTCCTGTAGCTTGTCATATTTGTTCACCAAATATATATTGCATATTCAGATTTGGGATAAACACAGAACAAATGATTATACCAAGCTGAGAGAAATAACAATGTGGTCTGCGTGTGTGGGATTGTTTCCAGTTGGGATTGTTTTAATAAGTTCTTTAAAAGATATTCAGCCACATGGCTCTTTCGATGCCTCCCCACAGAAGCAGTTCAATTATTCATTCAGAATAGAAACAGTTTTCTTACATGTCTTGTTGGTTGAATGGTTAGCTTGACATGTGGGACACTGTACTCGCAACAAGGTGCTAGGGCTCACATTTGTACTTGCACTTCTCCTGCGGCGTACTAAAAGAGTTTGCAGCACCAGCTGGGAGATAGGAATATCATTAACACATTTTGGTTTTTATCTTCATGGTTAGTAAGAATCAAAACCCTCTGCAGCTGAAAGTGAGAAAAGCAGCAAAATTGCTGGAGTGAAAATATTTATTTTTTCAAATGTATCTTTTTGCACTGATTTTAAAGTTTTATGGTTAGACTGAGAGTTTATTCTCAGCCTCGAGTAACAGTAGGGGTTAGTGGCACCATCGTCATGGAAAATTCAGTCTGAGAGAGTCTGTCCAACCTTGCTTCCCCCAAGATTCTGATCTGAAATGCCTTCTTTCCTGTAGTCCTGAAAAAGGTGCAGCTGACTCCTGCTCTGCCAAGCTCTACTGGCCAGAAAGTAATGGGGGAAACACAGACAAGGCTCTGCCCACTCCCTGCACCTCTCTGAGCCCTCTCTACCTTTTAACTTACAAAGTGGGGAATATCTGAGGCACAGTGATGCTACACCAGCCCCCAGAAAGGTGTTAGTTGGCAGGGAAAAGATTCTTACTCTCCTGCATGCCTGAAGAGACAAAGGCACAAGATAATTGTTGTTAAGAATCTGAGGGGATTTTTTAAGATTGGTTCTGGTTGGCAAAATCTATAACACATTTCAGAATGTGTTGGATAATTATTGTTGCTAGCCTTAATATCTGGCACTAATTCACTTGCCATTGTGCCAGTGAGGAAGATGGTTGAACTGGTGGCAGCACAGCGTCACAATCTGTGCCTAAAAATAGTGGCACATGGTTTTAAAAGAATTTCCTTGAGCTGACATTGATGTATCTGTGTAAGACATTATATATAACCATGTGTACATATTATCTAGGCACTTGATTATTTTCTAATTTAAATTTCTCCTGCCATTCTGTAAAGGGCACTAATACAGTATCCCTGTAAAAACAAGTGTTACTTACGGGGGTAATTCTTGCCTGTAACCACTGAGCTGAGCAAAATATCTCCCCATCTATTCATAACTTTATATTTCCCCAAAGCCAAGAATGCCTAGTTAATTCCGGTCAGTGTTTACCCAGTAAATGAGCATGATTTCAAATTGCTCTGTTTTATTTTAACTTGGATTAGTAATAATTCTCCACAGAGCAGCCACATTTGGCTACTCTCACTTCCTAGGCCTCCAGAGGCAACCATATTGGCAAATGCATCATCTAATCAAACAAGTGAGTTAACTTCACCACTCCATTAGCTGCATAATCTCTCACTTAATTCAGATGTCCTAACTCTACCTTCCCCTTATGAGCTTTAAGTCAAGTAGGCAGACTGCCTCTGCAACCCTCATTCACAAGGGGTTAGAACGAGTCTGTAGACTCAGCCCTGAGAAGGGGACAGAATGCAACTGCTCTTTCCCAGGACCTATCCTTGGATTGAATTGTATCTCAGAAGACCAGCTCCTCAGCGGATATAAATTAGTATAATACAGTGGAGCCATGCCAATTTACATCAGCTGAGGTTCTAACCAAGACAGACATGATTCCTTCTCTACTTACCCTTCTTCCTCCAGGCCAGAAGTAAGTTATTGCTGCTTTAAAAAGGGAATATCTTACTTCCCCACTCACATGTGGCCAACCATTGCAGCCAGAGATTACAGAGCCAAGGCCCAGCCCTCTCTACCCACTTGTCACAGAGGGAGTATTCCTAGAGCAGGGGCTATGTTCTGTACCAGGTCTGGATAGCCCAAGACTCAGATAGGCCAAGCGGCGGATGGACTTTTACTTCACCGCTTAGCCAAGTAAGACATTAGCCAAGTGGTCCATGGGGTTATACTGGTCCTAAATAAAGACCCAAGGTTGCAGTGATATGAATGCACTGTTCTTTGTTATTGGTTCAGTGAGAGCAGAGTCTGATCCAGATTTCATAAAGTGTGATTTTACTCTGAAAAGTGCCTATGTAAATCTAGTTCCTTACTATGAATGAATCTTTTCACTGCGTGTATTCAGAGTCGTAGACTGCTTACCTTAGAGACACAAAAACTTTCCTATAAATATGTACATACATGTGGGCACACACATAATTATACTGCCATTAAGATATATATATATATAGCTGCATGTGTGTGCACACTGAGTACCCATTAATGCTGAGGATAGCTATGTGCACATATAAAAAGAATAAGTCTCAAATGTTTGGAGGTTGTTTCCAAAGGGTATGTAATAGGAAAAATGATACTTCAGATAAAGTAAATAATGTTTTGTTAGTCAGGACACATACTCCAATCTGTGTTTAAAAAATGCACTGTGGGTTGATTCAGATTTCTTATTAGCAAGGCTAATTAAAGAAAATGTCTCTGCAGGTAAGGGATTTGACTAAAGATTGCCCTGTGTAAGATTGTCTGTGTAAGATTCCGGCTACATCTATACTAGGCACCACTGGTGGTAGCATGTAAGGTATGTGCAGGGCCGGCGCTACCATTTAGGCAGACTAGGCAATCGCCTAGGGCGCCAGGATTATTTGGGGGGGGGCAGCATTTTGCCGCAGGGGGCGGCAGGCGGCTCCGGTTGACCTGCCGCAGGCATGCCTGCGGAGGGTGGGCTGCTTGCGCGACTCCAGTGGACCTCCCACAGGCATGCCTGCAGCAGCTCCACCGGAGCCACGGACCAACGGACCCTCCGCAGGAATGACTGCGGCAGCTCCCACTGGAGCTGTGGGATCAGCGTGGGGCCGTGCGCCTAGGGCGCGAGAAACCCTAGTGCCGGTCCTGGGTATGTGCAATGAAAAGCCTGGTGTGTCTACAGTGTTGTGTGTAGATATACATGGCAGTGAAAGGCTCCAGCCAAGGGGACCTTTCACTGTGGTGAGGAAATGCTGTGGCATGGAGGCAGTTGAGCTTTCCCCACTGCCTCTCCTCTGCCAGAACCTTTCCCCTTTGCTGGAGCCTTCCCCTGCAGCAGGAGATTTTCCGCATTGTCTCTGTCCCCACCCAGCCAGAGACTTTCTCTGCTTCTAGAGTCTTTTCCTGTGATAAGGAAAGACTTTGGTGGGGTGAAGCAGTGGGGAAAGATGAAGCCTCCCCACTGCCGGAGCCTTTTCCTACAAGAGGATAAATGCCTAGGCAGCAGGCAGCTGTCAGAGCCTTTTTCTACTGCCAGAGTCTTTCCCTACAGTGGGGAGCTGGCAGCCTTTCCCTGCCAGCTCCCCACTCCTCTGGGGAGTCTATTCCTGTAACAGGGAAAGGCTCCAGCTGCAGGACACTATACTGCTCAGAATAGCAGTGAGGACAGAGAGGCAAAGCTTGGAAGAGTAGTGAGGACATAGAGTAGGTCCTCGCATACAGACCAGCAACTTTTGGGTATGTTTTTTCTCTACTTGCGTAACCTCTGCCTCACCAGTTACACTGCTATTTATTCCTGAGCTGAGGGTGCTAAGTGAGTATGTACTCTACACACTGTTAAAATAAAGCATGCAGCGCAAACGTACCCTCAGAAGGATTTATCCACCTAAAAATCATAGAAAGGTAGGGCTGGAAGGGACCTTGAGAGCTCATTTAGTCCATCCCTCTGTACTGAGGCAGGACCAAGTATATAAACCATCCCTGACAGGTGTTTGTCTAACCTAGGCCTGGTCTACACTATGCGTTTAAACCGAGTTTAGCAGCGTTAAACCGATTTAACGCTGTACCCATCCACACTACGAGGCCCTTTATATCAATATAAAGGGCTTTTAAAATCGGTTTCTGTACTCCTCCCCGACAAGAGGAGTAGCGCTAAAATCGGTATTACCGTATCGGATTAGGGTTAGTGTGGCAGCAAATCGACGGTATTGGCCTCCGGGCAGTATCCCACAGTGCACCACTGTGACCACTCTGGACAGCAATTTCAGCTCGGATGCAATGGCCAGGTAAACAGGAAAAGCCCCGAGAAATTTTGATTTTCATTTCCTGTTTGCCCAGCGTGGGGCTCTGATCAGCACGGGTGGCAATGCAGTCCCAAATCCAAAAAGAGCTCCAGCATGGACTGTATGGGAGATACTGGATCTGACCGCTGTATGGGGAGACAAATCTGTTCTATCAGAGCTCCGTTACAGAAAACAAAATGCCAAACCATTTGAAAAAAAAATCTACAGGCTACACAGTGCTGCGTGACAAGCGTAACGGGAAGCCAGAGACTCAAACAGACGCTCATGGAGGGAGGGGGGGGGTCCTGAGGACTCCAGCTATCCCATAGTTCACAGCAGTCTCCGAAAAGTATTTGCATTCTTGGCTGAGCTCCCAATGCCTGTATGTTCAAACACATTGTCCGGCGTGGTTCAGGGAATAGCTAGTCAATTTACTCCCTCCCCCCCCACGTGAAAGAAAAGGGAAAGAAATCGTTTCTTGACTTCTTTCAATGTCACCCTATTTCTACTGAATGCTGCTGGTAGACGCGATGCTGCAGCAGTGAAGAGCAGTATCCGCTCCTCTCCCCTCTGTGGTGGCAGACGGTGCAGTAGGACTGGTAACCGTCCTTCTCATCAACCCGTGAGTGTCCTGGCTGGCTTCAGGTGAGGCTGGCTGGGGGCGCCTGGGTGAAAATAGGAATGACTCCCAGTCATTCCCAGTAGATGGTACAGAATGGCTGGTAACAGTCTTCATCATAGCAACTGGGGGCTGAGCTTCAATCAGCCCCCTCCCTTTCATGTGAAAAAGAAAAGATTCTGTACTGCCTGGACTATCATAGCAGTGGGATGCTGGGCTCCTCTCCCCCACAATGCTTAATGTCCTGCCTGGACTATCATCGCACCGGGAGGCTGCCTCCCCCTCATTTTATGTCACTAAAAACTCAATGTTTCTTATTCCTGCATTTATTACTTCATGACACAAATGAGGGGAACACTGCCACGGTAGCCCAGGAAGGTTGGGGGAGGAGGGAAGCAACGGGTGGGGTTGTTGCAGGGGCACCCCCTGTGAATGGCATGTAGCTCATCATTTCTGCGGGATCTGACACAGAGCAGCTGTGCTCTCTGATACATTGCTTCCTTAATACATTTGCCCCATATTCTAGACAGGACTGACTCTATTTTTAGAAACCATAAAGGAGGGATTGACTCGGAGAGTCATTCCCAGTTTTGCTTTTGCGCCTGGCCGATCTCAGCCAGGGTACCCATGATAGCAGCAGACAGCACAGAAGGACAGATAACTGTCATCTCATTGCCAAATTACACTGGCAGCAGATGGTACAGAACAACTGGTAACCATCTCTGCTATCATGCAACAGCAAATGAATGCTGCTGTGTAGGGCTGGAGTATCACCTCTGTCCGCGGCATCCAGTACACATATGGTGACTGTAAAAAAAAAAAGCTGAACGGGCTCCATGGTTGCTGTGCTATGGCATCTGCCAGGGCAATCCAGGGAAAAAGGGCGCGAAATGATTGTCTGCCGTTGCTTTCCCGGAGAAAGGAATGACTGATGACATTTACCCAGAACCACTTGCGACAATGATTTTTGCCCCATCAGCCACTGGGCTCTCAACCCAGAATTCTAGGGGGCGGGGGAGACTGCGGGAACTATGGGATAGCTATGGAATAGCTACCCACAGTGCAAAGCTCCGGAAATCGAAGCTAGCCTCGGACCATGGACGCACACCGCCGAATTAATGTGCTTAGTGTGGTCGCATGCACTCGACTTTATACAATCTGTTTTATAAAACTGGTTTATGTAAAATCGGAATAATCCTGTAGTGTAGACGTACCCCTACTCTTAGAATTCTCCAGTGACAGGGATTCCACAAACCTTCAGATGCACCTGAAGAAGTGAGGTTTTTTACCCACGAAAGCTTATGCCCAAATAAATCTGTTAGTCTTTAAGGTGCCACCACACTCCTTGTTTTTGTGGATACAGACTAACACAGCTACCCCCTGATACTTGACACAAGCCTTCCTTATCCTATTATTTGGGGATATAGTTTCTCCCCTAATGTTTGCAAATGGCAAGACCAATGATACAGGAAATCAATAATGCCACCACAGGAATTAACAAACAGGAAATTAAGCTGAGTGAAATATATTGTGCTCTGTTTTTAGAAGCTGAAAACATCACCTCATAAGCCTACTGAGATTCTCTGTCTCAATTTACATGTATGCACACACACAGAGACAAATTTAGACCAGCAAAGCAGAATGAAACTTGTCAGTCTTGCTTCTTCATGATTTGTATGAACATTTGCTTCTGTCTTGATCCACCAGAGATTATGCTCCTTTCACTGAGTTTCACATTCAGATTTTGGAGCTAGATAACTTCAAAATTTTAATGTTAAATTCATCTGGAACAGGTGAGTTCTGCCTTATCCTATGTAGAAATCTATGTGGAATTATACATTCTGAATTCTTTTGATGAAGAATAAAAAATGAGCCCAGGTTCACCCAAAAGTTTTGTGAACTTTAGCAAACTTCTCAGTGAAACTAGTCTGAGTTTTAATTTATAATCTTATCTGAAACCAATGGAAATGTCAGCCTTACAATTTTCATACACAGCTTGAGAGTATAGTAATTCACATGCACACTACAATATATTTAATCAATATGCTAATAGGTAATTTAAAGGTAGGGAACAAGGATTGGAAAGCCTATGGCTGAAATGTAGTATTCTCAGAACTTAGATTCCCCCTCAAAAATCTTCACAAAAAAAAATATTGAGCTAAAATTGTCCATAAATTTCCAGTAATTTTTCCAGTTAGTAAACAGAAGTATGTATTATTCTGCATGGAAATATCACCATTAAAAAAGTAAAATTTAATTCCATGAAGTTAGCAAATCTAAAAGCCTTTGAGAAATTTCAACTCCAAATTCAAACTTTATGGCTGCCCCATATACCTGCAATGAGTTGAAGCACATGTTTAGGTCTGTACACGCTAGAACTTTGAAAATAGTTCTTATCTAGATCCCTGTGACTGTAATAATTTGATAAGCAAACAAAAACCTAATTTAATTTTATGGATCAGATATGTGGTTATGCTCAGAATTCTGCTGTTTCCATCCTCTGCAATCATTTGCCTGAGGCAATCTGTCAGCAAAGTAGGGGTAATACACAGAACAAGTCTCTAGTGAAAATTACACATTTATGATTTTGTAGTTATTGTTGTTTTGGAGGAGAAACCAATATCTATATGAAACAGTGCACACGTTTCTAGATGACACAGACATATCCATCTGTGCGGCTTTTCTGTGCTCACTATATTCATTTTCCATAAGAGGACATGTTCTTACTTCTGGTTCTTCTTATAGTGTACGATTTGCCACATATTGTACAGTGAATGAAAAGACTAATGTCCGATTGTACTCCCAAACCAATTGAGAGTGCCTTCTTTCTCAGAAACTGATTAAATCAAGATTCTTAAAAGAGTTCTCTTTTTATGATACAACTATTCTGAGCTCGATTGGCTGAGTTTAAACACGACAAGCAAAATATTAGTTTTGGGTCTATAGTGCATTTATAGCCCTTGCTTTTTGAAATGAGCTTATCTGGAGGGTTCTGTTTATCTGAAAGAAATTGCTGTGATCAATCACTTTGTAGTAAGGGATCAAAGTGCTGAATCAAAATTGTTTTTCATTGCGCCCGTTCAGTGAAAGACAGGAAACGATGCAAGTGAGTGGTTAAATATTCTGCAAAGAAGCCACAGTGCATGTAAGTTTTTTGCCATCATCTGATATGAAACCATATGTTCATATGTTTGAAACTCATCTCCCCCCTGCACACATTCCTCCCCCGCTCCAAATAAAATCTTTGGTTCCCATAGATGAGCAGAGAATGTTAGTTGCCCAGACTACTTTATTTTGCAAGAGTGTGTGTCCTTGTCAATGTCAAAGCAAATAACAGCCAAGGTGATTTTTATTTTGCTCTACCGTTTTGGGAGAGTGCTGTCCTTTTATTAGCACCTTAGGTATCGGAAAAGTGGGCAAAGGGATGTTTTGTGGTCTCTCTCTGCAACTTTCTTCACTAGGCAAGTAAGCTTTGCTTTCCTTTCCTGTCCGGGTCTCAGATGATTATTATGGTGTTTGAAAAGGCTACAATGTGTATCTGAGCTCAACAAAGAGTCCTCTAGAAGAGTCTGTGAAGTGCTCAGCACCTTCCACTTCATCTTCCAGCTCATTTTCTTATAAGCTGGATGAGCTGCCTTTCTTCCTACATGACTCTCTGGGAGTCATGTTAACTAGTGCGTTTGGAGAGGGCTGCTTGGTGAGATTCCTGACCCACAATCCCTCAAAGACTTGATCACCTCCTCCCTCCTTTCTGTAGTGGGGGACCCTGCTTCTTCAGCTCTGTGGATGACAAATATTCAATAATGTCTTCCATTGGCATTGTGGCTAGCCCAGGTGCTCCCCCACTAGAGCTGGATGGAACAATTTTAACAAATTACATTTAGTCACAATATGTTGTTTTGGTTTTGACAAAGTCTTCATCAATTTGGGGGGGAGGGAGACACCAGAAAGAGACACCACCACTACAGGATGTTGGTCAGGGCATAGGCTTGAGATGTTGGAGACTTAGCTTCCTGCGTTTCCAGAATCAGAGTGATCTGGAATGAAAACCTCTGCTTTGAATCAGTCACATCAGAGACATGAAGCTGGGTCTTCCATATCCCAGGCCAGTGTTCTAAACTCCTGGCCCCACAGACACTCTTTGACATTGACACATTCTGTTTTTTGTATAATCTTTTGAAAGGCTTTGGTTTTGTTCCTCTGAGAATTGAAAACAAATGTTGATACCCTGAAAGTTGCCACAAAACAGAATTGTCTCCTTCCAGTCAGCTCTGTTCCCTACCACAAACCTGCACTACAACACCATCCCTTGAAGAGTATCTTCCCAGACTGGAAAAGAGTGGAGGAGAAGTGAAGAGGCACCAGGAATGGGAGCAATAGAACATTGAGTAGTAGAATTTGGTTCAGAGTTTCAGATGCACGTGAACCCACAAAATGAAACAATCCTGAAGTGTTAATCTCTGAGAAACCTCATGAACCAAATGCACATTTTATGATTTGCAAAATCTATAAAAGCCAAAATCTTTAAGTTTTATAAGGCTCAGCTTGACTTAAACTGTAGATTCAGTTGGACAAAGTCCTGTTCACCTCCTGTCATAGAGATTTATACTGTATTGCTATGCACTGTAAAACAGCTACCATTTTCCATCTCAAAAGTGGCTGCACTTCAGTGGTAGATGAAGCAAAGATGAAACTACATTTCTCTTTCTCTCTCACATACACAGACTGATAGAAAATGACAAGACTCACACATTTTTCTCTCCTGGCCTGGTAGAACAGCCAGGAGAGAAAAATGCACAAGTCCTGTCACTTTGTTGAGTCAGGCAGCTGCCTGATAGTACAAGAGTGGGTTTTAAATATCTCTAACCCAGTAAAGACGTATGAGGTGAAGTGATCAGTGTATATCAATTGAAGTTTGTACAGCATTTTGGGATCAGAAGTGCTGTATCTTGGGTGTCAGTCTTGCAGGACAGATGCAGAGTGAGAGATGTGTTATCCAGCCATCAAGTCAATTTAAGACTACAATGCAATTTGGCCTGCACCCAGCAGGAGCCACCACCATCAAAAGAGCATTCTACAGTTTTGCATACAGAGCTGGCTATGAAGGAACACTAAGATCATATCATTGTTGTTACTATGTCGGTCCCAGGATATTAGATAGACAAGGTGGGTGAGGTAATATCTTTTATTGGACCAATTTCTGTTGGTGAAAGAGACAAGCTGACATAGAGTTCTTCTTCAAGGCACCCTGTAGAAGCTGGAAACCTTGTCCTCCTCACCAATTATACCCTGGAGTTGGTCCAATAAAAGACATTACCTCTCCCACCTTGTCTGTCTACATCACAAAGTTGCAGCGCTGGTGAGGGGGTTACAGCGCTGCAACTTAGGAGGTGTACACATCTGCAGGGCATCACCAGTGCTGCAACTCCCTGTTTGCAGCGCTGGCCGTACTCCCGTTTTGTCTCGGGTGTAGAGGATCCAGCGCTGGTGATCCAGCGCTGGTAATCAAGTGTAGACACTTACCAGCGCTTTTCTTGACCTCCGTGGAATAAGCAGGTATCCCAGCACACCTGAGGAAGCCTCTCTGGTAATCAAGCAGGTATCCTTCCCCGCGGTTTGCTCCGGTGTTCTCCGAATCCCCCCGCAAGCGGGTCTCCTTCCCAGCGGTTTGCAGGGGGGTTCGGGGAACGTGAGAGCAAACCGCGGGGAAGGAGATCTGCTTGCTCGGGGGTTCGGGGAACGCGAGAGCAAACCGCGGGGAAGCAGGTCTCCTTCCCCGGTTTGCTCTCGCGTTCCCCGAACCCCCGTGCAAGCAGGTCTCCTTCCCCGCACCCCCGAGCAAGCAGGTCTCCTTCCCTGCCGTTTGCAGGGGGGTTCGGGGAACGCGAGAGCACACCGCGGGAAAGGAGATCTGCTTGCTCGGGGGTTCGGGGAACGCGAGAGCAAACCGCTGGGAAGGAGACCTGCTTGCACGGGGGTTCGGGGAACGCGAGAGCAAACCGCGGGGAAGGAGACCTGCTTGCTCGGGGGTTCGGGGAACACTGGAGCAAAACCGGGGAAGGAGACCTGCTTTCCCGCGGTTTGCTCTCGTGTTCCCCGAACCCCCCTTGAAGCCGCCCAACAGCGCTGCAGTGTCGCCACATCTAACACCACTTGCAGCGCTGGTTGCTGTAAGTGTGGCCACTCTGCAGCGCTGGCCCTATACAGCTGTACTAATACAGCTGTAACAACCAGCGCTACAAAATTGTAGATGTAGACATACTAAGATTGATCATACAGTAAGGTCATCAGGCTCTGCGTTTAGAGAGTTTTTGCATTTGAAAAGAGAGAAACCCCAAATAAATCCATTTTATCTTGTATAAAGCTTATACAGGGTAAACTCATAAATTGCTTACCCTCTATAACATCTAAAATTTTGCAGCGCTGGTTGTTACAGCTGTATTAGTACAGCTGTATAGGGCCAGCGCTGCAGAGTGGCCACACTTACAGCAACCAGCGCTGCAAGTGGTGTTAGATGTGGCCACACTGCAGCGCTGTTGGGCGGCTTCAAGGGGGGTTCCGGGAACACGAGAGCAAACCGGGAAAGGAGACCAGCTTCGCCGCGGTTTGCTCTCGCGTTCCCGGAGCCACCCTGCAAACCGCAGGGAAGGAGACCTGCTTGCTCGGGGTTCCGGGAACGAGAGAGCAAACCGGGAAAGGAGACCAGCTTCGCCGCGGTTTGCTCTCGCGTTCCCCGAACCCCCCTGCAAACCGCAGGGAAGGAGACCTGCTTGCTCGGGGTTCCGGGAACGAGAGAGCAAACCGGGAAAGGAGACCAGCTTGATTACCAGAGGCTTCCTCCTTCCACGGAGGTCAAGAAAAGCGCTGGTAAGTGTCTACATTGGATTACCAGCGCTGGATCACCAGCGCTGGATCCTCTACACCCGAGACAAAACGGGAGTACGGCCAGCGCTGCAAACAGGGAGTTGCAGCGCTGGTGATGCCCTGCAGATGTGTACACCTTCAAAGTTGCAGCGCTGTAACTCCCTCACCAGCGCTGCAACTTTCTGATGTAGACAAGCCCTAGTCTCCCAGGGAGAAAGGGCTGCATGATGTTGACTCCTTTTAGCTACTTTACCTTTGTTAATATGCACAGCTTTTCTGCCATCCTGTGGAATGCAGGGAGGCTGAGAGACACAAATTGGAGGAAGGGGGCAGAATTATATTGAGGAAGGGGCAGGGCAACTTCTCCTGTGAATCTTTTTATGATGAGTAGGAGAGGACATTCTTCTCAAGTTTGCCTAAATAGTTCCCCATAATGGAATGTACATGTGTTCTTGTCAAGTTTCTTGCAGAGCAGCAGAACTTTGAGGAGGTAGAGAGTAAAACTCTTTTTCATAAGTTTCTTCCCCTGACAGTCTTAAACTACACGATCCTATACTATTTCTCAGGTTATCTTAATATACCATATTTTCTAAATGCTTAGTTATTACTGCATGTCATTTTCTACTCTGTATTCCAGATAGAGTCCAGAAGAGTCATGCATGAAAGAAGTGCATAACTACCTCTATATTAGATGTATAACAGTAATATTGAGAATTTGCTGACCAACCTAAAACCTTGTCTACACTAGGTGTTTAATTTAGCCACTGATGTAGCTAATATTGGTCCATCTTACCTACAGACAGGTATCTTCATTTTAAAGCCACAGTATAAGCAAGAGCTATGTTCATAACTATGTTATCTTAACCCTTCCATAACTTCCTCAGGAAAGGAAGGATAATCCAGTGGTTAGGCTCTTCACCCAGCCTTCAGATGGCCTGGATTCAATTTCCTGTTCTTCCACGTGCTTTCTTTGTGACCCAGAGCAAGTCAATTATGCCTAAATCCTCAAACATATTTAGTTTCCCCATGTCTCAGTTCCCCACCTGTAAAATGGGAATTGTAGCACTTCCCTACATCACAGGTATGTTGTGAGAATAAACATATAAGAGATTGTGAGATATCAGTGTGGCTATGTAGATATGTAAATTAAGACATTTCTCAGTAGCTGATCGTAGTCCTAATGAGTATTCAGCTGGAAATGTCTGGGAGAGACCTCTGGAGGTAAAGAACTATAGGATTAACTGCTTTGTTACTAAGTTTTCTTTTAAATGGATGATAAAATTGTGATCATAAGAGTGAATGTTTAATACAGATTAATTTAGTGACTCTGTCTTCAAAGGAGCAGTTGTAACCAAGAAAATATATTAACTCTCTTCTTCTAAAAAGCTTACAACTGACCTTTCCCCAATGTGTGGTAATTAATAAGCTGTGACAGAGACCCAGCAAATCCTCTTTCTATAAAAGCAGGCCATTTCAGAAGCAGGGGAACAAGTAAGTAAGGGCTAGAATCTCCTCTCTTTGAAATCCATGGACTACAAGCAGAGTAAGTTATTATTCCATGTGGATGAAGGAATTAGAATCTGACCCTAAATAAACAAAACTCTGATTCTGATATACTAGGGTATTTCAGCTGTTTATTGCAGAATCAGAAATTTTCACTGTAAGGTATTTTCAGCCTACTGATTTATAAAGGAGGTCTACCCAATATAAGACATTGCACTGCTGTTCTGTCAATTTGTGAATAAGCATCTTCAGGCAAACTATAGCAGAAAAACAGAAATTATGAGCTGTCCTCTTTTCCACTCTTTTCTTCAATGACATGTAAATTGCAAAATGTAGTCTAAGTCTAAAGGTCTTTTGTATACAGTCAAAGTGCAGAATGGGAGATATGGGATGCAGGCTCTTGAAAAAGTGAAGTCAAGAGTCAGTCACAGATAGCAACAATAAGACTAATTGCCTCCCTCCAGTGGCAGCTTTCTCTCTTAGGGAGAATCTGAAAGATGGTAACCCTACCTTGCTCCTACTTCTAATTTATTTTAACTAATTAGCCTCCTCCAACTCTGTGCAGTTTCAACCAGAAGCAATGTTTCCTTTTTTTTTGCAATATTGCATTCCTAACAGGAGATGGTGCTGTATAAAGGTATAAAGAGTAGCACTTATAAGCCTAACAATTTTACCACTTCACGCAACCCAGAATGGAATCCAAAAGCTACTAGTATACACTATGGCTTCTCCTGGCTTCAGAGAATACTATGTTGACAACATTACTCTGAGGAAAAAATGTTCAAGCCTGTCCTTCTTAAGATAAGGGCTATTGGAAGGAGTGGTCTCTCTAGTTGAGATCTCCTTTCCTATCTCTCCCTTGAAACTTTACGCAGGACACAGTAAGGGGTTTCACAACCAATAACTTGTGTTGTTGAATTAACCCTTTCACAGATCTATGAGGTGTCCATATTCTCAGTGAAAAGAACAAGGAGTACTTGTGGCACCTTAAAGACTAACATATTTATTTGGGCATAAGCTTTCATGGGCTAAAGACCACTTCATCAGATGCATCCAGTGGAAAATACATTAGGAAGATATATATAGAGAGAAAGAACATGAAAAAATTAGTGTTGCAAGACCAACTCTAATGAGACTGAACAATTAAGGTGGGCTATTATCAGTCGGAGGAAAAAAACTTTTGTAGTGATAGTCAAGATGGCCTATTTCAAACAGTTAACAAGAAGGTGTGAGTAATTGTAAGGGGAAAATTAGCATGGGGAAATAGTTTTTACTTTTTGTAATGACCCATCCACTTCCAGTCCTTATTCAAGCCTAATTTAATGGTGTCCAGTTTGCAAATTAATTCCAGTTCTAGCAAAACTTTTCCCCATAAACTTTCCCAGTGTTACTAACAGTGGCTGCAGCTTCACAGTGATGGCACACATGTTTTTACCACTGTGTTATCCATATTCTCTCAGGAGAGAGCTCAAGGAAACAATGATCAGAGTGGTGGGAGCTAGGAGTACCTTGCCTGCTTTAGACCTCCCATTATCACTATCGCTGGTGGAAGTGACCTGGCGTTTGCAATGGTGGGAAATCTTAGGGGGCAAAAGTCTGGTGTAAACATGAAGAATATGAGCAAGAGTGTAGATACTCTTCTTTTAAAGGTGTCCAGTAGTAGAGACTAATGCTTCTTTCTAAGAAGGCTCTTTCTTGAGCCAAGCAAAACTCAGCAGCTAACAGGGATTTATACAAAACCTGAAACTGAAAGCAAAACTACCAAGTTTCAGCTGCTTTCATTGTGAAGTCCCTCACCTCCATCATGTGACCTGAAATGGAGACTATCAGTATGGAGCCATGAGCTTTACAAACATAAATGGTTGCAAGTTCATGCTGATGATCAGAGAACCTCACTGAACCCTTCTGTGCCCCTCAGCTCAATTTCAAATTTGCAACAAGGGCCTAGATTTCTGTAGCTTCAGGTTTCCCAGTGAATATTTTCCTGAGCTATAAGCCATACCCACCAATGATCCTTTTTGCAAGTTGGTAGTTTATTTAGTGAAGCTTTATATGAGAGATTTTAACATGAAAAAACCCCTGAAAGCCCAGATTATTTTTTTAATGATAGAAAATAGTTCCTATTTTCCATGCCCACTTTTAGTTCCGGAATGATGGCAGTATAGGTAGGAGCATGGTTCTGAGGACCTATGAAGTAGTGGTGGAGCAGAGTGTCAGGGTCTGGCACATGGTGTTTCCCAGCAGAAGTTTAAGACTGGATGTGACTTCACAGGTAAATCATATTTCCCTCTACAAGGCAGTAGGGGATGCAGGGTGAAAGGGAGATCCCCTGCTTTTTGGTCTGAAAGAAGAATAGTTGAGTGTAAAGCAAACAAGCTGGTGAGCAGTACTGATAATGAGAGGACAGGCGAAGAGCTGTTGATAAAAATAGATCTGGGACTAGGGTTTTTGATTTCAAGAGGGCTAACTTTAAAGAATTAAGGAAATTAGTTAGGGAAGTGGATTGGACTGAAGAACTTGTGGATCTAAATGCAGAAGAGGCCTGGAATTACTTTAAGTCGCAGCTGCAGAAACTATCGGAAGCCTGCATCCCAAGAAAGGGGAACAAAACCATAGGCAGGAGTTGTAGACCAAGCTGGATGAGCAAGCATCTCAGAGAGCTGATTAAGAAAAAGCAGAAAACCTACAAGGAGTGGAAGAAGGGTGGGATTAGCAAGGAAAGCTATTTTAGTGAGGTCAGAACATGTAGGGATAAAGTGAGAAAGGCTAAAAGCCAAGTAGAGTTGAACTTTGCAAAGGGAATTAAAACCAATAGTAAAAGGTTCTATAGCCATATAAATAAGAAGAAAACAAAGAAAGAAGAAGTGGGACCGCTATACACTGAGGATGGAAAGGAGGTTAAGGATAACCTAGGCATGGCCCAATATCTAAATAAGTACTTTGCCTCAGTCTTTAATAAGGCTAATGGGGAGCTTAGAGGTAATGGAAGGATGACAAACGGGAATGAGGATATGGAGGTGGATATTACCACATCTGAGGTAGAAGCCATACTTGAACAGCTTAATGGGACAAAATCGGAGGCCCGGACAATCTTCATCCGAGAGTATTAAAGGAACTGGCGCATGAAATTGCAAGCCCGTTAGCGAGAATTTTTAATGAATCAGTAAACTCAGGGGTTGTACCGTACGACTGGAGAATTGCTAATGTAGTTCCTATCTTTAAGAAAGGGAGAAAGAGTGATCTGAGTAACTATAGGCCTGTTAGTTTGACATCTGTAGTATGTAAGGTCTTGGAAAAAATTTTGAAGGAAAAAGTAGTTAAGGACATTGAGGTCAATGGTAATTGGGACAAAGGACAACATGGTTTTACTAAAGGTAGATCGTGCCAAACCAACCTGATCTCCTTCTTTGAGAAGGAGACAGATTATTTAGACAAAGAAAATGCGGTAGACCTAATTTACCTCGATTTCAGTAAGGCATTTGACATGGTTCCACATGTGGAATTATTAGTCAAATTGGAAAAGATGGGGATCAATATGAGAATTGAAAGGTGGATAAGGAACTGGTTAAAGGGGAGACTACAACGGGTCATACTGAAGGGTGAACTGTCAGGCTGGAAGGGGGTTACTAGTGGAGTTCCTCAAGGATCGGTTCTGGGACCAATCTTATTTAACCTTTTTATTACTGACCTTGGCACAAAAAGCGGAAATGTGCTAATAAAGTTCTCGGATGACACAAAGCTGGGGGGTATTGCTAACACGGAGAAGGACTGGGATATCATACAGGAAGATCTGGATGACCTTGTAAACTGGAGTAATAGTAATAGAATGAAATTTAATAGTGAAAAGTGCAAGGTCATGCACTTAGGGATTAATAATAAGAACTTTAGATATAGATTGGGGACGCATCAGTTGGAAGCAACAGAGGAGGAGAAGGACCTTGGGGTACTGGTAGATCATAGGATGACTATGAGCCGCCAATGTGATATGGCCGTTAAAAAAGCTAATGAGGTTTTAGGATGCATCAGGCGAGGTATTTCCAGCAAAGATAAGGAGGTGTTAGTACTGTTATTTAAGGCACTGGTGAGACCCCACCTGGAATACTGTGTGCAGTTCTGGTCTCCCATGTTTAAGAAGGATGAATTCAAACTGGAACAGGTTCAGAGACGGGCTACTAGGATGATCCGAGGAATGGAAAACCTGTCATATGAAAGGAGACTCAAAGAGCTTGGCTTGTTTAGTCTAGCCAAAAGAAGGCTGCAGGGGGATATGCTTGCTCTTTATAAATATATCAGAGGGATTAATATTAGGGAGGGAGAGGAATTATTTAAGCTTAGTACCAATGTAGATACAAGAACGAATGGGTATAAACTGGACACTAGGAAGTTTAGACTTGAAATTAGACGAAGGTTTCTAACCATTAGAGGAGTGAAGTTCTGGAACAGCCTTCCAAGGGGAGTAGTGGGGACAAAAGACATATCTGGCTTTAAGATTAAGCTTGATAAGTTTATGGAAGGGATGGTATGATGGGAGAGCCTAATTTTGGCAATTGATCTTTGATTATCGCCAGATAAGTATGCCCAGTGGTTGGTGATGGGATGTTGGATGGGATGGGATCTGAGTTACTGCAGATAATTCTTTTCTGAGTACTGGCTGGTGAGTCTTGCCCACATGCTCAGGGTTTAGCTGATCGCCATATTTGGGGTAGGGAGGGAATTTTCCTCCAGGGCAGATTGGCAGAGGCCCTGGAGGTTTTTTGCCTTCCCCTGCAGCGTGGCGGCATGGGTCACTTGCTGGTG
This sequence comes from Gopherus evgoodei, assembly GCF_007399415.2. Lineage (NCBI taxonomy): Eukaryota > Metazoa > Chordata > Testudines > Testudinidae > Gopherus > Gopherus evgoodei. The sequence continues at coordinate 118,038,918 of NC_044328.1, forward strand.
GATTCTCTGCAGCTTGAGGTCTTCAAACCACAATTTGAAGACTTCAGTAACTCAGGCATAGGTTAGGGGTTTGTTATAGAAGTGGATAGGTAGGGTTCTGTGGCCTGCTTTGTGCAGGGGGTCGGACTAGATCACATTGGTCCCTTCTGACCCTAGAATCTATGAATCTATAATCTATGAATCTATAAGCCAGGTAGTTGTCTTTAAAGTTTCTCCCAGCATTTTGTGGTTCTTTCAATTTCCTGCCTGACCTCTGTACCACTATCAGCAGCTATTTCTTTCTCCTGTCTTCTAGCAGTGACCGTGCCTTTCCTACTATCCTATTGACTTGACTGAGGTTGCAGTTGTGCAGCAGAAAGCAAAATGTGGTTTTAACTAATCTCAAACAATGTAACAAGAAATCAATTGAAACATTTAATTTTTATAAATTGTCCGCATAGATCTATAGATTTCTTTTTTCTTTGTTTGTTTCACAAATGACTTTATTCATCCATTTTACTATTCAAGCTCTTGAGGGGAGGAGAACTGACCAGAAGACATAATCAATAGGCTGTGAGATAACTGCTAAATTAAACACTTTAGCATATAGTCTAAATCCAAGCACATAATTTAGCAGCCATTTAAAGAGCAGTAATCTCTTCAAAAGGAAATGTAGCCTCTTGCTTTTCAAAGGCTGTTCTGCTTCACAAACAGTAGTTGGCACTAAGGTCAGCATTATTTAGTTTCCCGGTTTCTGTTAAGATGATGCATTACTTTGTATACAGTATCATTCTAGGGAACAATTTCCAATATATTCTGTGCTTTGCCAGGGAAGGTTTATCAACTCCTATTTTAGTTTCTGCTCTTAGTTTTCTAATCAAATTCATATTTTTTATTTACAAATGTTGTTTTACACAATGAAATTACTTATTTATGTGACGTTGAACATTCTCTGGATGTTCAGTTCTGCCCATCTAAATTCCTCCTGCACTACCAATTGTCGATTATGGTTTTCTTCTTTACCTAAACCTAAATTATCCAATCAGGAGAGGGGCCTCTTTGTGCTAAGCAGAGCTGTGTGTATAATGGATTTTTCAGTTTGCTGGCAGTTCCAATAAACAAATAAAAATAAAAAATAAATAAAAAACAGTGGATCAACTCTAAACCTCATTTTTTCCCCTTTTTTTTTGAGGGGAGGGTATGTAAAAATAAATAAATAAGTAAATATTTCAGGTTGAATTAAATATTTCATTTGATCCCAAAATGAATTTTCAATTTGATCATTTTTCAATCTGATCATTTATTGGTCCTGCTTTGAGCAGAGGGTTGGACTAGTTGACCTCCTGAAGTCCCTTCCAACCCTAATATTCTATGATTCTATGATTTTTGCATTTTGTAAAATAAAATTGAAGATAATTCCAAAATAAAAAAAAGTCATTTCAACCTGAATAATTGAAACACTTTGTTTTGAAAATGTCAAAATGAAAAGTTTAGACTTTTCTAGAATTTTTGTTTTAGGGTTGGGGTTTTTTTGTTGTTTTTGTTTTAGTTGAACAATTTGGTGAAACTGACATCAATTTGCAAAACATTTTGTTATCTCCAAATCTTCAGTTTTCACCAACAACATTTCCCATGGCTCTAGTGCTGAACACTATACAAAACACAAATAAAGAAACAGCACTTGTTCTGGAGAGATAAAGCATACGTTTACACTACATTGTAAACTAAGGTCTGTGGGACCAAGGCTTTTGGACTTGGTGTTTCCACACTGCATTGTAAACCTGTGTTTAAAATTGCTGGACCCGGGTCTCTCAACTGTGCTAACACATCTGTACTGTGCTACACAGACCTTCGAGTTAGATCAGCTGCTTGAGCTGCATGCATACTGCAGAATGACAGGAGACCGAGTCACAACTCTCTGGCAGAATCCTAGAACCTGTGTCCGGGGCGTTTGCTGACCTAAGTCAGAGTGATTTGCATGTGGATGAAAATGGGGATTGGGCTCCCACTGGAGTCACAGTCCAATCTTATGGTGTGCAATGCAGAAGCATCCAAATGCATGGTTAACCTGATTCTTGTTTTTCAAGGAGGATGTGCTCCTGCAGGTTTTCTGACTGATTCTGGAACTCTAGCTTCAGTGGAACTATGCCAATTTACTATAGGAAGAGCTGGTTGGGAGGGCCAGCCAAATTCTTATTCCTGGCTGAGATGTCATTCTGTTTCAAGGTGTAAAGACACCCTGACTTTTGCCTCCGCCTTTGATAATTGTGCGTGAGGCTGCATATGGGAGAATGGATGGAAGAGATGCCACCCCAATTAAGCTGTGTCAGTCACAGTGATAGTTTTGAAAAAAATTGTTTCAGTTTTGTAAATTTAACACATTTGTAATTTTGTTTCTCGCTACAACACAAGTTTAACCAATGACAATGACCCACATAACATCTCAACAGGATCAAGTGATCATTTTAAACAAGCAACTCTCATGTAGCAAGTATAGTGAGTTGTTGAAGCTATGAAACTGTCTCGACTGGTCCTCTGAAGGCATTGAAACACTGATGCAGCAAACACATTAGCAAGCATGAGCTTGGAAGGGGGAATGAAGCTCTAACAACATGCAAGCAAGAGTTTGCCATACTTTAATGCATAAAATAGCCCTTCTTTTGTGCAAGGAATGAAGCTATAAAGAACTTTCCATATACAAGGAACATTTTCAAACATACTGTTGTAACAAATATTAAAATAAATGATTAATAAAGTAAAATGCCCTCATGGCAAAATATTGCCCTACGTATCTGTGCTGTAGGCCAAGCTAGACTATGACTAATAATGGGATTTTCTGTATGAAATACGTTTTAGAGGTCATCTAAATGGTTAAGAACCTCACTTGAGTCAGTGACTGCCACAACATTCATCTCAAAGGGTCATACTCTTCAAAGGTGTTTATTAAACAGTTGTTAAGAAGTTTGAGGGGGCATTAACTGTCTACTTTGTGGTGTCTTTATTTGGTCTGGTCACAGTCTGAGATGACAGCCGGCTTGTGTTCTTATTGTCTGCTTACCTGATTCATTTACAACAGGAGCTAAGTTAATGTGGTCGGTATAAAGGCAGTTTTTCTAGCAATCACAACAAAAGCTCTAATTTTTGTCTTAAGTACTAATCCTGGTGGAAAGAAGCACTGACAGTTTAAGACTCTTCTAATACAAGCTAGACGTCCTTTCATTGGCCCTATCAAGTGCTAACACCCAGTCTGGTCTCTGATTTACCCCTCTTAATGTTTGGATAACAGCAAAAATAGAATCATGGTAAATTAAACCTTGGCTTTTATAAAGCACTTTTGTTCCAAATACCTCTACAATTTTTGCAAATATTAACTAGTTGTTTACCACGGTGAGACAGACAGACATCCAGTTACTATTCGCACAGTGAAGTTAACAGACTTGCCCAAAGTCACAAAAAAGTGACAGAGCTGGGAGCAGAAGCAAGCAGCCCTGACTCTCTGTGTCATTTGCTAACATAATGCTATTTCTCTAAGGCATTGCTGTTTTGAATTGTATTGGTGTCAGTCATGCAGCTCTGGTGCAATTCATATTTACATGAGGAGTTTGCACTAGTGCAGCTATATCAGTGAATAAAATCGCAGGGTAGGCAAGGCTTTGCAATCATATCCTTTGAAAGAACTAATTGTGTTATCCATGAAAATGTCTTTATTCTAGATTATTTTAATAATCCACATTTTTCAACAAAGCCTCATGATGCACCTCTTTTTTTTAAAAGACTGATTTATACTAAAGCTAATTTTGAGCAAGGCAAAACTGAATGTATTACAGAAAGACTGGCTGTCTGCTTTGTCCAAAAGAGATTTTAATTCTAATCAACCACAGGATATGAAGTCTGATTTAATGAATGAGCCAGCGCAAAAACAAAAAATCAGCCTGTAACTCAACCAGAAAAGCCGTAATCTAAGTCAGTGTTTCCCAAACTTGGGACACCACTTGTGTAGGGAAAGCCCCTGGCAGACTGGGCCGGGTTGTTTACCTGCCGCGTCCGCAGGTTCAGCCAATCACAACTCCCACAGCCCACAGTTCACTGCTCCAGGCCAATGGGGGCTGCGGGAAGTGGTGCGGCGATCACTGCTTCCAGCACCTCCCATTGGCCTGGAGCAGTGAACCGCAGCCACTAGGAGCCGCAATCAGCCGAACCTGCGGACACGGCAGGTAAACAAACCGGCCCGACCTGCCAGGGGCTTTCCTTACACAAGCGGCGTCCCAAGTTTGGTGAATGGTATATAGAGGTGGATGGTCTACAGAGTCTCAAGAAACAAAGGCTGTCCTGCCAACACAAACCGATGCCACAGGAATAGAAAAATTACAGCTGGTTGGGAGGAAGATCTCATTCTGTTCCTAGCTGAAAGATCTTTGTCTTACAGTAGCTTTACAGCAAGACGTGATAGCTAGTGCATAGGCTGAGGTGAAAAGATAGCAGAGCTCAAGCTACTTAGCTCATGAATTTCTGAACAAAAAGAATATGATGAGTCTGGGACGAACTGATAATAAGGTTGCTACTGCTGACTAAAAGTTAGAGCCAATTGTTTGACTGCACTCTTGTTTTGTTCTTAAAAGTGTTCAGGAGACCAAATAACAATGTATTGTCTAAAGACAAAGCAGTACAATACAAAGGAGGCCTACATAATCCTTTCCTAGGAAGCAATTCTCATTTCACAGCAAGTTGACCTTACATAGAAGATGTACTGCAAAGATACACCTTTCAACTAGTGGTATTCATAGAAAGATTTTTCAAGCTACAACACTTTTTTATATATCACTCAAAGTTTAAGTTTTACCCACCAGTTTGTGCCAGCTTTGTCCTTAGTATCTCCCTGTGCTTTCCCATACCTTGTTTTGAATACTACATTTCATGTCTTGATGCGCCGAGTACTCCCTAACTACACTTGGTACAAGCTATTCACGCATCTTTGCTTTGAAAAGTTTCCTATTTACTAAAGCCAAAGCTGGTTTCAACTTTTCAAAGTGTTGTGAGATGCTTGACATAGGCTAACTGAATTTTGGGAAGAGCACAATACATTCAGTTAACATAACTTTACGGCATCCATATATAAAATTATATTCTAACAATACTTATTAATGTGGTTTATGCTATGCCTAGCATATATGTATTGGCTAACACTATTATTAAAAATATCCTTTCAGAACCATTTTTCCCATCCTAGCAAAAAATGATAGTGCAAATGAAACAGGAGACTAACAACCTGCAAGATGCCAATCTGTAATTGGGTAAGCGATGCTTCATTCATGCCAGTATTGAAAGCCAATCCACAGACAGGATTAAAACAGATGGGCCAATGTGACCACGTTTTGGTTTTGAAAAAAGCCTCTGTTGTCAAGGCAGTGTTTTGCAGGCACTATGCCAAAACTGTTCTGGGCTTTGGTTTCGAATTTGAAACCCATTTACACTGCGCATGTTTCCCCTGTTCACCTGTCCCAAATTCTATTCTTTTTTTGCACCAATGATACATTTGAGAGGAATAAACCACAGAACATGCAAACCCTATTATCCTGCATTGACAGCATACACACAGATGCATACAGCAATCTTGGTCTCACATTAGTTTAGTGGGAAACTAGCAGCAACACATAGATTCATGTAGTATTCAAGGCAAAGCCTTGCAATGTTTTTTCCCGATTAAGGCTAAGGGTGCAAATTGTCCTGCACATTGTCTCATTTAAATTAATAGAGGTACTCATGATAGCCAAGTTACACATGTATAAGTGGTTGAAGGATTGGGGTTTAATGGAAGTGTTGGGGTTTTTTTGGTCATCATTCACAGCATCTGTCCTTTTACCTGCACACATGCAGTCAGAGCACACATACAACTAAGACTTGATCCTGCAACTGGCTATGCATAGACACCCTGTGCCTGCATGTAACCCAGTTAAAGTCAATTGGCTCTGTGTAGGTGCATGGGTCCATCCATGCAGAATAACTTGCAATAACAGGGCAGTAGTTTTTTTTTTTTTCAATTGTGAGATGCTACTTTGGCCAAACTTGCACAATTTACCGTTTTTTAATGTAAATGGCTAAATAAAAAGTGGGGTCTGTAATTCTTAATTTCCCCAGAATTTTGTGTTGGTTTCTTGCTTTCTTTTAAAAAATAAAATAAACATTTAGCCTTTCCACTGGTGAAGATTTATTTTTTTACAGTACAAATAAGAGGAGGTTCTTTTGCCCTGTTAACCTAACTTTGCAGAAAACTGTCTCTTGCTAAACAATAGCACCAGCAGAGTGAGGAACTGTAGTCCGCTATTCACCTCAGTAAGGTATTAACTTCAAAGTCTAGCTGCACCTATTTAAATGATAATAGCAACCTTTAAGGAAATCATTCAACTGAAGCCAAGGCACTTTAAAAAATTGTCTTTATTTCTCCATTTTCTCTAACCCCAATTTTTTTCCAGATTGACTCTTGGCTGTGACAGTGATTTCCCTCTCTTGTTTTAATTTTCCAATTTGCCTTTCTTTGCAGAAATTGCAATGTAGCACTTTAGTTCTGAATCAGACCACAGGTATTGGGCTACTTTGTTTAAAAGGAGAACTACAAAGGAGAGAACATCATAGAAGTTCAGAGACATTCAAGTGTGAAAATATAATGTTAAAAATGCACTTGAACCTTTGGGAACCTCAATTTTCTTTTCATCTGTGGAAAACATGTCTGGTTAGATCTTACTTTCTTTTTCTTTTTACATCTATCCCCAGTATACAATAACATCCTCTCTGTTTATCGCTGCATTTTATTGTTCCTAAATACAACATTAATGAAGCAGTAACACCTAAATGGTATTTCTGGGGTGATTTACCTCTAAAACGTTGCTAGATTTAGCAAGCTAATCGAGATTGGGTTTGATCATTCTGAGATGAAAGTTCTCGAAAGAACATTAGACGCACTGATAATTATAACTCTAATGTCCTTGTCAGGATCAATTAGATATGATCGTATTCTGTCTAAAGGCTATGTTTTCATGGCAAAAAAAAATGTTTTCATGTCAAGATAGTTTTCTTAACTTACTGATCTCAAAGTAAAATCCTAGTGGAGACAAGGCAAAGTAGTTTTTACTTTGATGTATCTAGCAGTCAACACTCCACTCCACTTCAGCTAGCTAGTGGGTGGGTTTGGGGCCGTGGGGGAAGGGGTGGAGTGGGGGCAGGGCCTATGCAGAACCAGGGTGGGTGCTCCCCCTGGCAGATAGAAACTTGGTGTGTGTGTGTGTGTGTGTGTGTGTGTGTGTGTGTGTGTGTGTGTGTGTGTGTGTCCCAACCCAGGGATGGCCCTGATGTTAATGTACCCCAGCTGATTTTAGCTGTTTTCTGGACTGCACCATTTGGTGGCTCATATTCAATTTCTGATCCTCCAACCTCCAGAGCCCCCAGATATAACTGTACAAAGACTCGAATGTAAGAAGATCATTAGTATTACAATTTTCCATGCTTTATTTTAGATGCACTCTTTCAATCCTTTGTCAATAAATTCTACTAAATTATTTAAAAAAATCAAAATGTCATCATATTATAAGACTGTTCTTTGTCAGTTTTCAGCTTAATTATTGCTGAATTACATAAGCAGTGACGGTTTGGAAGCTTTGTTTACACATTTGGGCTGCCTTGACTGACCTCCAATTTGCGAGATGAGTCAAAAGGGAATCACTAAAAAAGGACAGTGACTCATGCTATTAATCCAAAGTAAACAAAACCACTTTTCAATCTAAAGAGTATTGACTAAGAGAAATCAGCATCATTTTGCTAATTGTCACTGCCCATGTTATTGTGAGTCTGATTCAAAAGTGCTTTACCAAAATTTGGTAAGAAATATTTTACCTCAGCTTTGCCAGATATTGGTCTTTTCACTTGTATTTTTGCATTTCCTACATAATGATGTGATTTATGGCTGGAATATAATCTCGGTAAATCAAAACTACAAACATCTATCTGTTCTCTCATAATATGATGCAATATTTAATCAGTATTTCATCTATTTTTTAAAGTAGCTAAGAGAGAACTGATTCCAACAGTGCTGATTATAATGCCAGAGTGAATGATCTACTGGCCTAAATATAAGGGGCCTGTCATAAACAGATAGTTAAGAGTTAATGTCTCTTTTACCTGTAAAGGGTTAACAAACAGGGACCCCAAACACCTGACCAGAGGACCAATCAGGAAACAAGATACTTTCAAATCTCGGTGGAGGGAAGCCTTTGTTTGTGTTTTGCTTTGTTCTCTCTGGGTCCTGGAAGGGACTAGATGTGCAACCAGGTTTCTTGCCAAACTCCCTGCTACATTCTCTTATATATTCAGAATAGTGAGTATTCTAGTAAGAAAGGCGGTTATAGTCTTTTGATTGTTTTTCTGTATTTACAAATGTGTATTTGGCTGAAAGTATTTTAAATTGTATTTCTGCTGGAGGAGGATTTTTCTCCAGTTTCTATAAGCTGACAGACCCTGTAACTTTTACCGTTTAAATTGCAGAGATAACTTTTACTCTTTTTCTTTCTTTTTATTTAAAGTTTTGTTTTTAAGACCTGTCTGATTTTTCCCCTTGTTGAGGCTCAAGGGAATTGAGTCTGTACTTAACAGGGAAGGGAGGAGAAAAGGGTGGAATCCCTTTGTTTTAGATTCACGGAGCGTGAATCTGTCTATCTCTCCAGGAGCCCAGGGAGGGAACACCTGGAGGGAAAGAGAAGGGAGAGGCAATGGTGAAGAAAAGGGTTTACTTTCCTTGTGTTAAGATCCAGGGGGTCTGGGTCTTGGAGGTCCCCAGGGAAGGTTTTGGGGGGACCAGAGTGTATCAGGCACTGGAATTCCTGATTGGTGGCAGCTTATCAGATCTAAGCAGGTAATTAAGCTTAGAGGAATTCATGCTGGTACCCCAACTTTTGGACTCTAAGGTTCAGATTGGGGAAAGATACTATGACAGGGCCCTATGTCACTTCTGCTTACAAAGATGCAACTCTCAGAGATTGCAATGGGAGTTGCATGCATAATCAAAATTAGGACCTAGATTTGGCATATCTTGACTTGCTTTGACCTTAGGTTCAAATCATGGCAGTGTCAACACAAGCCTTCATTTAGCTGAAGTAGATAAAGAGAACTTGGGGAGTTTACTGTGTTGAGGGCCATTCAGTTGAAACAGAAAGTAGAACTAATGTATGGCTCTTCTCCTTAGAAGAGTTTTAAAAGTGACCTCATGGGATTTCATATTTCATGTGCCTCAGTAACTTTCAGAAATAGCTCATATCACATATTCACATTTTTTTCCTCACTCATCTCCTATTGATGACAATCCTTTAAATTATACTTTGGGGGAAAATGTAACCTTTCAATCTCTATCTAAATTAAATGCTTCACTATCCTCAACTTTGTTGGCAATTTTCAGAGTGTTAGCTATATAAATGCACATACACTCTCTTATATTCAGGAGTGGATTTCACCACTGAGCAATTTTATTTATAGTAGACGCCTAGTTCTTAACTAGAAATACCTATGGCATGTTGCAAATGATTTCAGAGATTCTTCTTGCCTTATTATATTTTTGTTCTTTCACACAGCAGTAGGGAGGCTTAAGGCCAACATATTCAGTTTCATTAGGAGAAACTGTCACTTCTTATTTTCAAAAAATCCATTATTAAAGGGAGGATGCTGAAAACGTATCTATATATGGCAATGAAGACCTCTTGTGACAATCTGGATTAATTTATAAATATATTCTCCAAGAACCTGTTTCTATAGAAAGTGTTCAATACTGCAATAATTTATGCAGGATCCATTGTAAGAAAACTAAACAAACCAATGTGGAGATGGTCAAATAATAAAAAAAAATGATTCATATATAAAAATATTGAATTCAATTCACTGTTATTTGTGCTGGACAAGTTATTGACTGTTCAATAATTTAGATTGTTGCTGAGTATTCATGAATGGAGTTGGTTAGAAAATGGGGAAAATGCAAGTGTTTTCAGGATTTTTTTTTCATTTTTGATCAAAATTTCATCTTTGTTGAAATTTTGCAATCTTCTCTTTTGTCAAAATATTTTCAAATCTAAAAACTTTTCAAAAGTTTTATTAAGAATGGCTATGCCTCCAAATATTTGTGCCAGAGGTGTGTTCTTAGTCATTGTTCTCCAGTGAGTGCTTGTTGTTTTGTTGTTTTGTGTTTTTAAGTTTTAGTCATCCATTTTGAAATCCGAAACAGCATTAGATATCTAATTCTTAGATTACCAATCACCCACCAGAAATAATACAAAGCAAACAGTTTGCTCACTTAAACATGTTCACATGAACAATTGGTGGCCAGTTACAAACAATAAATATCCCTGTTTCAATGGAAAGATAGTGAAATTCATATAAAAAGTATTTGAAATGAATTGTTAGAATGAGTCTGCTCCTATTCAGATTCTTATTGTAGCTATGTCTGATTGTATTACATTCAGGAAAAGTTTAGTGAGAATTTCATAAAATGTGAGTTGTAGGAACAGAGATATCAGTGTAGCTCTTAAGAGTTTCTCCAAAAGGTTTCCAAACAGCCTGCTCCTAATGACTTGATTCCCTGTTCTCTTAGGAGCAATATTATTGGGCCACATGCCGTGTGGATTAAAATCCAGTTCAGATTCAACATCTGTTTTCTAAAGTGATCGTGAGTTTCTGCCAATTTCACAGGTGTATGAAAAGGTTATGTGACTTGTCCATGATTACGCAAAAAGTCAATGACTCAGATAGAGTTAGAATCGTGTTTCTGTTAGTCTGTGGTCTTTTCCTCTAATCTCTAGTCCATGTGACATCCCTTCCTAAGTATGTGTGCATGGGTCTCTGTCACTGAAAAATGGTTATCAATCAGTGCAGGTATGCGGTATAGTGTATGTGTTGTCTCGATAAAAAAGATGTTTGTGTTTCATTGAGAATTTGATTAGACTGAATTGCTGTGATTAATAAGAATGGGACAAATCATGAAAGAAGTCAGGACTCAGTTCTATTTTCAGCTCCACCACCAACTTGTTGCCGGCAGATAACTGCCTGAGGCCAAGCAACAGCGGGGGGGTCCGTCGCCTGGTGTGCCGCGCCAATAAACACACCAGAGTGGAGAAGCAAACCAAGTTTATTTGAGATCTCAAAGCGGTGCAGGGAGATTGACTCAAATCAAGCACACCTAAAACAAGCAGTCTGTTCCTTTATATCCATGAGAACTTTTCTCACTGACTAGCAATCCCCCGTTTCCCCTCCCTCCTCCTCCTTCCTCCCCCTGTAGCAATTCCGTAAGCGCAGGTGCATTAAGTAATCTTGGCCGCAGCAGCTCGTTAGTAAGTTTTCCTTCTGCAAGTTATCTTGTCCTTCTGCTAAAGGTGCACAAGCTTCATTATTTCTGCTTTAGACCAGTTAGAACTGTTGCAACTGATAACGGCTGTTACACCTGGCCTTTTAGGTCGATTAAAGTTCAAACATGGAGGGACTCTTGTCTGCTGAGGCCTAAAACCAGGAAGGCTCCATACTCTTGTGGCCTTCCACCCTCCCGAGTTACGTAGGGTTATGCTTAGTGACACCAACAACTCCCTCCTTTGAGAATACTCAACAAACTTTTGGCTGAGTGTTCTCACATTTAAAGGATAACATGTGATTAAGCTCTAGGGAGCTGGAGTGCTTTACAGCAAGCAAGCAAGAGAAGAGTAACAATACACAACACCACACCAGTGAGCAGGAGGTGAACAATGCCTTCCCCTAGTTCTCCCAGGTTGAGTAACCAGCCCCAGAAGGAATCAGAAAGAGTAGGTTTCCTTTCCTCGGCCTTCCACTGTTCAAAAGCCTGTTTGGCTGACAGGATGTGCTTGTTAATATCCTGTGCGCTTTCTGGGACATAAGTACAGCATTCATCCCCATAAGGGTGCACACCCAGCCCTGGGAAGCCACACTTCCACCCAGGAAGTGTCCAAGTATGTCTCCATGATCACAGATCAGATGGTACTCCTGATGCGTCTGTAAGGGCAGTGGGCCAAGTCTGGTACTCTAGATCACTCCGAATGGCCATCAGCTGGTAATTCAGGAAATCCTGAATTCCTAAACATACTAGATCCCACTGCAATGCCTTCCCAGCCTCAGTGATATTTAATACCATCTTTTCTTGGTGTAGTACTATAATACACCTGTTATTTAACTATTTTCAGGTACTGTCAAAAGGCATTTCCATTAATAGCATACATTATTAGTCACTGGAATGGTTTCAATACGGGTAAAATTTCTAGTAGCAGAACAAACTCTTTGGGTACTTGTTATTTAAAATCCAATTAGAGAGAGATATATATGCTGAAGGATTTATCCAAAACACAGGGCGCAGCCTGTAGAATAAACCCCAAAATCCAATTAATACCACATTCCCAAACATGGGTCCCACAAATGTCCTCCCACCAGTGTATAATTCTTTGTTTCTTCACCAGGGTCAGTTCTTAATGTCCTTTCTAGTCAGGAATTCCTGGACTTTGGCAATTTCAGTGGAGCGAGTGTTCCTTCTTCTTTCCCAAAACAGTCGTGGTGCAGCATCCTTGTACTTTTTCCCTACTGTCCAGAAGGCACAGTGGAGCTAGAAGGTGAAATAGGCTAAGCATCAGTAGGAGAATTCTCCCGAGGTGGAGGGGTCTTTTTGCAGTGAGAATCTTGGGTCCATGCAGTCAGTCTTTGACATTTTACAGCGATGTTGGTAGTCACCGGGACTTAAGGGCCTTTCCAGGGTGGACCCAGAGCAGACTTTCGTCGGTGGATCTTTACATCAATCCCGTCTCCTGGTTCCAAAGAGTGGCAGGGCTGCTAGGGTCTTTGGGTAGCGCTTCTTTACCTGTGAGAAAAGAAACTTAACACATTTCATTAGTGCCTGGCAATGTTTTGCAAATCTCATAGCTGCGTGGGCAAATTCAAGCCCTCCTTTTCCTAGTTGTTAGCCAAGTCTTAACTGTGAGCAGTGTCCTTGAATGGAGTCAGTGTCTTATCTATAGCCTGAACTTGCTATTTTATTTTATTTTTTTTAGTTAATTCATTCTGTTCTTTGTCCTTCTTCCCTTCTTTTAACCTGCAAAGGAAACTTCCACTTTTTACTTATACACCTTCTTCCCAACAATGAAGACATAAACATTGTCATTATACAGTACATTAGTCTTATTATTTAATATATGCCACACACACCCTTTTACTAAAATAACCTTATTACAAAGCTTTGGAGCAACAAGCCAGGACAAGCACACCCACTTTGAGGAGTTCACTCAATACAACCTCTAGTCCAATAGCCTTCCACCATCCCCAGCCCTCTGGCTAGAAATCTGAGGTAGCCAGAAAGATCCCATGTACAATATGGGGAGTGGGTTAACTTTTCATGTCTTTGCTTTCAAAGACTGTTGGTATGCAAATTTTAACAACAATTTTTGCAATTAACAGTTTGGCCAATGAAATTTCTTTTTCTTGAGGAAATGCATTAGACTTTAGTATATCACATTCTCCTGATTTATCCAAACACTTTGTATTGCAATTTGAACAAAACAAATATCTGCATTTTAATTTAACCTTTTTGTTTGATTTTAAACTAGACTATTTTATAAAAATATTAAACACAAAAATTCCGGCCACAAGACAAACACCACAAGACAGAACATAGAACACAAAACATAATTTCTATTGTGCCAGTAAATGCATGGTATGTTGAATGCTGTTCAGCCGGCATCAGTTTTCTCTGATTAGCTGAAAGACAAAAAAACAAGAGGTCTACCCACCCTTTCTGGGCAGACAATCATCACTTGAAATATACAAATACTCTTGTTGGCTTCAGGCAAAACAGAGGAATTACCCCATAGTTTCTTGTATTTGTTTCATAGGCAGCCCAGGTTTTCAATTACATAACACTGTATACATTCTTCAGCTAATTCAACTAAATTGTTCATAGCCAAACCAAATGATTGCAATCCAATAACTTCTTTGCCTGAATTTATTTACAAACATTTCACAGACACCAAAAACTTTTTTTCTTTAGCATTTTTACAAAGTTCAACTGCTGTTTCGTCCAGCAACTACAGAGTTAACTTCTCACTCTCCCTTAAATCACTTGCTTGTCTCCCAACAGCCACTTTTATCAACTTAAATCATCATTCCAAGTAAGTCCTGGGTATTTGAAATCTCCATGCTTACACTTACTGACTCCTTCCTTCCACTACACCCTTAAAGTTTTCCAACCTGCTTTCCAATCTCTCTCTCTCTCTCTCTCTCTCTCTGTTGCCTGCCTGCCTGGGCCCGATCCTGCTTTTCTTGCTGAACCGTCCCTTCCATGGGCACCAACTTGTTCCACTACCAGTTTAGCTAGGAGGGTGGGCTTCTCAACTAGCCCCCACCCCTCCTGGTCTCTTCCCTTAAACATTCTTACTCACAAGACTACCCAAGTCCTCCTTCATGAGGCTTGTCACCTGGACAAAAACACATGGCCCATTGGGCAAAGGCCATTTACTTTAAATTATATGTTAAGGACTATTCTTAGAGGGTTTACCCAGAGACTCATTCATCTGTTTGACACTTAAACAGAAAAGAGAATTACACAGAGAGCAGAAGGAATTACAGTCTAAGCCAGGCTTTCCCACTTCTATACACTGACCGCTACAGGGGACGGGACAGAAGGGTCTCAATTCAACCTCAGAACTTTCTCGCACACATGGCTTCCACTCCGAGGAATTACGAACAAGAGGTTCAGTTCTGCCCACACTCCTAACGTCCAAATGAACAGAGCAAAAAAACAACAGTAACCGGTTAAACAGAACAGAACCAGAACCAGATAGCGTTTTCTTATCCTATTAGGACTCACTTTTACTCATGCAGTTCTCAACATATAACACCAACAGTATCAAGCAAAGCAAACACAAAATAACAAGGGTAAAACAAATAGATGGTGTAAATTCTGCAGGGCTCCCCCCTTCTTAATTGCTCACCAAACTGTGACAAATTTCTGTTACCAATCTATCCCTCGTGTCAGGTGATCAGGCTGACACTACAGGATCGTTGGGGGAAGATAAAGAAAACACCATATAACTGAATTTTAAAGCTTCATTAATAAAACAACAACAGAGAGTGTTGAACGCTCCCACATCACTCAGGAAAATATTAATGCCCCAAGCCCCTTTCATACCCACACACGTACGTCCAGACTGGCCACTTCTGTGTATAATGTTCAGAGAAGGGGAAGAGGTGGACTGGAGATTATCCTTTATACAGCTTGTCCAGAATTTCTAACATGCTTCCGCTCTTTGGAGGGCTGTTCTCTTGCACCCTGGAATCTTCTGCAGCATCTCTTTCAGAGATTCCAGTCCAGGTCGGCTGCCTGTGGCTTCTTCAGTGTCACCAAGCCACACTGGCTCCGGGGTCACAAAGGCACACTGTTGGATCTTACTGGACAGTTAAGCTTTGCAAATGTAATCTTAGTTCTGTAACTTGTATTGCCTTTGGTTCGCCTCTGTCTATATTTTTTCCTTCACAGCCAGCTGGGGCCGAAAGCAGTCCCTCCCTGCACCAAGCACAGTCCGTGCCGATTCCTGACCCTGAAAGCAGAGCAACGCCCCCCCCTTCCATCCCTAGGCCAAGATGATTTTTAAATTAACCCGTTCCTTTCCTCAATAGACAAATTTGCTCACCCTGTGTCAGGGCTTTTTGGTGATTAAACGCTCCTCCTAGATAAGATCATACATCTAAATTGAAGTACCTTCTAGTGGGCATTGTTTAGATGGATTTTCACGCGTGTAAATATTCCATTTCTCTAAATACCTGCAGGTTGTTGAACCATAATGTACGTACATGTAATATGCTGGGGTACCCTAGGGGGTGAGGTGGAATGTTTAGACTGCCCCCCCCACCCATTTTCCACTTACACACACAGGGAGGGTGCCCTGTCCGCGCTAGCGGCTCATAAACTAAGGATTTTTCCCTACAGGGTACTCACACAGGACAGGCTAACGAGGATGGCCACGACCCTCCTACACCTCCCTTCAGCAAAGAGCGTCGGCTAGTCTCTCGGAGACGGCGCCGCTTACTCTGATTGCATCCAGTGAGATGATCAGACTGTCAGTAGCCCACACGGAAAGGAAAGGGGAAGGGAAGATGGGTACACACACTCCTAGACCCAGGCAGCTTCCTCACCGGACGATGCCAGGTCAAGTCAGCCCACCATGGGTCGGACCTCCTAAAGATCCACTAGTTACCGGGCTTGCGTTAGAGTAGTCCTGATCACGAGCTTTTGCTTCACAGGGTACTCTGGGCGTCTTCCGGTAACAGTCACTCACACTGGCCCCCAGTACCATTCTGCATCTGATCTTGCTTTTTAGCTACAACAGGGAGAGAGTGCACTAGGACATAGGGTCTCCCTTTTCTAGACAGGTCCCTCCTTTGTCCCTGCACTATCCCTAACCTGCTTTTGGATCCTTGCACTCTGCCAGACAGAGGGAGGAACTGGAGCTACAGTGGGGTATTTTTACAAGAGCTCTCCATACAAACAGCTTCAGAAGCTACCCATTTGCTGACAAAACAGGAGTAATTGGAGGATCATGTTATAATTAAGTGATCCTTCCGGTGGCCACCTTTCTGGTCCTCTAGTTGATATTGAGGCCAGTCTACTATACAGAACTTTTTAGTTTGCTTTTAGTTAGTGGATCTGATCCAAGCACTTCCCAATTCGCTAGAATGCATTCTAAGGGTGTATACCATGCCCTGCCTGTACTCTGTCCCTGCCCCATATCCTAGGGTGACACTGGGCGTCCCCAGGTCATAACAGGCAAAAATCCAGACCACTGGACTGTTCCTACCTTATCCAAGGGACCGGTTCCTCACCGTCGCCCTCAACTGCTTCTCCACTACTCGAGCGCGTTGCACCGTTGTGCCCTCTGGGGTCGCTCATACCGCGTCTCCACCGAGGCCCCCGGTGAAGTCACCGGTGCGCGCTGGGCGTTGGTCGTCGCCGTGATCTGTCGACCACCAGAAGGGATCCAGGCAAGGCTAATTTTAGCCTCAATGCCCCACGTTGGGCGCCAAGAACTGTTGCCGGCAGATAACTGCCTGAGGCCAAGCAACAGCGGGGGGGTCCGTCGCCTGGTGTGCCGCGCCAATAAACACACCAGAGTGGAGAAGCAAACCAAGTTTATTTGAGATCTCAAAGTGGTGCAGGGAGATTGACTCAAATCAAGCACACCTAAAACAAGCAGTCTGTTCCTTTATATCCATGAGAACTTTTCTCACTGACTAGCAATCCCCCGTTTCCCCTCCCTCCTCCTCCTTCCTCCCCCTGTAGCAATTCCGTAAGCGCAGGTGCATTAAGTAATCTTGGCCGCAGCAGCTCGTTAGTAAGTTTTCCTTCTGCAAGTTATCTTATCCTTCTGCTAAAGGTGCACAAGCTTCATTATTTCTGCTTTAGACCAGTTAGAACTGTTGCAACTGATAACGGCTGTTACACCTGGCCTTTTAGGTCGATTAAAGTTCAAACATGGAGGGACTCTTGTCTGCTGAGGCCTAAAACCAGGAAGGCTCCATACTCTTGTGGCCTTCCACCCTCCCGAGTTACGTAGGGTTATGCTTAGTGACACCAACAAACTCACAGCATGATGTCGCATAACTCAAATAATTTCAGTGTTTTAGAAAAAGATGAGAAGGAGGAAGAGTCTGTACTTATTAAAGCAGAAATTCTACCCGCTTAACTCTATGATCACTGGTGTCCTATGACTGGCGTTCACTGAATTGCATATTCTTACTGTTTTACTATTTAAACTTCCTGTGTGTGTGTTTTTGTTTCTAGATTTATTGTTACATGGCTCTTAGTGTGACTGATAAGCTTGTACTGATTGATTTTCTCTGTTGAATACAACCCTTTAATGACTGAGAGCTGAAAATATATTTAGGTTTCTGATGAGATAACCCTCATCCCTGCTTAAAAATCCTCATGGTAGAGCTAATTTATTCTAATAGGAATGAAGCAGAAGTGGAACAGAACATGGTATATTGCATTCTGGAAATCATGACCTACCAGGGAAGATTGAAAAAAATGGGTTTGTTTAGTCTGGAGAAGAGAAGACTGAGAGGGGACATGATAACAGTTTTCAAGCATGTAAAAGGTTGTTACAAGGAGGAGGAAGAAAATTATTTTTCTTAACCTCTGAGGATAGGACAAGAAGCAATGGGCTTAAATTGCAGCAAGGGAGGTTCAGGTTTGACATTAGGAAAAACTTCCTACCTGTCAGTATTAAGCACTGGAATAAATTGCCTAGGGAGGCTGTGGAATCTCCATCACTGGAGATTTTTAAGAGCAGGTTAGACAAACACCTCTCAGGAATGGTCTAGATAATACTGATGCGAGTGCAGGGGATTGGACTAGATCAGGGCTGGTGCAACCATTTAGGCAAACTAGGCGGCCACCTAGTGGTTGGGGGTGCCTAAAAGTCCCCTCAGATGAAGAGGTGGAGTGGAGATGAGCTGGGGGGGGGAGCGCGCAGGGAGGGCTGCCCACAGTAACGAGGGAGGGGGCGCACAGGGGAACAGCTCCCCGCCCCAGCTCACCTCCACTTTGCCTGCTCCGCTGAGCACACAGCTCAGCTCTAAGTCTCCTCCAACCAGCCCCGCAAGCCTGGGTGGGGAGAATTAGAACAGCGTCAGTGTGCTCAGTGGAGGAGGCGGAGCCGAGGTGAGCTGGGGCGGGCTACCCAGGCAGGGTTAGCTGCCATGGCAGGGAAAGGAGAGGGGGGAAGTCTCCCCAGGCAGGGTTAGCTGCAGTGGCGGGGGGGGGGGAGAGGAGAAGTCTCCCTAGGCAGGGTTAGCTGCCGTGGGGGAACAGGGGGAGTCTTCCTGGGCAGGGTTAGTTGCCATGGGAGGGACGGGGGGGGAGAGAGGTTAGCTGTCACGGTGGGGGGTAGCTGCTGTGGGGAGGCTCCCCAGGGGGGGCAGGGTTAGCTGGGCGTGGGGGTACAAGGTGGAAGTTTCGCCTAGGGCACAAAACTTCCTTGCACCGGCCCTTGACTGGATGACTTCACAAGGTCCCTTCCAGTTCTATGATTTAAAATGTAAAAAAACCAAACTCATAATGTAAGAAAGTATTATGAATAGAGTAAGGGCTCCTTCACTCATTGAAATATTCTGTAGGTTAAGATTTATATAAAGTGTACATCCATTGCAATGTGAGAGATTTAGAGATTATAGGGCATTGACTTGCTGTCCTGTATTTTTTAAGTATCAGAGGAGTAGCCATGTTAGTCTGGTTCTGTAAAAACAGCAAACTTAACTTCAGTGGGATGCTAGATGAATGCAAGGAGACTGCTTTGTCGTTCAATCATCTGAAGTGGGACCTTAATCAGTAACTAAAAAATATCAGCAAAGAATCCTGTGGCACCTTATAGACTAACAGACGTATTGGAGCATGAGCTTTCGTGGGTGAATACCCACTTCATTGGATGCATGTAGTGGAAATTTCCAGGGGCAGGTATATATATACAAGCAAGAAGTATATATATACCTGCCCCTGGAAATTTCCACTACATGCATCTGACAAAGTGGGTATTCACCCACGAAAGCTCATGCTCCAATACGTCTGTTAGTCTATAAGGTGCCACAGGATTCTTTGCTGATATTTTTTAGTTACTGATTAAGGTCCCACTTCAGATGATTGAACGACAAAGCAGTCTCCTTGCATTCATCTAGCATCCCACTGAAGTTAAGTTTCTACTTTGCAGGACTTCAGCCTAAAAGAGTTATTTTAAATGGGTTTTAAGGACTGTCATTTCTTATATTAGTCCTTATTCTAGTTCTATGTACATTAGAAGTGATACAGTTGTAGTGGCATTTTAGTTCTTATTGTAGCCCTACATTCAACTTGTTTGTGTACATTTCTGTCTCTAGCCATTTAAAAGCTCAATCTTGCATTTCTTGCAGAGGGAGAACTCTCACTGAATTCAACATAACCTATGGAGTAAATAAATAACTGAACCGTGTAGGGATAGATTGTGCTATATGCAAGTTTCCCATAGTAACAAGCACACTGTGTCTCAAAGTTGCTTCTCATCTAATGCTCTGTTATACTCTCTTGTGGCACTGACTAGTACTTGAGTGCTCAAGACCGAGCTTGATACATTTATGGATGGTATGGTATGATGAGATTGCCTACTATGGCACGTAGTCCATTTACAATTGATAGCAGCAAATATCTCCAACAGCAAGAGCTGGGACACCAAATGGGGAGGGCTATGAGTTACTACAGCAAATTCTTTCCCTGGTCTCTGGCTGGTGGGTCTTACGCACATGCTCAGGGTCCAACTGATTGCCATTTTGGGGGCTGGGAAGGAATTTCCCCCATGTCATACTGGCAGAGACCTGGGGATTTGGAGTGGGGTTGCGGGGGAGTTAGCCTTTCTCTGCAGCGTGAGGCCCAGGTCACTTGCAGGTTTAAACTAGAGTAAATGGTGAATTCTCAGTAACTTGAATTCTTTAAATCATTATTTGAGGACTTCACTAACTCAGAAAGAGGTTAGGGGTCGGTTACAGGAGTGCGTGAGTGAGATTCTGTAGCCTACAATGTGCAGGAGGTCAGACTAGATCATCATGATGATTCCTTCTGGCCTTGAAGTCTATGAGTTCCTGCTGAATGGGAGAGTACTCCCAATCACCTGGATCTGCAATGCAGATAGGCTACCTCATACCTCATTACAGACCATATTAGGTCTTGGAAAGAGAGGTATGTGATGGCCTTTCCAATAACCCTACAAGCCCTTTATGGTCAGAGCATAATCTGGTCCTTAGAAGACGATTGCCTTTCAACAATACCACTTACTTTTAGCATGGATGAGATCTAAATTTAGAGTGAAATTTAGAGTAGGTGCAGAAGACAGTGGGAGTTAGTGAAAGTTTTGCCTGAATGAAAGCCTCAGAATTGTGTTCTAAGGAGTAAAAAATGAAATAGGATCACTTATTTTGTCTCATTTTGTCTCATCTTATTTTATCTTGGACAAATGAATGTTTCAATGGGTTTCACTAAATCTGTCCTTACTCTAATCCCTGAACAAGAGAAAACAGAAAAATTCCCCTATTTTAACATGGATCATTGCAAATATTCTTTAGGCAAGCAATAAAAGTCTTTAACAAGCCAGAGAAGAAAAATATTTCTCCATGTTCTTAGTCTTAGCAAAAATAGCTGTGACAAAGAAACTCTCTTATATTCTCAAGCCAGATTAATAAAAGCATTGACAGGTCTGTTGCCTGGTATATTTGCAATGCAATGTGTGTTGAGAAATCTCAGTTTAATTCTAGTTTAAAGTACTGGAGAAATGTTTTATTGTTGTCAGGCTATTGCAGTGGCTTTTCAAAAGTCAGAAAACAGTAACTTGATTGATAGTAATTGCAATTTTGTGTAATTATCAGAGCTTTGAAAGAAAGATTGGAAATACCCAGTTGTGATGTAACGTTTCCCATTTTCTTTAAAATAATGTACAATGTACCCTCTAAAATTGCAAGCCTCTGGAGAGCATAACCAATTCCATGCACTATAGATATTTGACATACTAGAACAGTGGTTCTCAAACTTGTTTCGCCACTTGTGCAGGGAAAGCCCCTGGCGGGGCAGGCCGGTTTGTTTACCTACCATGTCCACAGGTTTGGCCTACTGCGGTTCCCAGTGGCTGCGGTTCGCTGCTCCAGGCCAATGGGAGCTGCTGGAAGCGGTGCTGGCCAAAGGACCTACTGGCCACCACTTCCAGCAGCTCCCATTGGCCTGGAACAGCGAACTGCAGCCACTGGGAGCCGCGATTGGTTGGACCTGCAGATGTGGCAGGTAAACAAACCAGCCCGGCCCGCCAGGGGCTTTCCCTGCACAAGCGATGGAACAAGTTTGGGAATTACTGATCTAGAAAATGGCATCAGTATGGGTCAGGGAGCATATAATCGTACATCTCTTGTTTCTTTGAAGTTTAGCAGTGGCACATTAAAACAAGTTTGCCTCAGAATATGCAGATTTCCCTATTAATACAAAGGTTTATCATGTATATTATCAGTGGAGAAATCTCTAGGGAAAAGATTTAATAGTTGAAACAAGCTAATTTGTTTTGGACTCATAACACCTTCTCTTTCCCTGTGTGGTCTAACCCACAGACTCTGCAAAAGATGTAGGGTGAAATCCTGGCCCCATTGAAGAAAATGGCAAAACTCCCATTAACTTCAGTGGAGTCATGATTTCATCCCTGAAGTAGAAATTAATTTGTCTTTTACATTTTGCAGGTTTCCAGGTACTGCACACAATTGCATGCCAAGAGAACATGTCATATTGAAATTACTTCCATGCTTAAAGTAAGCACATGCTTAAGTGCTGTGTTAGATTGAGGCATATATATACAACATTGTATGTATTGGGATCTCATTCTATATCACCAGCAATGGTTGGTTAACACTATACAGTATTTTGGGGAAAGGGAAATAAGGTCAATTGCTATTAAGAGAAAACCTTCACCTTAATTTTACCATGGTAATTTCTTTTCTATTTACTTCCAGTATGATATCAGGGATAACTCTTGGAGTTTCTTTACTTAATCCTTGCTCAAGCAAATACCCATTGAAGCCAATCGGTGTTTAACTGAGTTAGAGTAAAAATTGAATTAGGACCTCTGGGTTTTTCTGTTCGAGGCATTTATATTGCAGTGAGGTAGATGTTTGTTCTATGTTAGGTCACTCATGGACCTTATCCGTGTCAAGCAACATGGTTATTTAAGATGGCAGAATAATTATCTGTAATGAAATCTGGCCAGATCACTAGGGCTGACATCTCTGATCTTCTAAAAATTTCCAAAGGCAATTAGTGAACTGGAAATTGTAAAGTTTTACATTTCATTTAAAAGGCAGCACCCCTCGGATGTTTGGTGCCTCATAACACCATGTTAGTGTGCTGATTCACTTCTAAGTCAGAAGAAAGAGTGCCAACTATTTGCTCACCGATATCATCATCTTTCAGGCTTCCTCTGACTCAAAGGTCAAATTTTCAAACTAGGTAGAATCCATGTGAGTGCAGTCTTTTGCACATGCCCAGTTGTTCATTAAGCCTGATGTAGACACACAAGTCAGAGTTCTGTGTGCATGACTAATTCTGCATAAATACAAGTCCATCCTCTGTGCATGTCTAAGAGGCTTGGTATACTGGTAGTTATGGTAGAATGTTATGGTAGTTGGTGTTGGTTAGAACGTTATGGTAGTTGGTGTTGGTCCTGCTTTGAGCAGGAGGTTGGACTAGATGACCTCCAGAGGTCTCTTCCAACCCTAATCCTTTATGATTCTATTCTATATAAAAGTTATTTTTCTTTGTTCTGTTCATATTTGTATAAAGAAACATATGAAACCATTGATATCTTTCTGTATCTGTCTGAAATACATAATTTAAGAATTGGGTGGAAAACCTGATATATTTTGTACATATATTTGGACATGCAGCAGTGTATACTCATGCTCAGATCCTCTGCTGCACTGGCTACTTTGCCAGCACAAGCTGGTTCTAATGCTAGCTCATCCAGCCATGGGAAAAGCACTCAGTATAAAGACAGATTTCAGAGTAGCAGCCGTGTTAGTCTGTATCTGCAAAAAGAACAGGAGTATTTGTGGCACCTTAGAGACTAACAAATTTATTTGAGTATAAGCTTTCATGGGCTACAGTCCACTCATAGACTCACAGACTTTAGGGTCAGAAGCGACCATTATGATCATCCAGTCTGACCTCCTGCACAACGCAGGCCACAGAATCTCACCCACCCACTCCTGTAACAACCCCCTAACCTATGTCTGTGTTATTGAAGTCCTCAAATTGTGGTTTGAAGACCTCAAGCTGCAGAGAATCCTCCAGCAAGTGATCCTTGCCCCACACTGCAGAGGAAGGCGAACCCCCACCAGGCCTCTGCCAATCTGCCCTGGAGGAAAATTCTTTCCTGACCCCAAATATGATGATCAGCTAAATTTTGAGCATATGGGCAATACTCAGCAGCCAGACACCCAGGAAAGAATTCTCTGGAGTAACTCAGATCCCACCCTATCTAACATCCCATCATAGGCCATTGGGCATATTTATCACTAATAGTCAAAGATCAATTAATTGCCAAAATTAGGCTATCGCATCACAACATCCCCTCCATAAACTTATCAAGCTTAATCTTGAAGCCAGATATATCTTTTGCCCCCACTGCTCCCCTTAGAAGGCTATTCCAGAACTTCACTCCTCTGATGGTTAGAAACCTTTATCTAATTTCAAGTCTTCCTGATGGCTAATTTATATCCATTTGTTCTTATGTCCACATTGGTACTGAGCTTAAATAATTCCTCTCCCTCCAAGATATTTATTCCTCTGATATATTTATAGAGAGCAATCATATCTTCCCTCAGCCTTCTTTTGGTTAGGCTAAACAAGCCAAGCTCTTTGAATCTCCTTTCATAAGACTGGTTTTCCATTCCTCGGATCATCCTAGTAGCCCTTCTCTGTACCTATTCCAGTTTGAATTCATCCTTCTTAAACATGGGAGACCAGAACTGCACACAATATTCCAGATGAGGTCTCACCAGTGCCTTGTATAACGGTACTAATACCTCCTTTTCTCTACTGGAAATACCTTGCCTGATGCATCCCAAGACTGCATTAGCTTTTTTCACGGCCATATCACATTTGGGGCTCATAGTCATACTCCGAGGTCCTTCTCCTCCTCTGTTACTTCCAACTGATGCATCCTCATCTTATAACAATAATTCTTGTTATTAATCCCTAAATGCATGACCTTGCACTTTTCACTATTAAATTTCATCCTATTACTAATACTCCAGTTTACAAGGTCATTCAGATCTTCTTGTATGATATCCCGGTCCCTCTCTGTGTTAGCAATACCTCCCCAGCTTTGTGTCATCCGCAAACTTTATTAGCACATTCCCACTTTTTGTGCCAAGGTCAGTAATAAAGATTAAATAAGATTGGGCCCAAAACCAATCCCTGAGGAACTCCACTAGTAACCTCCCTTCAGCCTGAAAGTTCACTTTTCAGTATGACCCATTGTAGTCTCCCCTTTCACCAGTTCCTTTATCCACCTTTCAATTTTCATATTGATCCCCATCTTTTCCAATTTAACTAATAATTCCCCATTTGGAACTGTATCAAATGCCTTAATGAAATAGGGGTAAATTATATCCACTGCATTTCCTTTGTCTAAAAAATCTGTTACCTTTTCAAAGAAAGAGATCAGGTTGGTTTGGCATGATCTACTTTTGTAAAACCATGTTATATTTTGTCCCAATTACCACTGACCTCAATGTCCTTAACTACTTTCTCCTTCAAATTTTTTTCCAAGGCCTTATATACCACAGATGTCAAACTAACAGGCCTGAAGTTACCCGGATCACTTTTTTTTCTCCCTTTCTTAACAATAGGAACTATGTTAGCAATTCTCCAGTCATGATAGAACCCCTGAGTCTACAGAGTCATTAACATTTTTTGCTAATGGGCTTGCAATTTCATGAGCAAGTTCCTTTAATATTCTGGGATGAAGATTATCTGGGCTCCTCGATTTAGTCCCAGTAAGATGTCTAGTTGGCTTCTACCTGGGATGTGGTAAAATCTACCTCCATATACTCATTCCCATTTGCCATCCTACCATTACCTCTAAGCTCCCCCCATTAACTCCCCAAACCTTCAGAGTATATTTTCAGATTGATGCCTAATGAAGACAGAGAAAGCATATTTGAGGTGCAAACCTCAAACCAGATGAAACTTTTTAATTGTGAAATAGCCTCTCAATTCTGTCATGCTTTTTATATTGATGCATATTTTCTTTAGTCTGGATTTTTATAGATTACATACTTTTAAAAGGAAATTAAAATGTTTTAAATATGCTATTAGTGAATCCATAGGAGCACACAGATGCTATCAGAAGGAGTATTGCTAAACAAATTCAAACACTCGCATAAGGGAGAGGACTGGTTTTGAACCTGAGAATTTGGTCTCTATTGCATTATTAAAAAGTGAAATGTAACAGGTGCCCTTCATGGACTGCTGCAACACTCTCCTCTGATATTATATTGTACATCATTCTGTATGTCATGCTTCCACAGGGGGAACAACTGCACAATATGAATTTTGCCTGCTACTTTTAGGGCTTTAAATATAAATATATTCATTCTAAAGTCAAATTTTGCATCAGTTCTATATTTACAGTGTGTCTTTTTATTTTGTTTTATTTGAGTGTTTTTGCTTAGATTGTTTATTTAGAGAGATGTTTGAGCAGGTGGAGATATCTATATGTAAAATACTGTACTGACAGAGGCCTAGAAGATTAAATCAAATCTCAGATTAAAAGGGAGCTGAAAAAGGAGATCTTCATATTGTTTGTTAAAGGAGCTAGATACTCACTAGTGTAAATCAGCAGAGCCCCACTGACTTCAATGGAGAAATCAAACCAGAATGAACTGCTCAGCAGATGTGAGCTACAAAATGCTCGACAATGGTGGAATAGTGGTTGTGCTGTGACTTCTGTTTACTTCTTTCTTTTGTTTTTGTTTAAGTACCTAGATTTTAAGCTGTACAAGACAGGGGCCACCTTTTTGTAATGAGTGTGTGCAGTACCTAGCCCAATAAATACACAATGCCTGAACAGGGCCTCCAGGTTAGAGCTGATTGAAAAATTTTCACTGAAACAGTATTCCAGACGTGTGTCTGTGTGTGTATGTGAGAGAGAGAGAGAGAGAGAGAGAGAGAGAGAGAGAGAGAGAGAGAGAGAGAAATTATGTTAAATTCAACATCATTTTCTGTAAAATATTTTTTCCTGAAACAGACATAAATAGAATATTTTGAAAATTGTCAACATATGGCATACCCTATCATATTAATACCTCTCACGACACATCTTTCAAGATTAATGGGTCCTACACATGCCTGTCACAACATTTAGTGTACTTCATCCAGTCCATGAAATGCCCCCAAAACAACTTCTTGGGGGAAACCAGACAGTCACGACACTGTTGACTGAACTAACAACAAATTAGAAAAGACATACATTCAGTCATCACTCAATTAGTCCCACTGAAGTACGTGGGAGTACTCAATTGAGTAAGTACTACTGATTTTTACCAGAACCTCAGCTGGTGTTGAACTCAATCGAGATATGACAATTTCCTCCCACTGAAGATTTGGTCTTAATGTATGTAAGATGTTGCCCTAATTGATTGAAATACTTGGATGAAGGATGCTATTTAAGTGCAAAGTTTGCTGTCATTTATTCTGACTTTCCATCCCTTTTCCTTCAAGCTCCCAGTATGGTGAGTCTCAGTTTGTCACATTCTTTATCAACAACTGGCAAATTTCAAAAGGTAAATCAAAACTCTTTTGAAATTTTAATACTAGTTTTATCAGGGAAGGTCATCTTATTCAGGTCTCTGGCAAACAGAGAAGTTGCATATGGCATTTTAAACAAAACTTGCTTTCTCATATGCCAACTGTCATCAAACAATAAAGATACCTATTAGATATCTATTAGAGATACAATCCATTAAAGTATTGTGAGTTTTCATTACTTTGTTTGTCTGAGGTGCTGAGTTACATGCATGAATGATATTAAGTAGCAGGATGCATTGCTTGTGGAAAAGCAAAAATGTCTTATTTTTGTCTTCAGCAAAATCAGTGTCACCTCTTGGGTGCTGTCCTGGATAGAAGACTACAAACAGAACAGAAAATCATTCAGTGTCTTTCATAGAAATTGTCAGCAGGTACAATGTATAAACTTTTAAGATAAATACTGGTATTATCCTTTGAAAAATACAGGTGCAGGTTGCCAAGCTTACAATACAAGGATACACAATGTAGCACCATGGAACAGAATTCAATTTATCCTGTATTCATACAGTGTCATCTGTCTAACATTACACAGGACTTTAACAATGAGAGATATAGAAGGACATCACAGAATTGTACAAAATAAAATAAAGTTTTAATTTTGGCTTAAAAAAGAGAAGGTGATTTCACCAGTTAATATATTTTCTAAAAGTCTGTGTTGAAAACTCAGATACTCAACTTACTCCACAGGGCTTAAGCAGTACAAATCACATTCATTCTAATGGGGTTGCTTGGCTAACACCCCACACCCCTATTTCAAGTCAAGATGATATGCTTAAATATCTTTTCTCTGTTTGAATGAAACATAAAGAACAAATGAATCAAAGCTGCCGTTAGTGGAGAACATGCAGCTATATAAATAAGAAACTATTTACCAGGGGCTAAGACTCCTTACAGTATGGGGACATTTGGAAGCTTAGGGGAGAGATTATGTTTTGTAACTATTTTCAGTGCCTCACATGCTGATGACACTGATCCAAAGCCCAATGAGGTCAGTTGGTCATGGCTTCATTTGGGCTTTAGCTCAGGTCCTATATACATTATATAAAATAATTTAAAATACCAACATGCAGGGCCGCCTGAGGGGGGGCAAGTGGGGCAATTTGCCCCAGGCCCTGGACCCCACAGGTGCCCTAGAAGCCCTGGCCCAGCAGCGGTCTGGGTCTTCGGCAGCATTTCGATGGCAGGGGGCCCTTCAGTGGCTCCGGGTCTTCGGCGGCATTTCGGCAGTGGGGGGCCCTTCAGTGCTGCCGAAGATGTGGAGTGACTGAAGGGCCCGCTACCGAAGACCTGGACTGCTGCCGGGTGAGTACAAGCGCTGCAGCTCCCCGACTTTGCCCCAGGCCCCCTGAGTCCTCTGGGCGGCCCTGCCCACATGTACCAAACTGCACACAAATGTCACCTTTGCTATTATATATCTATGTAAAACTCCACCAAAGCGGTACCTACAGAAATGACATCTGCTAATACTGAGAGGCCAGCAGCATGTACCACACTCCTAAATTGTTGCACTGCAAAGGCACAGCTTCCCAGGATTAAATAGAAAGACATCTGACAGCATGTTTGAATTATCCATAAGAAAGAAGAGAATGTTTAAGGATACCTATAGGTAGCAGGATGAATCAGATATTGGGACCAGAGGGAAGTCCCACACCTGTCGTCTGCTCTATCTACACAAACTATTTGGTAACCTTCAGTTGTTAAACACCACCATGTAGTTTATTTACATTGCTCTTCCCAACACCATACTGATTAATACGCCACCTAATTTACAGCATCAGGTTTCTCCTCAGTCCTCAGTTGAGGTGAGAGATGAGATCTCTGCACTCGGATAGCCTTCTTGGAGCTTGCCTCTCCTTCTAGCATTTCCTTTCTGTGCCTTCTTCTACACTCTGTGCAAATAGGCTAATTGGCTCTTTTCTCTTCCCCAGCCCATTCTAATCCACTAAATAAGCACAGACAAGTCCTTCAAAGGTGGGAAATAATTGTTATTTAAGTGATCAGAGTGCTGGCTCAGCTGTTGATTCCTACCACTCTGCCACAGGTATCTTGGTCATGTTCCATGTCTCCTAGAAAGGTCACGATTATCTGGAATATGGTGAAAAGTCACCAATGTGTAAATACACTTTTTTATTTTCTCTTTTTATTTTTGTAGCTCAGGTACTACAGAAGAGCTCAGGTATTTTGATTATTGGTGCTGTACAAGAGCTTCCATAGAGAAAGAGAGAAAGGAAGGCAGTGATTTGCCACTGCATTGAAACCAAAAGTTTACCAGTTAACTGGAGTAATTCAGTGGTGGTGAACAGATCAAGTCAGCCTTAGTTTAGAATGAAGTAACAAACCTTGGGAAATCCAAGCAAACCCCAGTTACAGAAACAGTCTTAAAATTCATTCCTGCTTTCATTGTTCTTGGTAAATAATTTAGATTGTTTCAAATTCAGATAATAAGTTTACTTTCAACAAGTCAAATAATATGCTAGTTAGGTTTTGCTTTTGATAAGGAAAAATCATAAATTATCCACTGGACTGTTAATGTCGCAAGGAACTAATCAGACACATAATCATGCATGATATATTATAGTTCTCATGCACTGAAATATGTTAATTATAAGGATTCCATTTATTATTAATGTGGAAATATGTAGTCCTACTGTATAACAGGAATTGATAGACTATAATTTTTGAATGTTACTAATTTGATGTTTAGTGTTTCCTGATTATCCATGTGCTCTTTTTATTTTTGCAAGAGAAGATTATGCTATGTGCAGAATCACATATCTTTTATTACTGGAAATCAAGGATGGAAGGTCAGTGGGTAAGATTTGAGGACAGGATTAATTTCTTATGAATGCATCCTCTACTATTATTTGAAAAGAATTCAGGAACAAACAGTGCTAGTACACTAACATGTCCCACTGAAGCTAATAGAAGTAAGAAAAGCAGGATGTGACCCATAACTACAGTATCTATTTAGACTTTATCTTGTGCAATAAAGTCTCACGAAAACTCAGTCTCCTGCAACAAATGACCAAGGCTGGACACATAAATGTGAGCTAAGTTAAAAATAGTGTTAGCAGTGCAATGAAGTATCATTTCTGAATCATCTGTGTCAAAAGATCTCAGCTGTGTAGCACTGCTAAATAAAGGAAAAGTGACCAATGCAGTAAAATTTGCTCATTCACTTAAAACAGGACACTATCTCCTCTTTTGCCTATGTCGTGAACAAGGGAATCAGAACTGGGTAGGAAAGGGTTTTGCCATCCTGCAGAGATTTGAGATTTCAAAATTTTTGTCCTGAAAAGCCAAAATCTCAAAAGTGTTCCCAAACTGAACATCTGATTCTTTTGATAGTTTGTTTGGGTAAATTCAAGTTTTGTTTTGATAAATTCAAAATGTTTCTTTTGATTTTGACTTTTTTTTTAAATGTAATTAGCTCACATTTTGAAATAATAATTATTTGGAACCATAAACCAGAAATTGTCATTTAGAAAATATCCAAATAAAACTTTTTTCAAGTTTGTTTTTGAAATTATTTTGAATTGAAAAAAGTATCAAAAACCAACTCTTTGTGTTTTATCAAAAACGTCCTGACCTGCTCTAGAGGCTATGTCTCCAACAATGATGGATAGTACACCAAGAAATGTTGGTGATAGCAATGTCTGTCACTTCTAATATTTTATTTTGATAAAATTCCTTGCCTTTGACTTCCATCATCAGGAACAATGGACCAGATTTTACTCACTTACATGGTTGTAAATATACCTGCGTGAAAGGAAAATCAGAACCAGCAAGTATAGGAATGGATAGGTCTGGGAATAATACCAGAAACATGTTATGGTATTTTAGCAGTGTTGAGAAGCACCAACACAAATCGGCACCCCATTTTACCAGGCACAGGGCAAACAAATAATCAGAGAAAGCCCTAAAGAGTTTACACTCTAAATAGATAAAATCAAAAGAAGTATTATCAACCTAATTTTTCAGATGAGAAAGTGAGAAACAGAGTTTAAAGGCTTGCTGTTC
Source organism: Gopherus evgoodei (assembly GCF_007399415.2). Lineage (NCBI taxonomy): Eukaryota > Metazoa > Chordata > Testudines > Testudinidae > Gopherus > Gopherus evgoodei. The sequence goes on from NC_044328.1 coordinate 118,070,353, forward strand.
AATCCCATTAAAGTCCATTAGAGCCTTTCCATTGAATACAAGCTTTGAATCAGACACTAAGAGTCAGATTTTCCAGAGATATGTAGGCACCAAACAATGCAGGTAGGCACCTAGTGGTATTTTCAAAGGTGCCTAAAGCAGGAGATTATTGGAAGTTAGATGCCTGATTGCTTAAATACTTTTGAAAATTCCAGTGGGCACCTATCTGCATCTTTAGATGCCTAAATACCTTTAAAAATGTGGCCCTACATGAATTGGCCTTGGAGACAGACAACATTTCTGACATAGCTAAATCTAGATCTTCTAGATCCCAACTTGGTACCTGAACCATAAGACCATGCATGGAATGGTGCTCCAACTGTCAGCAGCTTCACAGCCCTGAACTGACTATTATGGGCCCTGTGTTCAGAAGAACCAAAAACCTGCAGCTCCCACTGACTTCAGTTAGAGTTGTGAGTGCTCAGGAACTCTGAAGATTAGGCCCTAGGGAGTACTTTGTTCAATGTATGAATGTATTTGGAACTTTTCTTTAATGGGTAGAAATACTATAGCACATTTGAATATAGAATAATAGTATAAAAACACTTTATCTATTCCTGATATTTGGGTTTGAACATGTGTTTTCCTTTTGACAAATCTTTGTCAGCTTGGTTTAATCCTGCCATGAACTCCAAGCCTTATTTTCAGCCCAGACCATACAAGGCCTCTATTTTTGCTCCTGTAGTATTACAAGTTCAAGTAATTGTGGGCATCTATCATTATTTTCATATAGCCTTAGGCAACATAGGGATATCCAAAAGAAGTACACATTGAAGCCAAATGCATCAGCGGAATTCTACTTGAGAGGGGAACAGGGCACATTTATTATTAATAACAAAATAGCCAAGGTGATGATGTTACAGAATTTGAACCCATCCAGGTCTCTGCCAGTTGTTATGACCAGTGTTCCTGATATGCTGAACAAACTCCACATATTAAATGCTGTGAACCACCCAAACTGGATTAGCAGTGAAAATAAACATTGGTGAAAGAAAAGAAGAAGGTCATTACAAACATCCAACAGAGAAATCTCCACTGTGCTGCTTAACCTGATGCCAAACAAAGTTTCTTGCAAAATATAGTTTTTGTACTGAAAGTACAGCTGCAATGCAGCAAACCTTTGGGAAACACTTGCCAAAAACAGAAAAAATTCAATCCACTAATAAGATGGTTCTAAGGAACAGCAGAAAAGTTTCCAGCAGGAAAAAACTTAATATTTACCAGTAATTCTGTACATTGATGCTTCCTGGAGGATTAAAATATCCCTCTCAGTGCATGTCTACAGTTATAGTGCTTCAGCTGCACCGCGATAGCACTTAGTGAAGATTCTACTACATTGATGGGCGAGGTTCTTCGGTGTAGGCACCCCATCTCCTTGAGAGACATTAGATATGTTGATGGGAAAATGCTGTCTACACCGGGGATTAGGTCAGTATAACTGTGTTGCTCAGGGGTGTGGATCTTCCACACTCTGAGCAACACAATTATACCAGTATAAATTGGTAGTGTAGACGTAAGCCTAAAATAGACATAAGACAGATATTAGGTAAACTACTGATCAAGGAAATAGCACTAATGAATTTGCTTATTTCAAAAACATCATCTATCTATCTATCTATCTATCTATCTAATATAATATATAGATATATAAGAAATACAGTATCATCAGCAGACACACACACACACACATATATATGTGTGTGTGTGTGTGTGTGTGTGTGTGTGTGTGTGTGTGTGTGTGTGTGTGTGTGTGTCTGCTGATGATACTGTATTTCTTTACCCTGAAAAAAGTATAACTTCTTATACAAGACAGTAGAGCAGGTTGTAAAGAATTAGATACATTGCAGTACTTATTTGAAGAGCTGTGAACAGTAACTGGCAGATACTATTGGCAAGCCCTGCATACATCCCATTATTTTCAGAGGTTACTGACAATTAAACATCTTTGTTCACAGAGCAGCTTCGGTAAATCAGACCAAGATGTAAAAAAGCAGAAAATAGTGTAGTCCAATCAATTGCTTTTAGCTTTAATTGTTTTGGAGAGGTACAATCAAGTATGTGAGGTGGAGAAAGGAAAGATGAACATGAATACCAGCACCAGATCCACTCCACCCACATCAGTCCATATATTTTGAGGATTCTCAGCTTCACATCTGGATCCTGACTTCATATACTGGGGTTGTGGATTAAAATGTTGAATCTGACACCTCCAGACTTTTGGGAAGTTTGAATTTGGATTGTGATTTGCATTTAAGCTATGTTTCTTTACCCCATCTATTAAAAAAAAGCCAAAAACCTCATTAGGTGGCCCATCTGAAATCTCAAGTGGTCAGCTGAGTCTTGCAGGGTTTATCATTGCCTAGTGATGGAATTTCATTATTTTTTTAACAAGATTGTAGGATTCTGACATTTTAGGAAGTTGGATATCAATACATTTTTATGACCTCTGAGACAAGGAACATAAGAACATAAATATAAGAACACCCATTTAGCCCCATATTCTGTTTTTGAACAGTGTCTTCAAAGGGAATGAAGAGAATAGGGCAATTATCCAGCGAGCTATCCCTTGTCCACTTCCAGCTTCTGGCAGGTAGAGTTTAGAACACCTAAAGCATTGGGAAGCATCTCTGCCCATCCTGGCTAACAGCCATTGATGGACCTATCCTCCATGAATTTATCTGATTCTTTTTGAACCCTGTTAAACTTTTGGCCTTCACAACATCCCCTGGCAACACGTTCCACAGGTTGAGTGTGCATTGTGTGAAGAAGTGCATTGTTTTGTTTGTTTTAAACCTGTCACCTATTAATTTCATTGGGGGAACCCTGGTTCTTGTGTTATGTTAGCTCTTTTGACTGCCTCTGCACATTGAGCAGATGTTTTCAGAGCACTCTACAACAACTCCAAGTTCTTAATCTTGAGTAGTAATGGCTAATTAAGATATAGCTGGGATTATGTTTTCCAACATGCAATACTCTGGATTTATCAACATTGAATTTTATCTGCCATCTTGTTACCCAGTCACCCAGTTTTGTGAGATCCCATTGTAACTTCGCACACTGCTTTGGATTTAACTCTGTTGAGGAATTTTGTATCATCTGCAATTTTTGCCACTTCACTGTTTACTCCATTTTCCAGATCATTTCTGAATATGTTGCACAGCCCTGGTCCCAGTGCAGATCCCGGGGGGACACCACTATTCACCCCTCTTTCATTCTGAAAACTGACCATTTGTTCCCATCCTTTGTGTCTTGTCTTTTTAACCAGTTACTGATCCAGTTACCTTCCCTCTTATCCATGTTTTCTTACTTTGCTTAAGAGTCTTTGGGGAGGGACCTAGTCAAAAACTTTCTGAAAGTCCAAGTACACTGTATCCACTGGATCCCACTTGCACATATCCTTTTTGATCCCATAAAAGAACTCTAATAGATTGGTGAGGCATGATTTCCCTTTACAAAAGCCACAGTGATTCTTCCCTAACAAATTGTGTTCATTTATGTATCAGGTGACTTTGTTCTTTACTATGATTTCAACCAATTTGCCTGGTATTGAAGTTAGGCTTATCAGCCTGTAATTACCAGATTTGCCTTTGGAACATCTATTAAAAATTGATGTAAAATTTGTGTTATAGAAGGAGGCAAAGGAAGTCACCACTGTGTGTGTTTGCCCGAGAATGCTAAACTATCATTAGAAGAGCTCAGTAAATAGCAGATTTAACAGAGTAAGCTTAGTTTAATCAGAATGGAGTCCTCTTGTGTTCTTACCTGGTACATAAATTATGAAACACCTGTTGACAAACAAAAATAATATCATCTGCAAAGCAAAATAAACCCATATTTCCAACTTGTAATGCACTCAGTACCCATTCCCACTATGCTCCCTTTTTACCTATTGGTAAGTGCAAGTTCAGACTTTGCCAGGACACTTAGGCATCACTGGTGACTTAATTTGCTTAGCTTTACCATAAAGGCCTTTTGTATTTTCATCTGTATCTGCAGCCTACTGAGACTTAGCCCACTTTAAGCTATAGTGAAATGAGAGGCTATTATTGAACTTGTTACCATTAGGAACTGAAGACCTAGGATAACAGAGTGGTCTATTAGTTCATACTGTCTTTTATCTTCAGAAGAGACCTCTGTGTGTGGATTTCATCTTAGGGTGAGGATAAAAACTTCTCATGCCAAATGCCCCTATGCAAAATTCTTAAGGAAATTAATCATGAAAGAAATACAGAAAAACCTCTTGTTTTTCATGAAAGAAATACAGAAAAAACCAAGACTGACAGATAGACTCTCTGTAACATGTATTTTGTCAGACAACAGAATATATATAGATACACACATACATAGGTATAGCTATATAGGGGTAACTATACTGCTGAAGAATATATATATAGTGTGTGTATAATTATACAAATGAATAAGAGAAAGGGAGAAGAGGGAAGAATTTCAAAACTTATCAATTTTTCTTTGACAGAGTTACAGAAAAGTGGACAAGAAAATAGTTGGTACTCAACCTTCCTGAACTCCCAAAGATGCTGATGGCAATAAAAAACAGATGGCACTTAGGTCTCTTCTGACAGGATAGTTATTCCATCTGAGCCGGGTCTCTGTGGTGTGCAAAACACATGGTATAAGTTATCATCAGAAAACAAGTAATTAATAAAATTTCACTGCTCAAGGAACAGGTAGGTGAAAGTGCCAGTCAAGCAGCTGCCTCCAGAACTGTGTTGGACAGCGGAAGAGAAAAAGAACAATAACATTAAAAGATTGTCCCCACCCCTCTCTCTCCTCTACTCACTATTTAGGCATCCATCATTACTTGTAATCAAGTGCTTGAGAATTTATCAGCCTTAGGACATGAAGTCATTTGAAGTTGAGAATACAGAGAAAAAACCAATGTGACAATAACATAGTCAGACATTAAACAACAATGGCCACTAGCTGGCTGATGTAATATCAGTTACATATTACTTAAATCAATAATTATAAAATAGATACATTTTCTCCAAGGTAATGGGCCAGTAGAGCTGGTTAATTATGTGTTGTAAATAAATTATCAGGTGAATGTATCCACTCTTTCCATTTGTGAATAATTTTTAATCAATCTAATATCTCTGGGTCTGATTCTGCTGCCCTTATAATCAATTTCCAGCAGTTTCAATCTCTAGGACAGCAAATAATGCCTTTTACTGTCTACACTAGGGTTTCTATCAGTGCAGCTGCACGGATGGCTGGAAATCATAGCTGAAATCATGGTGTTTTCCCTTCCAAAGAAAAGCCTAATTCATATGATATATTTTTTTCTGCTTCCAGACTTGATGAGTGAAACTTTTTAGACACATGAATAATGAATATTGACCAGCATATACTGCATCATATGGTATATGTTATCAGATAATAGACATTTGTGATAGAGTTTGCAATATTCATTATAATATATGGTTAGCAAGGATTTTCTCTTTATCTTGCTGGACATGTTGACTTTTAGAATATGAGCAGCGTGTTCCTTTTTTAGTGGGCACTTGTTTTGCATCTTTTACCATATTTGTATCAAGTTGGATGATTTGTTCAATACCAATTCTCTTCTTTTGATCGATTTCATTATTGCAGTTGGTGTATTTTGTGTAACAAGCATTCTTGAAAAAATCAGTCACCTTTTGCACTTTCCATCTGTGCATTAAACTTTCCTTGTCGGCTCTTTTGTACATTGAATGGTTATTTCAATTATAAGGGACACTTAAGTGGAATTTTATATTTTAAAGAATTGTCTCCAAAGATTGTCCAACCATCACTGTTTATAAATACAGCTCTCTTCTAATTTTTTTAAAATGAGTTTTACACTAATTTACAGATGAAGAAAATTTTCCATGCACCACCTAGCTAATGTGCCTTACAGTAGGTGCAACTCTGGATTGAGAAACTAGATGAGACTGGCTTGTTCAAACTTCACCTTTTTTTGAAGAAACTTCCAACAGGAATGTCAACTGGGAGCAAACTGTAATGTTACTTAGTGTGTGGGCTTTAGGAATTGGACTGTGAGCACATTTTACGGTATGGTAGTATGGTATCAGATTTGTTAGCAATGAGTGAATCCTTCTCAGCCAAGTTGTCAATCTTTTTTTTTTTTAAGGAAAATGCTGAACTCAACAGTTTTGAAACAGTATTTGTTTGAATTAATTTTCCCCTGCTTCACTTTCCAAAGAAATTTTATCTTACAGAAAGTTGTTTCCTATTGTCCAACCATTTTTTGTTTACTTTTTCTGGAATTACTTAGGGCTAAATTGTATTCTACCACAAATACAGTCATGGGAGAAGTTAAAAGTGTGTAGAGAGACAAGGAACTCCATGAGATTCTCTTCTCAGAGGTCATGATCCAAATTCCTTTGAAGTCAAAGGAAAGATTGCAGATTTTTGAAGAATGAAATGTAAAGTCTCATAAAGAATGGGCCCTTCTGCAGTTCTTCCACTTTCACCTGAAAGGGCAGCTACAAAAGAAGCCATCCCATGATTGAACATCCACTATATAGTTGCACCTAAAAAACAAATTGCCAAAGTGGGAGTAGGCACAGAGTCTAAATTATTGCTGCTTCAGTCACAGAAACCCGAGAGGATGTCCAATGCCTTTGGAGAAAATAAAAACTTTGGGTAGCGGATGTGGATGAATCCCTGTCATCCCAACATCAAAAATACTGTTTCTCACAGAGCAATGAAGGTAGAGAGAGCAATGTTGGGGGAGCATAATTTCAACTCTATATTCCGCAAGGGAGATCTTCCTAAGTAACATTTATTTCATTCACACAGGAGCTACATGTGTGCAATGGTGTATCCCTTCCAGCCCAATGAAATACACTTTTCATTTATTCAGCAGGTTTTTTCTGTTTATCCTTTGGTCCAGTTGTTTCAGATAGCATATTCAACTTCATACACTCACCTGTGCATTCATTCATTTTTACCAATATAGAAACATGAAATATATTCATTCTGTTTAATTAAGAACAGTTACCATCCAGGGTAATTTTAACCTAATCTTTAAGAATCTCTCATTTTAATTACATATTTATTAATGCAATTTGTCATGCTCTAGTTGAATTAAACATGTTAAAATACCTACTTTTCTCATAGCCTCCCAAATACACCGTAAAAAGAAAAATGGACCTTCAAATAAAATTAGCTCAAATCCCAGACATAGACAACATCCTATGCAGCTCAGCAATTGTCGAATAATATCCTTTGGTACATCCCAGAAAGAAAGTGACCCCATGATATACAACTGTAAACCACAGGTGTGCCAACAGGTCCTTCTAATATAAAATTGATCAGCTAACTTCACTAGCAAATCATTTAAACAAAGATTCAAATCCTGTTCCTCAGCAATTTCTAGGGGGATATCATCAGCCAACACCATCAGAGCAGTTTCCTTATGACATTAAAACCTAAAGCCAAATAACTGTGGTCAAATATATATGAAGATCCCAGTATTGCTGATGTTTAGTGGTAACGTTCAAAAAATATCCTTCCAAAAACAACTGGATTTGACACAGTGCTAAAGTTAAGGAGATTGTCTAGATATAGACAGATTTTCTTGAACAACTAAACTAACAAATGTTTCTTTAAGAGAAAGACATCTTTCTTCCTTGGGGACTGTTGGTAGACACAGGTGAGAATTAGAGTTAAGCCTGGTCACAGGCCCTGTGGTATGGTTAAGGTGGCACTAGTTAATGTCCAACACTGTGGTTAAAGTTGGGTAAGTTGATTGCCCAGGGCTAAGGATGAGATATGGTTGACAATGTGTAGTGCCCTAGATAGGGCTAGGGCTAGAAGAAGATGATGTCCCTGGGCAAGAGTTAGTGTTGGGCCAGGATGGGCTGTGGTCCATTAGTGATCCCTTGCTCAGGCTAGGGTCTGGGCCAGATGGTGACACCAGGTTAGTCTTAGAGTTTGGTCTGAATGGTGGCTGGTCACTTGATGATGGCCTTAGGCCAAATTTAGGGTTGGGGATAGATTGGAGACCCAGACAAGGATTAGGGTTATTCTGGGCTAAGGTTTGGTTTGGGGCTGAATAGTGTCTTTGGACCAGGGTTAGAGTGAAGACTGGATTCAGATGTTGGGTCAGGGTTAGGGTTGGGGCAAGTTGGTGGTAGGATAAGGGTTAGGATTGTGTCCTGATGATGATCCTGGGCCAGGGTTAGGTTCTGATGCTTCCCCTGGGCTAGGATTGGGATGGATGATCACCTAGAGCTACTGCCAGGGATGGGACAAGTTGGTTACCCTGGGCTTGGGAGAAGGTAGCTGACTGATCAGGCCTTGGGCTGCTGTTATTGGCTCTAGGCTAGGTTTAGGATTGGGACCAGATGGTGGTCCTAGGGCAGGATTAAGGTTGTTGTTGGATGATTGCCTGGGGTAGGGGTTAGGGTTGAGCCTGGGCAGTGACCATAATGTAGGGCTGAGGTTAGAGCTGGAGGGTTGCCCTGACTAGCGGTAGAGTTGAGCCCCAATAGTTGTCTTGGGCAAGGTTTATAGATGGGGCAGATGGTGGCCCTGGCTAGATTTATGCTTGGTGTCAGATAGTGGACCCAGGTTGAGATCTGGTAGGGGCTGGTTGCTGGCCGTTGCCTGAACCTAGGGTTGAGTATATAGGGTGGCAGTGGCTGAGCATAGAGTCATAGAATCATAGACTTTAAGGTCAGAAGGGACCATTATGATTGTCTAGTCTGACCTCCTGCACAACTCAGGCCGCAGAATCTCACCCACTCACTCCTGTCATATACCCCTAACCTATGTCTGAGCTGTTGATGTCCTCAGATCATGGTTTAAAGACTTCAAGGTGCAGAGAATCTTCTAGCAAGTGACCTGTGTCCCACACTGCAGAGGAAGGCAAAAAAACCCAAAAAAACAGGGCCTCTGCCAATCTGCCCTGGAGGAAAATTCCTTCCCAACCCCAGATATGGCCATCAGCTAAACCCTGAACATGTGGGCAAGACTCACCAGCCAGCACCCCAGAAAGAATTCTCTGTAGTAACTCAGATCCCACCCCATCTAACATCCCTAGCATTAACCTTTAGGGTGGATGGTGGCTCTTGACTAGGAGAAGTATTGTAGCTGAATGGCTTCCCCAGGAAAGGCTGGGGTAGAGATTTGTATGAGAAAGAACACAAACCCTTCTGTTTACATTACATACATATCCTATTATGCTTTAATTATATTATATCATTCATAAGACATTCACTTTTTAAAAGGATCCTTGAGTTCACCTCAGCCACACCTATGAGTGATCTATTTAAATTGAAACCACATAAGCGAATATCCCTGAACTTTGGGAAACTTTGCACCCAGACATGGTTCCAATTTATGATGTTTGCGCCATCTTTATAGCAAAGGAAACAGCAAATCATTTTAAATTTCTGTCTTGGCAGGAACCCAATGTTTTATGAATATTTTTATGTCACATTATTTTAAAATCATTTTCAGTTTCTTATGTTCATGGATCTGGCATGCATGAACCCAGAAAAAAAAAAGATTTGACTTGTCAAAAGTCTACACATATATTCCTGATTTTTACCAGTCTGCAGACTCATTTATTATCCCTTATACTTCACCATCATAAACAGTATCATTTAATCACAGGTACTATGCATGGAAGGCTGTAATAGGATTATCATCGCTGGCTCCCAGTGTTCTATACTTTCTGTCAGACAGGAAAGTGTATAGTATGTAAATCTCAGTAGAAGACCATAATAAATGCAAAATAAAAATAATAGGAAGAAACTTTAAATATGTGTTTCTGAAATAGAGAAAATAGTTATATTTTTCTTTTTGCTTCAAATGGCTACTACACCCTCTAGTGGAATTTGGCAGGTTTGTAGTGGCACCACAGACATAAGCAGAACGAGAAATCTACAAATAAGGGCCTTTTTATTTTGTTTTGTTTGTTTTGAATGTACATATTAACTATTGTACCCACAACCTGAAGGCCATAGGATTGCAATGATGGGTTTCAAAAGAACAATGGTTGCTGTAGAACAGAGAATCTGGTTTAAAGATTCAATCAAGTGCGGGTTGGTGTCATTAGAAGGGAAAAACAGCCTGTAAGAGGAGGGCAAGCAGATGTAGCTGTTACTGGAAAAAGTCTGGGTTTGACATCTGGGAGGCTGTGTAATGTTTTGAGAATCAGGCTGAGAGAAATACCACTGATGCTAAAATGGGGATTAAAAAGAGCAGCAAGCTTGAGAATGAATTAGATAAAGGTTCCAACTTTTCAGAACCTCAGAATTTCTTCTACTTATAGTACCTGTAGTTTCTGATAAGGAGTTCAGTCCTCCATTTCTGCTCAGGCAAGATGCACAGTGACTTGAATGGGATTTTTTTTCTTGAGTATCGAAGTCTGAAATAACCAGTCACAGCTGCCTGACTTTTTGTATAAGACCCAGTTTGTTGATAGCAATAGATCTCCTAGTAATAAGAAATGACTGCAGACAGTTGGGATGCAGGACTGTTGTTCATTTGATTTTACAACTAAGGGTACATTACAGGGCAAGTAGACACCCACAGCTGGTCCATGCCAGCTGGGTTGGGCTCGGGCTAAGGGGCTGTTTATTTGCAGTGGAGAGAGACAATGTGAGTGAGACAATATCTTTTATTGGACCAATTTCTGTTGGTGAGATATACATGTTTCAAGCCAGAATTCTAGGACCCTGTGAGGTGGGAGGGTCCCAGAGCTCAGGCTGAAGCCTGAGCCCAAATGTGTGTGCCACAATTAAACAGCCTCTTAGTCTGAGTCCTCTGAGCCCATCGGGCCAGCTGTGGGTGTCTAATTGCAGCGTAAATATACACTTAGACTCTCAGGACCAAATATGATATGTCATTGGTGTATCATCATCAGGCAATGCAATCTCTCACACTCTTGAATACTGATGAGATAACTGGCTCAGGAAAGTGGTACATGTGATATTTAGCAAAGCTTTTGATACCGTCTCCCACAGTATTCTTGCCAGCAAGTTAAAGAAGTATGGATTGGATGAATGGCTATAACAGGATTTCTCAAACAGGGGTCGCCGCTTCTGTAGGGAAAGTCCCTGGTGGGCCAGGCCGGTGCAGGTCTGGCTGATCTCGGCTTCCATTGGCCGCAAAGCACTGCTTTGGGCCAATGGGAGTTTCTGGAAGTAGTGGCCAGTACGTCTCTCGGCCTGCGCCTCTTCCAGCAGCTCCCATTGGCCTGGAGCAGTGATCCATGGCCAGTGGGAGCCATGATCGGCCAGACCTGCGGACGGGGCAGGTAAACACACCAGCCCGGCCCGCCAGGGGCTTTTCCTGTTTGAGAGACCGTGGACTATAAGGTGGATAGAAAGCTGGCTAGATCATCAGGCTCAACAAGTAGAGATCAATGGCTCAATGTCTAGTTGGCAGCCGGTATCAAGCAGAGTGACACAGAGATCAATCCTGGGGCTGATTTTGTTCAACATCTTCATTAATGATCTGGATAATGGGATGGATTGCATCCTCAGCAAGTTCATGGGTGACACTAAGCTGAAGGGAGAGGTAGATACACTAGAGCAGTGGTCCCCAACCTTTTCTTCTGGCAGGCGCCAGACAAAGGACCGTGGCGGCGGTGGAGCATCCGCCGAAATGCCGCTGAATTTCTGCGGCATTTCAGCGGCGACGCCTCTCAATGATGTCGCTTGTCGGTGGGAAATGGCATCATCGAGAGGCATCGCCTCAGAATTTCTGCGGCATTTCGGCGGCGACACCTCTTGATGACGTCACTTGCCGCCAACAAGTGATGTCATTGAGAGGCTTTGCCGCCAAAATGCCGCAGAAATTCAGCGGCATTTCGGCGGATGCTCCACTGCCGGCCAGGATGTGGGCACATTTAGATGCCACCGCGGGCACCATGGCACCAGCGGGCACTGCTTTGGGGACACCTGCATTAGAGTGAATGAATAGGGTCCAGTGGGACCTAGACAAATTGGAGGATTGGGCCAAAAAAAATCTGATGAGGTTCAACAAGGCCAAGTGCAGAGTCTTGCACTTAGGATGAAAGAATCCCATACACAGCTACAGGCTAAATGGAAGTTCTACAGAAAAGTACCTGGGGATTACAGTGGACAAAAAGCTGGATATGAGTTAAAAGTGTGTCGAGAAGGCTGCAATAGTAGGAGTATTGCCAGCAGATCAAGGGAAATGATTATTCCCCTCTATTCGGCACTGGTGAGACCACATCTGGAGTATTGCATCCAGATGCGGACAAATTGGAGTGAGTCCAGCAAAGGTGACAAAAATGATTATGGGGCTGAGGCACATGACTTATGAGGAGAGGCTGAGGGAACTGGGCTTATTTAGTCTGCAGAAGAGAAGAGTGTGTGTGTTGGGAGGGATTTGACAGACTCCTTCAACTACCTGAAAGGGGGGTTCCAAAGAGAATTGAGCAAGGCTGTTCTCAGTGGTGGCAGATGACAGACGAAGGAGCAATGGTCTCAAGTGACAGTGGGGATATTAGGAAAAAATATTTCAGTAGGAGAGTGGTGAAACACTGGAATGAGTTGTTTAGGGAGGTGGTGGAATCTCCATCCTTAGAGGTTTTTAAGGCCTGGCTTGACAAAGTCCTGGCTGGGATGATTTAGTTGGGATTGGTCCTGCTTAGAGCAGGGGGTTGGACTCAATGACCTCCTGAGGTCTCTTCCAGCTCTAGTCTTCTAAGATTCTATAAATCTATGAAACAAATAGTGAGCTGGTGAATCATCATGTTCTGAGCTCATGAACACCCAGTTGATGAACAGGAGCTCTTTACCACTTTTCTTCTCCTTTAACTCTTCAAGCTACTAAAAATCTCCTTCCAGCTCTGATCTTTACTGTGACTCCCTACTCCCATCTTCCTTTTCCCCACATTAAAACTGAACTACACTGTACTATATAATATACACCAAAAATACATTTAAAATGTTAATGTTTCACAGCCAAGCACTTAAAAGTTAGGAAATGTCAGAATTAAGTTTGCCTCAGTTTAATCCCGTGGAGTATATGCATTACTTCACAGTGTTTAATTAAATGATCACATGATGTTTTTTCCCCCAGGCCCTGTCCCTCATTCAGTGCACAGGATGAGTGGTGCTCACTGAATGAGTTGCCAGTCAGTATTTGACTTCATTGTTTCATGTCTGGCCACAAGCCTTATTTACTGCACCCCATTGAAACCCTGCTTTGAATACAAAATAGTTAATTTCTTCAGCATGGAGCGCTTCAAAAACATTAATTACTTTTTATTCACAATACTTTTGAGAGATATGAGAAGGCATTATTAATCCCATTTTACAGATGTGGAACTGAGGCACAGAGAGATTATTGTCAAAAGTATACACTAATTTTGGGGGCACAATTGCAAATACCTATGTTTCAGAGCAGTTAATATTTGATAGCATTTTATTTATTTACCTCATGCTCCCATTGATTTCAGTTGCAGATGTGAGTGCTCAGACCCCCAGTATCTCAGGTTAGGCCCCCATAAATTGAAGAACACACAGTTTGTGGCTACCTGTGAAAAGCTTCATTTTGATGATTTGCCTACCATCTCACAGGCAAAGGCACGGATTGTTATTCAATTGCCTTAAACAGGAAACCATTCTCCCTCTTTCTTTAATCCTCTGCCTCATTCACTATACACCTTCCAACAGCTTTTCCATGGAGCCATGAGCACAGAAGCCTGTCTTTTCTGTGGTGAGACGGAGACCCTGGTTCACATCTATGTAGGGTACAGCAGGTTGCAGCCTCTCTTTCAGCCTCTCCAAATGTCTTACTCGGGTTCTGGCTGCACTTTCCCTCACAACTCCTGATTTTCATATGCTCCATCTATGTCCCAACAAAGTTGCAATACCTCCTTATCAACCTCCTCCTGGCACTGGCCAAGATGGCCGTCCATCACAGCTGGAGGAGGAAGTTGGAGGAGGTGACTGACTATGGGGCCTATTCCAGTCCCTCATCTGATCATGCCTCCAGGCAGAGTTCTGCTAGGTGGTATACAAAGACCCCTTAGCCTCTGAAGAGCAGTGGATGCTGTTGGGAGTTTTCTGCTTGGTGTCCCCCTCAGAAACCCTGATTTTTAACCTTTAATCATCAATTTTATCCCTGTTTTTTTAATGTAGTGGCTCCAGTATTGATCTGTGGCCTGGGACCCATGGCTTCTATCCCTCAGTTGAGGAGGGAGGTCTTTAGCTTTGGGCGAGCGTTGGGTCTCCATCTCCTGGTAACTATAACATGTAAACACCCTCCAACTTCTGCAATAAATTAAGCAAGGGATTTACAGCCAACAGTATTGATTCAGTCCAAGAACACCATCCATCCTTCATGATGAATGAGGCAGGGGTCTTTGGCAAAAACAGTATAGGGTCATGTAATTAAAGACGGTATCATAATCCATATGCACAAAGGGGCCAAATGAAGGTCGCACAACCCAATTTTGTGTCAATTATTTTCAATGAGAATGGGCTGTACAATATATTTCTGCAGGGTAAGTGACAAGCATTCTTTATCAAAAGGACAGTCTTTCAGCTCAGCCGGTTTTGTGATTCAGCCATTCCCTCAGCACTCCTTACAGAGAAAACTTTAAATAACATTTCCAGCTTTCAGTGTGCTGTTGCTTTTAGTTTCAGAGAAGGAAAGCCGGTCATGCTTTCTTTTCTTAAAGTGCTAAATTTCCAGAACAGGAGATGATTCTTTGACCAGTTCCATAGCTCCTCTTCACAACTATCCTCTCTCCAGCCCCCCACCACTTTCAAGCCCTGGATCTGCAGCCCTTTTATTGATATATTAATAAACACATATGCACCTAAGAAATGTCCACAAACAAAAGTTCATTAAGTGTATTGCCCCCTAACAAACACTAAACTTTAACAGTGCTGTTGCCATACGTGAACAAATCAAGGAATACATAATTATATTCTGTCACAGATCCTTGATTCCCTCCCATTAATATGTTTCATTCTATAATGTGTTATGCAGGGCTGGCTGAAAAATGGTAAATGCTTTTTTTTTAAAAATTGTATGAAAAGTGTTTAATATTCTGAAATTTTAAGGAAAAATATTCCATTTGTGCTGAAAAATGAGGTGTGGTTTTTTTTATTGTTCATTTCTTCTTGGCCTTTTTTATGGAGCTCATCTCTGCAGCACTGGAGTGCTTCAAAAACATTAATTACTTTTTATTCATAATACTCTTGAGAAAATCCAAAATTTTTGAAATTTTCAACCAAATTTCAAAATACTTTCAGGATTTTTTAAAAATGTATTCTCCTTTCCCCTTTCCTTTCCATCTTTTAACCCACACTTTTCAGTGGGAAAATTAAAAAGAAAATAGGGGAAAGTTTAAAAAAAGACAGAAAAGGCAAACACCTAAGAAGTTGAACAAATTTTAGTTTTTTTATAATCAGGCCTTTCTTGTAAAAAGAATTGGAAAAATTCAAAAAAACAAAAAGATTTCCATGAAGTTTTGTTTTTTAAAAAAGGCCATCTTTTGTCAAAATAAAGTTTTGAATGAAATATTTCAACCAGCACAAATATTACAGAACATGGACATATGAAATATATTTCAATATGGTTTTTTTAGAGCTGTAGATTGAAGAGGCTAGTCTGATTTACACAGAAGAAGTTAATGTAGCTATAGCAGATTATTCTGTGTTTTTGATAAATGAAGACATTCTGAATCTGTAACCGGTTTTGCATTCCTTTTCAATGTGGTGTACGCAATGTGAAGATGTATAGATTTTAAGGAGGCTAATTATCATTAGATTAATAAATATATTAAATTGTCAAGCTACAGCTCTTTATTGTAGTGTGATTTTCATTTCTCCGGTGTTTGGACTAATTGCAATGCCTTATGTTCACTTAAAAGTATTGCTGCTTTACAGAGGCTGATTCAGTTTTTACGGGGCTCTGGGCCAGAACAAGTAGGGTCCCCCTTCCGCCTGCAGTCCCCCCTTCCCCAGCACTCCTGCCTGGAAAATGGGGTCAGGGTGCAGGGGATTGCCCCACCCTGGCCTCCCACCCGCACTCCTGCCAGGGAAGTGGGGTTGGGGTATGGGGCATGCCCAGTTTCCCAGCAGGAGCGCTAGGCGGACAGAGCAGGGCAAGTTCCTGTGCCCCAACCTTGCTCCCTGGCAGGAGCATCGGACAGGCAGAGTAGGTCAGGGAGTGGGAGTACCCATTATTCCGGGGCCCCCCAATTGCCTGGGGCCCCTGACCATGGGCTCCATTGGCTAATGGTGCCACTTCTGCTTTAGCTATGCGTGTATAATTAAAGTGGCAACATACAAACACCCAGAGTAGATGCAGTTGTACCAGTGATGTGTATGCCAGTGTGTCTTATTCTGACACAGTGAACTGAAAGGGCTGTACCCATCTAAAGTGCCTTATATTGATATAACTGAATCTATGCTAGGGCTTTTATTGGCATAACTAAGTCCTGAGATGCACCCCCTACCAATATAATAAGGCTGGTGAAACTTTTTAGGTGTAGACCAGCCCTAATTATATTATTGAATTGAAAGGGAGTGTGTTAAAGAGGGTTTTAGTCTGTCAGCAGATTGAAAATCATTATGGTAGGGTGCTAATGCTTGGAGACCTGCATTATATTGCTCATGAAAGACACAACTGATTTGTTTGCTTTTTAATATGTGAGGAAATACATGTGAGCAACCATAATCCTGTTTTATTTATTAATTTGTTTTAGTGGCAGGAACATTAAGGGCCTAATTTAACATTTTGTAAAGTTCACATATGGAGATATATCTATCTTATAGAGTTGGAAGGTCATTGAGTCCTGAAAGGTCATTGAGTCCAGCCCCAGGCCTTCACTAGCAGGACCAAGTACTGATTTTGCCCCAGATCCCTAAATGGCCCCCTCAAGGACTGAACCTGGGTTTAGTAGGCCAATGCTCAAACCACTGAGCTATCCCTCCCCCCTAAGCTGTTACATCAATGGGAGTTGAATCCAACCATTGATGTTCACTAGTGTCAGGTTAGCTGGAGAAAAAGCACAGCTCTTTGGCTTGGTTTATTTTTAACTAACTGCATAAGCATTCAGCTCATTCTGAGTGGGCTGAGGCTTCAGGAACAATTTAGCACACAGTAAGCATGTTCAGATTCTTATTACAGTTATTATCATAGTCAATAAAGTGCCATCTCATTTGCATTATCCTTCCCATACTAATGATATGGTATCCATACCCCTCTAGATTAAGTAGAAAGTATGTGTATGTATAGGATACATGAAAAACTGTAGCATGGTGATGGGGACATAAAAGATGTATTTTAATAAAAATATTGCTTTGCTGTGAAAATATAATGATAAGAAAAGCCTCAATTTTGGTCACCATTGCCAGTAGTAAATATCTTAACTGGATCATATTATAACAAATAAACAAATATCCCCTAACTCACCAACAATACTTAGCTGTATGAAATGGATTTGTTCTGGGTATAAACCAAAGAGAGCAGAATATGTATTTCCGTGTGGATATGTATGATAGAGTTGTGTTAAATGCTTCAATTTAAAATGGAGAAGGTGTATAACACATATCCGCTGGACACAGATGTTTATACATTTCCTGCCTCTTCCCAAGTGCAGCATATTATGGCTTTCCACCCTACTGATAAAGTGAATTTTAAAGTTCTATTGCATTTTTCACAATACCAGATGGATGTGCATAGTACATCTCTCATGAAAAGTAACTATGCAGATGGGACTGTGAAAACTTTTGCAGTTTATGGATCTATCATTAGTAATATCCATCACTTATGAATAAAAAAAGGAGGTAGCCATTGGCTAATTTTAGTGTTTTGTTTTGCTTGTTTTATTTCTTTTGTTTGTTTTGTGGAAATCCTTGAAGAGAAGAGAAGAAATCAAATGATCAAAGATTGTTATATAAAACCCCTTAGGTGCTGCCACATATACCCAGCATGATTTGCATTGGCAATGCTCATTGCAAATGCAGCAAAATCCATTTTATTGTCTTCTTTTTTGTCAGTATGATTGTACTAACAGGAAAATCTCAGTCAAAATCAGTTCTCCTCATAAGCTGTATTTTCAGTAAGCAAATAATGATAGGTTTGGTTTGTTCTTTTATTATTGTTATTGATGTACTGTAGATATTAGTCTAGCTTCAGGATGGAAAATAAAAGATGATATTAATAATACATAAAAATAAACACACTTGGTAATGAAACTTGGCATAAAATTGGCCAAAGGAAGAAGTGGATGTGATGAAAATCCACTTTTCGTCTTTTCAGTTTATTGGACAATAAATGGTGGTGAAGTGTAACGATGGCCACTGTAAGTTACACACCAAGGGCACAGAACAAGCTGTTGTAGAAGGAAAAATCCCCCAAAGTAGGTTTTAAGAATGTATGAAATAATGAACATCTCCTTGATTTATCTTACACCTTATTAACCCCCCCGCAAAAAAATTTGGCCTGCTTTCATGCTACACTTTCCCACCACTGTCTTGTGACATTTGAGGCCCATTCAGAAGGTAAGAGGTTCTATCACATGCTACCCTGTAACACTGAGGCCTTTATGCTGTGCAGGCATGGTTCAATTCCCTGACACCAGCATCCTACCCACAGCACAAGGTTCTACCAGCCTAGTCACTCCAACAGGCCTTCTACTCCTGAGTCTCCCCAAATCCATCTTCCCTGAGTTCTTAAGTACCCAGACAGTTCCCTGGTTCCTCACCTCCAAAGTCATGGGAGCAGCCCCCAGTTCTTCACTTTGGCACACACTGTCTACAGAGTTTGTACACCAGAGACCCACTTAGGGTAAAAATAAACAAAAAGCTTATTTAATAGAAAAATCACAGAGTCAAATTGTAATGAATGAATAATGTAATGAAATAGTCAAATGAAATAGTAAGGGAAGCAAATGTACACAAGTTATCCAGGAAATAAATATAAAGACACAACCTCAGACTTAACACTTTTATATTAGATAAAATCCCTTTTGTCATTCAAGTTACTTATTGCCTTTCACCAGGCAAAGGAAGGATCCAGCTTTCACAGACAACTTCCCCACTAGGGGCTGTCCCTCAGTTTCTAGATGAAAACCTCAGCTCTTTTTAAAAGGCTTTTTCTTACTTTTTCCTTTTTCTCTCCTGGCATGGTGACTCCTAGTTACTCAGAGTGGGGGAATTTCTAGCTGGGATGTCTCAGTGTCTTCCAAGTAACTCTAACAAGAGTGACAAGGTGGGTGAGGTAATATCTTTTATTGAACCAACTTCTGTTGGTGAAAGAAACAAGCTTTAGAGCTCCACAGAGCCCTTCTTCAAGTCTGAATGAGTGTTCCCATCAAGCATGAGTTGTAGTTGTTTGATGATACCTCATATGGGTTGCAGTATGGCTGATGAAAACTAGATGAGTGCTGTCAGAGGGACTTAATTTTTGTATTGAAGCAGGTTCCCTTGGGGTATTTAGGTGGTCTGTTCCATGATGTGATTTACTTCTCTGGTGGAGTGTCCCTGTTTCATGAAGGTGGTTGTGAGTACATCAGGGTGCATATGATCCAAGGAGAAAGTCCAGGATATACACTGTTCCCAGACCTGAGGAAGACCTCTGTGTAGTTCAAAAGCTTGTCTCTCTCACTAAGAGAAATTGGTCAAATAAAAGATAAGACATATTACCTCATACACTTTGTCTTTCTAGTTAACTTTGATAGTTCATCTTTGTCTTTTCCTGAACTGGAAAATGGATGAGCATTTGAAGTTTGTTTTGTACGAACAACTAGTATGGCACCCTATCAGACTGTTCATCGCCCTGTTATGAAGTAGAGTGGAAGTTTATGAACACAGTTTTCTATATGCACAAACACATAAATTCAGAACCACAGCATATATACATAATGACTACCAAGTTCAGAACATTACAACCTTTCATAAAACATCTTACTCAATACAGTTTTGTAACACAATAATGCATTATGCAATAAGATGATTTATCTTCTCATTTTGGGGGTTTAAACCTTCTTGGAATGACTGAACCTTGATTGTCATGACACCATATTGTGCTATTTTACACTCATGCTAATTAAGAAGTGAATCTTGCTCCCATTCTCAAGTTTGTGGAGGTCTGATGTGGTTCTGCCATGCAGGGAAGCATGCCTGGGTATCATGCACATCCGTGTGTGCCAATCTGAAGAGGGAGAGCTTGGATGGAATGGGAGAGAGGGGAGGTAATGGAGTCATGATGATTCTCTTATCTTCATCTGTTCCTTGGAGGTGTGTATTGGAGCCATGCAATCTACTGCCAACTTGCATGGAGAAGAGCAGTGTGCAACTTGGCGTTTAGTGTACATGCACACATACATACTTACACAAATGAACCCAGTGGATTTAGTGCAAAGTTAGATCTATATGTTTTGCTGCCTGCTTATGTTTTTTAGTAGAAATGGGTTGTATTGCTCAGTGGCACCGCTCCTTTTTTCAGGGTGGCCCCATTGGGTTATTTGGAGCAATGGCTCATTTGCCTCAAGGAGGTTTTATTAAGCCTATACATGCACAATTCTATCTTATCACTGCACTCGTTCAACATAGATATGAGTCTTTGGGGGAAAGTCGGAGGTGAGTTTAGTATGACACACCATCTGCTGTGTCTTTGATGTCCTGAAGCATCTCAGCACTAAAGCCCTCTCTTGTCTGACCCATCTAGTGCAGTGGAATGTTGATCTCATGTTCGCATGAGTTCAGTATTTGGATGAGAGCTAGCTGGCTGAAGCTCAGAGTAGCAAGACTGAGAAAATGGGAGAAACAATGGCAAGAGTTTCTGGAGCCAATATCAGCATCCCTTCATATTTGGTTAGTAGAGGGATCCAAGAGTACTCTGCCTCATTTATGCTTGGTGAGATGAGTGAGACCTTTTCTTTTGGATGTGAATGTGGCTATATTTTGCCACACTTTTGTTATCATGATATTAGACTCTGATGCACTCCATATAGGGCTGTATCAGGTACATTAGTATTTATTTATAATAAATTCAAGGGCATTGGTAAGTTGAAAGAATTCCTCTGATGGCCCATCCATAGGTATCAATGAAAACACCAGAGAAAACTTGCCACAATCAGTAAAAAATTACAATAAAGAGTAATTGACCAATTCCACTGATGAAAGATTCAATAAAAAAAACCCCAGACAACATTAACATAGTGCCTGTAAAGGCACAAATGAGCAAAATATCCTGGGGTTTCAAAAACGAATGATAATGTTTCAGTAGGGAAGATGGTAAGGAAATAATTGAAGTTTGCAGCATTAATGACTCAATGCGTAATTCTCAGGAATGAAAGGGGGTGTGTACAAAGAATGGTTAGACTTGTTGTTGCCTCAGATGTGAGACTCCATAGTGCAGAGATAGAAACAGGTTCGGGATTTGACCCTTCTCTTCGATTTCTGAAAGAATAATACACGCTTCATCCTGCCTTTGAGAGGGCATGGAGTTGCTTTCATTCCTGTTCTGATTTACAGAGCTAGTCTCTATCAGACATCTGTTGCTGGATGGATTAACAACACCCTGTATTTATCTCTCTGCATAGCTATGCAAATGTCTCAATAAAAATGAGTAAAAATATTAGTGACTATAAAGGAATGCAGTATTTTAAGTTAAAAAAAAATTAAATCCACTAGTCATATGGTAAATTATTATAACATTATCACCATCATTTGTCATAACTGTATCAAGGGACAAGAGGCAGAATGATAAATATTTAAAATGTTTCTTAGGTATTTTTGTGAATATAATATGTAGACATTTCAGCTTCTATTTTACATTGTACAGTGATGGGAGCTGTGAAAACACTATGTCCTTTCAGGGTGACTGGTCTCGTTGTGGGGAGATGAGGCCAGCCACCCCTGTACCATAATGAATTTGGGGCTTTCCAGCCTGAGGGGACTGAGGTAAGGGGTCAGATGATAGCTTAATGGACACCTGGGCTTGATAAAAGAACTGAGAGAGCTCAGTCTGGGAGTTGGAAGAACAGCGAATGGGAAGGCTTCTGTGGAAGACCCTGAGCTGGCTCTGTAGGAGACTGGGTACTCCAGGGGAACCAGTCTGGGGTCCCAGGGCTGTATAGTATATGGGAGCAGGGAATGATACAAGGTCCCCTGTTGGGAGGCTGAGTGCTCTATCCCAGAGCTGGAAAGTGGCTGTGAACAGGGCCCAAAAGGCAGGGTGAAGATAAATCCTGAAAAGGAGGAGGACATTTTGCTTGTGGGGACTTTTTAGTGAGACTTTTTGCTACCTTGGAAGGGGTTACATTTTGTTTGTGTCTTGGTTGGAGACGTAAACCACATCTCCAGCACAAGTGGTGTCTGGAAACTCGAGGAGACCCACCTTAGGGAGGAAAAGTGAGGCAGAAAGCACAAGCAGCACCACACTCAGCCAGAAGGGGCTGCTACAGGGCAGCCATGCTCCACAACATGCCCCAATTCTGCAAAGGTTATACACATGCTGTGACTGAGTGCCTGGGATGGACCACACTGAGAATGCCACATTCAGGGCAGACTGCAAGATCAGGGCAGACATTCCCCCTAAGTGGTGGTTTATTCTACAATTAAGTTCACCAAGCCAGTAACAAAATAGCTTCTGTGGCACCACACTGTTTAACCAGAAACCAAATACAGTCCCCTTTAGGCATTTCACCCTTCAGCTCCCATCCGAACAGGTCTAATACAGTGAGAGGTTATTGAAAACCTAATTCAACATATGTGAGGTTCTATGAATTCCAAAGGATCAGATACTTACTCCAGGTCAATATGTAACTTAGCTCTTATCCAAATATCATGCTGTCAGCCAATCCTTCATAAACTAACTAGAGATTTATTAATAAAAGAAAAGAAGAGAGTTAAAATGGTTAATAGATCATATACATACAGATGA
Source organism: Gopherus evgoodei (assembly GCF_007399415.2). Taxonomy (NCBI): domain Eukaryota; kingdom Metazoa; phylum Chordata; order Testudines; family Testudinidae; genus Gopherus; species Gopherus evgoodei. The sequence continues at coordinate 118,093,291 of NC_044328.1, forward strand.
TTGCAAAGTTCTTATGTCAGGTTTGTAGCAGTGGTGGAGTAGATTGCTGGTTTCCAAACATTTCTCTGGTAACTTCCAAAAGATTGGAAGATCCTCAGTCCACAATTAAAAATCCTTTTTTTAGTTGTAAGTCCACAGTCCAGAGAAGTTGGAGCAGGAAAAAGGCAAAATGGAGATGTTTTAGGTATCTTTTATATTGTTTGCCATGCGCATGGAAAGTTACTGTCCCAAACAAGGCCCGCAGCCTCGGTATACTGAAAATTACTGACAAAGATGGAGTTTGAGGTCACATGTCCACATCATATGTCCCTACAAGTTTTGCTGAATCACAGAGGGTGGCCATTGGCTCCTTGTTCTCTGAGACAACCACAGGAAAAGTCTACTGGGTCAGATGAGTTTCTTCAATGACCCATTGTGAGAGTGGAGTGTCCTTAATGGGCCATCAACACATAGATTTACATCAGGGATAGACACCCAGGAATACAACCCATGTTTGAGATACAAGTATGTAGCCAATATACATAACTTCAGATGCAAAGATGATACATGAATATAAACAGGATAATCATACTTCTCAATTCATAACTTTTCTATTGATACTTTACATGACATACTTTGTGTCTGTTACAGCTATCCCCCTATTTCCCCATATTCCATTTTGTTTTTGTTCTCCTCCTGTGGCCGCCCTGCCCTGGCTGTTAAGTTATTTACCAGGGCCACTGCCCTTCTCAAAGGGAGGGCCCCTTAAGTTGTTTAACAAAAGCCATTGCCCTTCTCAAAGGGATGCCCACTTGTGCTGCATGCTAAATGGGACCACTGCCCTGTTCAAAGGGTTAGTCCTGTTATAACCTCGTTGAACCTGGGCTCGTGTAAGGCAGGCAATGTCCAAAGCTGCAAGACCTTTTGTGTGTTTAAGATCCTGGGCATGAGTCATAGGCCTCATGTGCTTTTGAGTCACCTATTGCACAGGACTCTGCCCAGACATGTTGCTGTGCTTAACCTGCAGTTTTTCCCTGCGACTCCTCCCCTGTGACAGAGGGAGCCTATCAGGATTACTGGCGGGAAACTGCCTGAGTTTGCCTTTAAAAACAGACATTTTTGGAACAAACATCGGAAAGGTTCCTGCATTGCTGCCTGGTCTGATCAGCCAGGGGTTCTGGGGGGTCCTCTCTCCGCTCTCGTTTTATTATTGAGCGTACCCCCGTTTTTTGAACCCCCCCCCATGAAGAAACGAATTGCTACCTGAGAGATCTCCTGATTATTGAGACTGTACCAAGCCTTCTGATGTTCTTGCTGCTTCTGCCTTTGCTGCTGACTTGGGGACTGGTAAGAATCCCTCTGTAAAACTTTCCCTACTTTTATTTTATTACTTTAGCTGCTGGCTCTGTTTCCCCAGCACACAGACTCAAGCTAAACCTTGGTCTGTGTCTTAAAACCTCTCTTAAACTCCGCGGTGCTTTGCTGCTAAAAATAAGTTTGTGCCGCTGCTAAGCTCTGCTCCTGTGGGCTTTGCCTGGGGGCTCCCTGCTTTCAGCTGTATCCCTTGGCTTCAGCCACCATGCCTTGGCTTCCTTGGGAGCTGTGTCCTGGGCACATACCACTCTGCCCTCTGTGACTTCCCCATAGCATAAGGTGCACCATAGGTTTTGTTTTTTTAGTTTAATAAGTCATAGTTTGTTAAGATTGTAGAGCTTGTAAATTCACCTGCCTTGTTATAGTTTACTGTTTTGTTGCTCCGTATAGTTGCTTGTCATAGTTTTGCTTAGAATTGTGATATTTGTTGTTTTGCCTAGTCGTTGGTTAAGATAGATAAGGTTTTTGCTGCTTTAAATTCGTCTTCCCGCTGTCCCGATCTCTCCCTGAACTTTCCCGTGTCTGTTTTTCCCCCGCTCCAATCTCCCCCTCTGTGTACTTATCCGTGTCTCCCTGTTATAACCCCTTGCTGCCCCCAGTCTGCATCTGCATCACCCTCCCAACTCCCCAAACCCCTTGCTGCTTCTCCCCCTGTGAAACTTCCCAAACCCCTTGCCGCTTTTTTTCCTTTGTTTTTGGTGTCCGCTTGTTGCTTAAACCTCTTTCCAGCCCTTCTTACACTTCTCCGCTGCCCCTCCCCTACCGAAGATCACCATCACGCTGCTCCATTGTCCTTACCCTGCAGGGCTTCAGAGTCTCTCGCTGCTTCCAGCCGCACTCAGTTGCCACTAATCATTCACTCCCCTCCCCGCTCCTGTTCCTTGACAGATTATCTGCTATCCTGGCCTCACAAATTAAGTCATTACTTTTCTTTTATACCGTTACATTGCATACATTCACGTATATTCACATTTTACTTGTAATTATAACACGCCATTGGTTGCTTCCACTTTTCTAATATACGTTGTATTTGCATTGATACCATTGTGTTAGATTGTGTATAAGGCCACCAACCACTTAATACATTCTATCTAAGATTGTTGACCATTTTATATAGAAGCTACCATTTTATTTTGCATTTCTTTTTGATACACTTATTGACTGTACTGTACCCCATTGTGCTGAACCCCACTTACTGTACCCCACTGTTAGAACTCCCTACACTGTTCAATAAGAAGAATCCCCCCATCATTGTCTATTGTAAACACCCTATACACCCCATCCCATCATATTTCATTGTTAAATTCCCACCACTTCCTTTTTCCTTTAATAAAGAAATTAATTGGCACCCCACCTGTGTGGTAATTGCTCCCTAAGATCCCATATACCTGCAGGCAGGGACACTTTGTACAATATTTATGGTAATCATGTAACAGTGGTTACAGCAATGATATAAATAGTCACCTTTCTTATACACAGCTTCACACATGCATATTAACGTCAAGCATGAGCAGTTCTATTGACTCCATTGGAGCTACTCCCATGTATAAAAGGGAGCATGTTGAAGTATTTGCAGAATCAGGGCCTATGGTGGACAGATGAATGATCATATGTTAATAAGTATCAGGAGGTAGCCGTATTAGTCTGTATCCACAAAAACAACAAGGAGTCCAGTGGCACTTAGTCTTTAAGGTGCCACTGGACTTCATATGTTATTAGTTTGTAATGCATAATAATCAAATGTTAAGGTTTTAGAAAATGTGAATATGGAGCATACTTGAAACAATAACAATCAGTGACCAGCATGTCTGTGAGTTTATTCATGCATGCATACATACATATATTCCTAGACAAAAAAAAACCCAAGTTAAAATAAAATTAAGGTTATGAATAAAGCTGAACACAGAACAGAAATTCCGTTTCATGGAAGTTTTCAAGATTTCAACATTTGTTTTCTTTCCCATTCAGAACAAAATTCCAAAATTTTAAAATTCTGTGTTCAAGTATTCTGAAATAAAATCTGATCAACTGAAACATTTCATTTTGATTTTAACTTTTTTATATTATAATATAATATATATTTTTTCCAAAAGAAAAGTCATTCAAAAGCAAAGATCAAAATGTTTTCGTTTGACATTGTTGAAACCTTTTTCCTCCAAAGTAAAATTTCAGTAAAATCGACAGTTTCTTATAGTGCTTCAATTTTGATGGACCTGCATTTTCCAATTGAAAAAGGCCATCATTTTTTTTCTCTATTTGAGAGTTTATATCAATAATATTAAGCTAAAATACATTACAGGTATGTTATAACTATCCAAAGCCTAACTCAGGAAATTTATAATTAAGGTTAAACTTAAGTAATATACAAATATTTTATGTTATGGAAACACCCAGTTAGGGCATCTAAAAAACCTTAGCTCTGCCTGTAGGGACACTATATACTAATCATATGACTGTGAGTAAGACACTTTAATGGTTGTTCAAGATTATATTAAATTGATGTTTTTCTTCTTTCCCTCTCATTACATGATCACAAACTATTTTCGTAAGGACACTGGCCTCCATCAGTGCACAGGATGCAATGCTCTGGGAACAAATTAGGGTTGTGTAGTAAAAGAGACTGCTGCCTGTAGGATCCGTGCCTCATTTGTCCCAGAAGTTGGAAGGTGTGTAGTGAATGAGGCAAAGGAGAAAAGGTGGTCTCACAGTTAAGGCAGTTTCCTTACACCATGATAGGGAACCCCCACCCCTTGACCCTACCTTACCCAAGGCCCCAGGCTTCTTGCTCAAAATAGAGTAAGAGTAGGCCCAAAAGCCTTTAGCTAAGAGCAAGAGTTTTAACTTTTGCTAAACTTGTTTTTCTGTACAAAGGGCATGCTGAGGCAGAAAGATGTGGTCAGGGCCCCAAAAAGAGGAACTAGAATTGGATAAAGGGGAACCAGAAGATCTGTTAAGTTACAACAGCTGAGCCTGCTGTCAGGACTACAGAAAAGGTGCTAGAACGTTCAAACCGCAGACTTAACTGGCAAAGACAATAACAGGAAAAGCCATAGATGGAGAATTAATTGGTCAGCTTGCTTATCATCAACATTATATTCCAAATAAGGCAAATAACATGTATAACCAGCGTGCTACATTTTGCGGGTTTAACCTTTATAGGCTTGGTAAAATTTGTAATATGTAGAGCAGCCAGCCTCTTGCGTGGGGTCTATGCTGTCTCTCCCTGCATATATGCTTGTATGAAATAAAAGAGCCTTGGGCTGTCTGATCTAAAATCAATGGTGTGGTCGATTTTCCACAACAACCATTACACCATTGAAATTTTGATTCAATCCTTGCCTCTGGCAAAGAGTTTGTGTGTGATTCTAGGCAAGTCACTTACACAAAACATTTCAAAGACGGTTACTAACTCTGTGTTTCTTCATCTTCTGGATGCCCAACTTGACATCCTGGTTTCTGATTTGCAGAAGTGCTGAGCATTCATAGCCGCAATTGAAGAAAATGGAAAGCTTGTCTAACTATATAAAGTGCTCTATAAAGCTAAGTGTTCTGAAAAAGCAGACCCTAGGTATCTTCAATTGGGAACCCAAAATTTGTGGGAACTTTTTACCTTAATCTTTCTGCGTCTCCATCCCCTATCTGTAAAATAAGGGTAAAACCACCCTTTTACTTCACAGGATTATTGGAAAGATAAAGTAATTAATGTTTGTAACACACCCCTATACTATAGTGATGATCCCCAACATCAAATCCCATGAGGAAACTGATAATTCTCTCTGCACAGCAGAGTCTGAATAATGTTCAGTAAGTAAGGTATGTGGCCACTAATTGACAATGAGATAAAAGAAAATATCAAATAGTTGCTCGTTAATTGTGCACCATCCATCCTGTGCATTGAATAAGAAAGGAGTCTTGTGAACAAAATGGTATGTGATCATGTAATTAAAGATAGTATCATAATGCAGACACAAAAGGGGGTGGAACTAGTGTTGCATAGGCAACCTTAATTCTGGCATTTTCTAACTTTTAAGAGCTTGACTTTGCAACCTTAATAATGATATTTTAATGTTATTTTTCTGTGTTGCATATAGAATAATGTGAACAAATAATTAACTCCCTATACCATTATAATCACTGCTTTTTCAAGATTATGATAAATTTTGTACAAATTATGCCTGGTAAGATATCATTTGAAAACTCATAATGTGCTGAATGTTATTGCCCTGGTAAAATATGTGTATCAACATTGTATGTAAAGTTATAGGGTTCTATTCTATTTCTGTTACTGAAATGTTCTAATTCTGGATAACACCCACAAACCAGTTTTTCAGCGACAAAGACACACAAGCACCACAGATAGGTGTTAAAGTGCCATCACTTATAGCCATCCTCCAGCAATGGGGGAAGGTGCAAACAAGAAATTTACATTTCATCACAGGGGTGATTCAAAATTCATGTCCGCAATGGACTTCATGTCACTATGACTCAGCAAGAATGTTTCTAGCGCAAGAGATTGAACACTTGACTTCACATATCCTCCTCCGATCTCTCTGCTGATGACATCAATGACTCTCAAAGAACTCAGTTAAGGGAGAGAGGTCCCAGGCTGAAAGGAGACCCAGCCTGTGAAATTTACTGTATTGCATGGTGGGACAACACCTTTTACTTTGAAGTTCACTTGGCTTGTTAAATTATGTATTAGTTTGCATATTACTCTTTTATTTTCTTTTGTATCCAGTCCTGCCTTTTATGCATCATCACTTGTAATCACTTAAAATCTATCTTTCTGCAGTTAATATATTTGTCTTATTACTTTATCTTAACCTGTGCATTTGTTTTACAATGTGTGGGGAAAGTCCATTTGGGATAACAAGGTTGGTGCATATATCATTTTCCTGTGATTAAATGACGGACGTTCTATGAGCTTGCATTATTCAGTAGTGTGCTGGATAGTACAAGACACACACTTCTGGGGGAACAAGGCTGGGACTAAGAATTTGTGGGTGTCACTCAGCAGTTTAATTCACAAGTGGCTTGTCAGAGTGCTCATGTATTTAGCTGGGAGTAAATTTGCATGCTGAAGGCCATGTGAGCAGACCAAGAGTGGATGTTCTGACAGAATAGCAGTGTAAAAAGCATGCCAGGCTGAAGAATTAAGAGGACAGAGCTGTTAAATGGTCCAGATTGTACCCTGCATAATGTGACACTCGACCCCCCCCAAAATATTTTTCAATTGGAGCCCAGGCACAAGCTTTTAATTTAAAGGAAGTTTGAAGTGACATCATTATTCCATTATTTCATTTGGTTGCTCAACGTTTTAACTCATAAACTAATTAACCAATTTCTTTATAAGTTCTCAGAAAATTCATTCTGCACTCAGAATAAGAGCTGCAATTTTGGGGAAAATACACTATATTCTTCATACATGAGAAAATGTTTGAATTCTTGCTTTACCTGGAAAATCCAATTCAACATTAACTATGCAGTTTTGGATGGTACTTGCATAACACACACACACACACACACACACACACACACAAAACCCCCCCGAGTCTATTCTATAAACGCAAATTCTTTTTTAAAGAAATTATATCAATATAGATAAGTATATGGCAGATTGATACAAAGACACATGTACACATGTGTGTGTGTACCTATATTTCTATCATCTGCATATTCATTTACATTAATATAATATCTGTAAACAGGAAATAATTTCCAGTTACATAATGGGGCACAGCTCTGCACTCAGGTTTCCAATACCCGGGCTCAACTTTCATTGTCTTTGATATGAAAGACTTTTTTTTTTTAATCTGAGGAGAGATCTTATCCCTAGTTATCAAAAGAAATAATAAGATGAAGTGGTTTTAATAGTTGGGATCTCTTAGATGGAACTTAATATGTGCATTTGCATTCTCAGTTTTATTGTTGTTGTTTTTTTTACTTTCATTATACTATATTGAAGTATTTCTATAACTATATTTCTGAAGATTTAAACAATCTAAGCTATTTATTGTCCTTTACAAAAGAGGTCATACTTATTTGTTCAATCCTGTTTAAATGCAGCATAATTTCTTTATCTATTCATCTGTCTGTGTGCTCCAATGGACCTGTCATTGTCAACTTTTCTGCATTTTCTAAAATTAACTGATATTTTCAAACTACATAAAAGCATTTGTGCAAAGTTATCTTACATTTGTACTTTTAAAAAGTCAATCCCAGCTGTAAATCTGTATGAATAAAATCAAATCCGTACATGAAAAAGAAACACAATGAGCTTACTATCTTGTGTATTTCAACTAAATTCTTCTATTCAAATAATTCTTCACCTAAAAAAAACAAAAATCAAACTAGAGGTAATTGTCTACAGTTTTCATCACTGCACAGAAACTTTTCTTAAGACATCAGCTCTAATGTTTGTAAGGAGAAGAAAATCTAGCATGCTTTATATGGATAGCTTTGCACAAAAATAAATTCAATAAAAGGAAAGCATTCTGGCATTGTCAGCAAGCATGGGACTGAGGGGCAGGGCCTGGAGGGCATCTCCTGAATAGCCTTGTTATAACAGTCAACCTCAGGGGCAATACCTCTAAGAGGTGGGCTCTCATTGAGTAGTGCTGATCTCTGGAAACAGCTGGCTGGTTGGCGAGCCAGCACATGGGCTGTTGATGATAGCATGCAAGGCAGAAGGGATGTCCTTGCTGCAGGGCAGGTCAGAGCAGGAATTTGGTACCGCTAGTATGACATCATTCCTTCGGAAGCATACCAGAAGGCCATGGAAAAGCTGCCAAAACCTCTAATATCAGGGGACCAACACGGCTACAACAACATTGCATACAACTTTGGGTCAGTTCAGTAGCTAGCTCTCTGATTACCATTCTAAATTATGTGTTTGCCACCTTTTATTTTAATTGTTTGAAAAAGTTCTTTAGTGAATGTAACGTATGTTGAAATGATATTGCCACACTTTTTGAACCTGTTGATAACTTCTGACTGAAAACATTCCCAGAGATGGTATGCTCAGTACTGCTTCGTTGAAGTCAAAACTCCAGTGAACAACAAGAGTTCATCAGGCCTTATGTCTTTTAAGGGTCTTGTGAAATGTCCCCTAGTTAGGTCAATAGAGATTGGCTGTTAATACTGTTAAGACTCTCATATTATAAGGGGTTATCTGGAGCTTTTGCTAAGTATGTGTGTGATCCAACTCCCATTAAGACTTCAATAAGCCTATTATGACAATAGCTCCAAAGCATTTGACTTACTACCACACGATATTTTGCTTGAAAACCATGCATTATATGGAATTAGCAGGGCACACATTCAATGGATTAAAAACTGGCTCACTGACGGATCTCAAAATGCAATTGTTGATGGGGATATCAGCAGGGCTGTTTCTAGCAGGTCCCTCGGCGACCAATTCTCAGTCCAACACTGTTTAATATTTTTATCAATGATCTAGATGATGGATTTACTATTGTATGTAGTCTTTAACATGAGATTAGATATCTTTCCTAAAAGATATATTTAAATTCAGCTTCAGGCTGGAAGATCATGGTGGTCCTTTCTGGCCTTGAAATTTTTTGAGAAGCTATGAATTCCTTTCTTTACAGGCCACAAGGAGAACAGGATTGCCTTGATTTCCTCAGCAGGCTCACAACACTTCCAGCTCTGCATTAAGGCAATGAGTATCATCAATTCTCATTCTTCAGGGCTTCAGATGGTTGTATATATGGGGTCAGGAAGGATTTGTTTTTCCCAATGTACAATTGGTCAGATGTAGTCTGTTTTTGGTTTTGGTTTGTTTTCATCTTCCTCTGAAGCATCCAAGATTGGCCACAGCTGGAGATGGGACACTGCATGGGGTAGACCAGTGGTCTGAAGAGCTAGAGAGAATCCTCTTTCTTTGATGCCTGGTTGGAATGTCTTAAAGACATGCTCAGGGTCTAACTGAACACTAGATTTGAGGTTAGGAAAGAATTTTCCCCAGGTTAGATTGGTAGGGAGCTTGGAAGTTTTTCGTCTTTCTCTGAAGCATGGGACATGACTCACTGCTAGAATCATTTGGGAACATCTGAGTTCATCAATTCCCTTCCACTGCAGGGGCTTCAGGCATTGATGGCACATCAGTTTAAACATTTTATCCTAAAATACGCAGCATAAATCACATCTTCAATGAGTTTAAATATAAACTCCCACCCTGATAAAAGGAACTGTTTCTAAAATACTGTATATGCAGTTTTAATATTGAATCTATTATTTGACCTTGTCTGTCAAGGATGATTCATAAATTCATCATCATGGTGTTTCATTCTGATGATGTATTAAATTCACTGTATTGGAGAGATAATTTGCTTTGATAATGTACTATTTATTCACTATCATAATAGAAAGAGGGAAAACAAGAATTGCACATGGGTTCTCTAGATTTTTATAAATCAAGAGAAGATGCTGTTCACAAAATTGGGTATACATTTTAATTAGCACAGCAATTAATATAGAATATTTGTAATTTTTCTCACTGCAACGATAAAATTTAGATCTAGTAGCAGGCTACATTTTGAACGTCACAAATTTCAGATGGGTTCAGATCTGGGAATTTTATTTTATTAAAAAGCTTTTCTGCCATGGTATTAGTTAAACTAATTGTATGTATTTGGTTGGTAAACACTGTAAAATATGCGTACTATGTGTTCTAGACCTTTGACCAATCTTTAGAAATGCTGTCCGTGCAAATGGCAGATTCAGTAGCACAACTTTGCCTACATAGCTAAAATAAAGCTGAAAAAATGATCCTAATGGAGGTAATAATTCTTCCTCACTATTCCAGCTTCTTTCTCTCACAAAATCCAAGCTAATAGATTATGTCTGTGGCATGTATGGAACGTAACAGATTCAGAGTATTTAGGATCTTGGTAACTAATGAGTTCCAGAGTCATTTGGATGAATGTGTGTCATAACATATTTCCCAGATTTGGACCTTAGCGTCCAAAATATGGGTGTTAGCATGAAAACCTCCAAGCTTAGTTACCAGCTTGGACCTGGTAAAGCTGCCACCACCCAAAAAATTAGAGTGTTTTGGGGCACTCTGGTCCCCCCAAAAACCTTCCCTGGGGACCCCAAAGACCCAAATTCCTTGAGTCTCACAACAAAGAGGAATAAACCATTTCCCTTCCCCCCTCCAGGTGTTCCCTCCCTGGGTTCCTGGAGAGATATACAGAAGCAAGCTCCGTGATTCTAAACAGAGGGACTCCAACCTCCCTATTTCCAGTCCTGGAAAATACAAGTACCAAGAGAGAGCTAATCTCTCCTCTTCCTCCCTCACCCAGAGGGTATGCAAAGTCAGGCTAGTAAATCTAACACACACAGATTTCCCCCTGACTTCTTCCTCCCACCAATTCCCTGGTGAGCTACAGACTCAATTCCCTGGAGTCCCCTACTAAAGAAAAACTCCAACAGGTCTTAAAAAGAAAGCTTTATATAAAAAGAAAGAAAAAAATACATAAAAATGGTCTCTCTGTATTAAGGTGACAAATACAGGGTCAATTGCTTAAAAGAAATATGAATAAACAGCCTTATTCAAAAAGAACACAATTCAAAGCACTCCAGCAAGTACACACATGTAAATACAAAATAAAAACCATATAAATCACTATCTTATCTTTTGTACTTACAACTGGGAAACAGAAGATTAGAAAAACAGGAGGCAGAAAAATCCTCTCATAGCCGAGAGAGTACAGGCAGAAGACCAAGAACAAAGGACTCACACACAAACTTCCCTCCACCTAGATTTGAAAAAGTCTTGTTTCCTGATTGGTCCTCTGGTCAGGTGTTTCAGGTTACCCCTTTCCAGGTAAAGAACATTAACCCTTAGCTATCTGTTTATGACAATGTGTGATATCAAAGCGCTAGACTGTAGTCCAAATTCTCTGATGGCATAATTCCATTGAAGACAATGGAGTTATGCTATCAGATAACTAGCTCTGAGTCATCTTGCTCTGTATAAGGGACAGCATAAAGCTAAGGCACCCCAGTAGTAGAGAAGGAAAGCAGTCACACTTTTTCTTGTTCCCCTTCTTGTCCCTAAGGGGCTAGTGTTTTGCTCCAGCCCTTTACAGTTCAGAAATACTCCTTAGCTTGCACTTTCTCAGCCCTATTAGTTGGTGCATGGTAGGGGCGGAGTCAAGACTCATTGATGACTCTCATGATTTTATCACGAGTGTCACAATTTTCTTAACGTTTCAGCAGCTGGAGTCAAGAAATTACAGAGAAACTCATCTTTTATTTTAAAATAGCAAGGTTCTAACCCCTCATGGTTGTTGAGAAAAGCTTGAAAATGTGAAATACATGCACCCTACAGATCAGAAGACAAATAAATGAAACTGAAGATAGATAGACAGATTTTGGGGGCCCGATGTGTGATTTTTGAATTCTTGATATTAGCAACATTGAAGACTCTAGATGCTCTCTTCTCCTCTCCATCCACCAGAGTGTGCAGCAGCATCTGCCCCACAGAACAGTGATTCAGGTAGGCTGTGAGAAGAGAGAAGGAAGCATTTAAATACTCTTCCTACCTTGCACAACATCATAAGGCCAGTTATAATCTAGCTTATAATATTTGGGTAAAATTAACTAAATTGATTCCAGCAGGTATTTGTAGAGTAACATTCTACTCAGTGAATAGTATGGGGGAGTAAGTGGGCATGAAGGAAATTGCCTGATCAAACCCCTTGTGTTTTCATAAGCAATTGCTTAATTTTTACTGTTGGTAGATACCAGTGGCTTCATTTCTCCAAAGTTCTGTCTCCAACTGTACAGATGATTGACAGCCCTTAAGTGCACTATCTGTCATAACCAACATAACTCACAGCCTTTAGATGGATAAGATGAGACATACAAGTGGAATAAAGTATGTCACATTCTTTCATTGAGTAAAAATATAGTTGATGTATAGCATAAAGTATGTATTAATAAGCACATCAGGCCAGTGGCTTCAAAAAAGAAAATGACCAAATATCAAGTCAGGTGTTCAGTTACCAGTAGAAGGTATCTCAGGTCTTTTTCCTTTAAGTAAACATTTACTTCAAATATATATATATTTTTACTGAACAATTTATTCTTTGTGTGGAGGTTATATCATGGACGATGGAGTCTGGCCATGGAGCCAGACCCATAGAGAAACACAGGGTCACAAGTCACCCAAAATGCAACTTCCATGAGCCACCATGATGTCTCAGATGGATGAAGTTCAATGTCCAACCAGATTGTGCTATTTCAATATTTTGTCTCAATATGGGATGAAAACAAATGTGGAAATATTGAAATTTCCTGCCAGATGAAAATTCTGATTTTCAGCTCGCTCTAATAAATATCAGAGGGGTAGCCGTGTTAGTCTGGATCTGTAAAAAGCAACAAGGAGTCTTGTGGCACCTTATAGACTAACAGATATATTGGAGCATAAGCTTTCGTGGGTGAATACCTACTTCGTCAGACGCATGTGGTGGAAATTTCCAGAGGCAAGTATAAATGTGTAAGGCAGAATCAGACTGGAGATAACGAGGTCAGTTCAATCAGGGAGGAGGAGGCCCTCTTCTAGCAGTTGAGGTGTGAAAACCTACGGAGGAGAAACTGCTTTTGTAGTTGGCTAGCCATTCACAGTTTTTGTTTAATCCTGAGCTGATGCTGTCAAATTTGCAAATGAACTGAAGTTCAGCAGTTTCTCTTCGGAGTCTGGTCCTGAAGTTTTTTTTGCTGCAGGATGACTACCTTTAAATCTGCTATTGTGTGTCCAGGGAAGTTGAAGTGTTCTCCTACAGGTTTTTGTATATTGCCATTCCTAATATCTTACTTGTGTCCATTAATCCTTTTATGTAGGGATTGTCTAGTTTGGCTGATGTACATAGCAAAGTGGCATTGTTGGCACATGATGGCATATATTACATTGATGGATGTACAGGTGAATGAAGTGGTGATGTTGTGGCTGATCTGGTTAAGTCCTTTGATGGTGTCGCTGGTGTAAATATGTGGGCAGAGTTGGCATTGAGGTTTGTTGCATGGATTGGTTCCTAGGTTAGCGTGACTATGGTGCGGTGTGCAGTTATTGGTGAGAATATGCTTTCAGTTGGTGGGTTGTCTGTGAACGAGGACTGGCCTGCCTCCTCGTTGTTGTCCAGGATGGGTTGTAGGTCACTGATGATGCGTTGGAGAGGTTTTAGCTGAGGACTGTAAGTGATAGCCAGTGGAGGTCTGTTGGTTTCTTTCTTCAGAAATGTTGCTCTAATAAATATATCTCTGCAAATTACCTAAAGCAGCTTTTCTCCAAGTAAAAGTGATGCAACTTGAGCATCCATTAGATTCATCCACTAACATCCAAGTCTAGAAGCGATGTATCTCATTGGGAAAGTATTTCCTTTCCAATGACATTTGCCTTCCATTTTTAGCAATTTTTGCACTGGTGTTATTTCATTGACTTAAGTAGATTTATTCCTGATTTATATGAGAGAAGAATCAAGCTCTATATCTGTACTTTTCTGCCAGGCCATAAAATGTTGAATATTAAACCCGTTGCTGGTCCAAGACTGATTATTGCTTCTTCTCAGTCTTAGGCTAGTGTAATTTTGAGAGAAATTTAAAACTTCAGTGTCCATTGACAGTGTAATTTGCATTGCTTGGTTATGTATTTATACCATTTTATACAGGAGTGTCTATGTCAGTGAACTCCCTTTATTCTATCTTGGATGCAAGAGGAATACTTATGAGACCCAGTGACTTTGCAGTACTCCCTTTTATAACCTGAAAGGTTACAAACTCCAAACAACTGGTCCTCATGCAAGGCGCTAAAATTGGTATTGCTCCAGCCTTCCCACTGGTGGACATGTCTAAGTGATTCATAATTAATATTGTAAACACGTGTATTTGACTTATGAAAACCTGTGAAGTGGCTCTCGGAAAGAGAATAAGGCTTTTAGGCAGGATTTAATGTTTGCTTTTTGTTGAATAATGAATTAGTTTGGCTGTTGTTTCAAACTTTAAAATATACTCAACTAACCCTTCTCCTCACACAGTCAGAGACAATGGAACTGGATTCTCCTTTCATTCATATCAGTGCTACAATGGTGTAACTCCATTGATTTGAACAGATTTGCTTCTCATTTACATCAGAGTACTTGAGAAAAGAATCAAACTTCACACCTACACCATTCTACCAAGCCTGTTCTCTGCAAAATCTAACCTTTATCTTCATTTGTCCTAGTTCTAATATTTATATTTTAAATGACAGGTACATGATTAGGGGACAAGAGAAGTTGTTAGCAAAATAAATTTAAGAATTGGTCCCAAACTTTGCCATCCCTGAAACTAGAGGTTTTTGGTGGTTCTGATATTTCTCTAGCCTACTGGAGAAGGAAACTGTCACAAAAAGTTACCATAACATTTGGACAAGTTTTGAAGTAGAAGAAAACAAAACATCGGGACCTTTGGAGATCCTCTCATCTGTAATTGCGATTCAGTAGTTCCTTCACTGGCAAATATGTGATAAATGCCAGTGCAGTGAAAGCATGCTCTGTTCAATATGAAGTTAAAGCCATGTTTGTCTGGAGACCTGTGAATTTTATATACAACATGTTTCTAAGAGAGTCACTGTTCTTTTTATTTTAACAGCTGGTTTGAGTGAAAAAATGTAAAGCTTTTTTATACACCATTAGGTTGTCTACTGGGAACAAAGACACAGCTTGTACATGGGGAAAAAGATTTTCTTATTTTGCTAGACAAAAGTGCTTTTTTAAAACTATGGGGTATTCAAAGTTCAATGACAGTGGCACATATTCTTAAGATGCTCATGAATTAAAAAAAATATTTAATCTATTTCCATATGTAACTGACAAAATGTCATTTTATCTGTCCTAACAAAGGAAATGGAAGATTTGAACATTATTTGTTTTTTTTTCCTGAAAACTAAAGATCTTCTGTGGCATTGATATTAAGGTATGAGATAAAAAGAGCTCAGATATTCGAGGTTTAGCAAGCCTTTTATGAATCCTTTTCCCTTCTTTTAAAAATCAAAAAATATTGTTAAGATAAAATGACAACATCAGGGGCTGTTCTCCAGATATTTAAACTTTTGTTATCTCTTGCCAACTGAAAGAGGGGGTGATAAGGTGAGGAACAAGAGAAAGATGGAGAGAGAGGTTATCTTGAGGCTCACCCCTTACCAGCAGTAGATCTGGTCAAGAAGTTTTTGACAAAATCCTTTTTTAGTTAGAAAATGCTGATTTGTCAAAATCAAAGCTGTTGATGGAAATGCTTCAGTTTCATCAAAACTTTCTCAGGTCCAGGATGGAATTTATGGTCACAGAGAGAAAGAGACACCCCGGAATAGCCAATAGTCTGAAGACTGACTATGATGTAGTAAACATAAGTTCAGGTTCTTCTTCTGAAT
This sequence comes from Gopherus evgoodei, assembly GCF_007399415.2. Classification (NCBI taxonomy): domain Eukaryota; kingdom Metazoa; phylum Chordata; order Testudines; family Testudinidae; genus Gopherus; species Gopherus evgoodei. Next base: position 118,109,078 of record NC_044328.1, read on the forward strand.
CAGGTAGAGTGGGGAATTGAGCCTGTGTCCTAACTGAGTGCTCTAACTGCTACTCTATTGGTTATTCTGCAGTCAGTCTGTCTCTCAAGAGGTGTGTGTGTGATTTTGAAACATCTCATTTTAATTCCCAAACAGAATGAAAATAAATTTTGAAACCTTCAATTTTTTTTGGTGAAATGGAATTTCCTGCCAGCCCTAACCAATAGTACTTTGTAAACCTTGAAAGTTGCAAACATTTGGTTTGATAAACTCTGGAAAAGATACTTATAGCTTATCTATAGCGCTTTGGTTTGAAATTCTTATTAGCTTAGTCTTCTTATGAGATTTTCTGTACTGCCTACTTTTGGTATTGGCTGAACATAATTTATAACTTCTTTCCTCTATATTACCCTGTTCTATAATTCCAGAAGAACACACAAAGTCAAAATAAGAAGGAAGACCTCAATTGAGCAACTTCCCCAGCACAGTCTTCAGAGAAGTGTGCTGATAGGAATCTTTCAAATGAGAGCGAGGCATAAGGACTGACTCCTAAATATTTGTGATCATTTAAACTTAACATGTTGTTTTTCATGGGTTGATCCAAAATCCATTTTAGTCAATGGGTGTTGTTCCATTAATGAGACTGTTCAGCTTAGAAAAGAGACAACTAAAAGGGGATAGAGGTCTATACAATCATGACTGATATGGAGAAGGTAAATAAGGAAGTGTTATTTACACCTTCACATAACACAAGAACCCGGGTTCACTCAAGGAAATTAATAGACAGCGGGTTTAAAAACGAACATAAGGAAGAATTTCTTCCCACAATTCACAGTCAACCAGTGCAATTCATTGCCAGGGGATGTTGTGAAGGCCAAAAGTACAATTGGGTTAAAAATAATTAGATAAATTAATGGAGGATAGGTGTGTCAATGGCTATTAGCCAAGTTGATCAGGGATGGAATCCCATGCCCTAGGTGTCCCTAAGCCTTTAACTGCCAGAAGCTGGGACTGGAAAACAGGGAATGGATCTCTTGATAAGCTGTCATGGGATAAGAGGGAAGATCCTTTCCTGAATTGGTAACAAGATAGGAAACAAAGGGTAGGAATAAATGGTCAGTTTTCAGAATGGATAGAGGTAAATAGTAGTGTCCCCCAGGGGTCTGTTCTGGGACCAGTCCTATTCGACATATTCATAAATGATCTGGGAAAAGGGGTAGATAGTGAGATAGAAAAATTTGCAGATAATACAAAACTGCTCAAGATAGTTAAGTCCCAGGCAGACTGTGAAGAGCTACAAAAGGATCTCTCAAAACTTGGTGAGAGGGCAACAAAATGGCAGGTGGAATTCAATATTGAAAAATGCAAAGTAATGCACATTGGAAAACATAATCCCAACTATACATATAAAATGATGGGGTCAAAATTAGCAGTTACCACTCAAGAAAGAGATCTTGGAGTCATTGTGGATAGTTCTCTGAAAACATCCAATCAATGCGCAGAGGCAGTCAAAAAAGAAAACAGAATGTTGGGAATCATTAAGAAAGGGATTGATAATAAGACAGAAAATATCACACTGCATCTATATAAATCCATGAATCCCAGATCTTGAATACTGCATGCAGAAGTGGTTTCACCATCTCAAAATAGATATATTGGAACTGGAAATGGTTCAGAAAAGGGCAACAAAAATGATTAGGGGTATGGAATGGCTTTTGTATGAGTAGAGATTTATGAGTCTGGGACTTTTCAGCTTGGAAAAGAGACGACTAAGGGGGGATATGAGTATGATTGAGGTCTATAAAATCATGACTGATGTGGAGATAGTAAATAAGGAAGTGTTTTTTACTCCTTCTCATAACACAAGAACCAGGGGTCACCAAATGAAATTAATAGGCAGCAGGTGTAAAACAAACAAAATAAAGTATTTCTTCACACAATGCACAGTCAACCTGTAGAACTCCTTGCCAGAGGATGTTGTGAAGGCCAAGATTATATCAGGGTTAAAAAAAGAACTAGATAAATTCATGGAGGATAGGTCCATCTATGGCTATTAGCCAGGATAGGCAGAGATGGTGTCCCTAGCCTCTATTTGCCAGAAGCTGAGCATGAGCGACAGGAAATGGATCACTTGAGGATTACCTGATCTGTTCATTCCCTCTGAGTTACCTGGCATTGGCCATCATGTGCGACAGGATACTGGGCTAGATGGACCTTTGGTCTGACCCCATATGGCCATTCTTATGTTCTTGATAATTACCCCATTCTGGTCATTCTCTCTGAAGTATCTGGCACCAGCCACTGTTGGAGGGCAGGCTACTGGGCTAGATGGATCATTGGTCTGACCCAACATGGCCATTATTATATGAGCTGGCTTTAGATTAGGCCCCATAAAAGTAGAAGCTGTTAACTCTCATATCCTGGCTAAATTTTAACTATGATGCTTGTTATCTTCCTACTTAAATTTGCCAAGGAGTTTAAATTGGAAAAGTTTGTTTTAACTTTCTCTTCTGAATCGTGGTGTTATATGGCTGGAGACTGTTAAAATGTTTGTGCATTTCACCCCGAGGTGGTTGTCTTTCAGTGAAGTTATCCCTGAGTACACTTGGTACATTGGTTTGTAAGGTGTAAGAAGAAAAAAAATAGGTCAGTTGCTAATTATCTGTCTCAACATTTGAGTAAGTGACTTGGGTCCTCAATGAAAAACAACTATAAAGAACATTCCAAAAATTGCCTTGCAGGTGGGCTGTAGATATTATTCTTCCATTAGCCATTTCTATTTGAAGATAATGAGGAAATTTACTAATTGAAATTAAGGAGTGACTGCGAGTTGGATTCAAGCTACATTAGTTGATTTATATATATACAGAATGACTTTTTAAAAAAAGTTTCTTTTGTTTAGCACTCTGACATTTTCTTCTGGGATGTGCAAATAATTAGTTTTCATTGATTGATTGATTGATTAAATGTCATTTTTTTCTTTTTGGTATAGGGCTGCATTTTGGGTTACATCAGATGTGTCACATACATCCTGACAAGTTGCATGATGTTTTGATCTAATGTGATTAATGGGTCTGTAGCTGACAGGTGGCACTTGCCCCAAAAACTGGCCCCAGGAAAATTTGTAAGTCCTGACCCTGCCTGGATTTTCTAGCTGGTGAGTTTTTCCTCTGAGATTTTATTTATTTACTTCTCTTAAGTTCTAGAAAAGTTTGCTTGCCTGCCTGTGCTGTCTCCCTGGAAGCTTAATCTACCTGCAGGCTAAAATCTATTCAGATATACAATAATACAGCATGGATCACTTGACAAACAGGTGCCTTCTTGGACATGAGCTCAATGAGTCTTAAAAACTAGACTTTTTCCCCTGCTTCTACCAGGCATGGTGTAAGAGCTGAAAAGTTAAAGCAGACAAAGGGGGAGTGTTTAATGAGAAGAACTCAATAGAAAAGTGCATTGTTAAGCATATTGCTAGTGAAAGAGAGAGAAGGGGCAGCAAAGGAAAATTTACAGTGCAGACACTGAAAAAGCATAGATGAGGAAATGATTGTCAAATAAATTATGTAACATTTGGGGAACTGCATCAAAGCGTGTTCATTTTCAGTCAAGGACTGATGGAGACGGGGTTGGCAACGGTCTGGTAGGCTAGAGATCCACTGGAAACTGTGTCCCTGCCTATCCCTGGCATAGTCATCGTACCCATCATGTGTAGCTCATCTAGCTGAGTGCCCTGTTGCCATGGGATGCCTCTATCACTTCCTGATTGTTCATTCACACACACACACACACACACACACACACACACACACCCTTGCCTTATGCTGGATTTGCGGTGGCTTTAACAGAAACCTCTGCATTCACTTGAGGCAATTCACTGCATAACTGAAGGTGCTTTTCCATGTGAGCCTACTGCACAGATCACAGCTCTTTGACACTGAGCCATCTTCTTCTGGCCTTGCTCCCATCACATGGACTTGCGCTCATATATTGATCTGCAATATATAGAGGAACTGCAGCTAGTGAGTAGACATGTGACTGGTGCATCTGGGATTTGCTGTACTCCATACAGAGCCCTTCTCCTTACAGGATGGACTGCATAGCTTACACTTCTTATAACAATAAAAAGTTAATTAATAACCCAATGATTATAATTTAAATATTTCTGGTGCCAAGATACAGCTTGCTATTTCCCCCCTACCAACGACAGGTGCGTTGTTGTTCACTTTAGAGGTTGCTGTATACCATTGGATGATTGATTGCATGAATGCAGGGGCTGTGCTGTTTGCATAAGCTGAGACAATGACTCATTGTTGACTTGCATTTCCAATGCATTGATTTTCTGGGTTATTCTATCTCCGAAGGGGGGGGGGGGGGCTCAGAAACTGATGCTGCTAGGACTGGATTCTGTCACATGCTGCAACACAATTGACTGCACTGGAAGTTCAGGGTGCTCAGAACCTCCCAAAAGTGCTAGGCACCTTGCAGGACCAAACCCCTCCTGGGCAAAAATGGAATTACTGCACTAGGCTGCCAAATGTGAGAGTGAATGAGAGGAGGGAAGCAGCTGCTTGTACCCCAGAGAAATGAAAGACGTTCATGCTGGTAGCACACTAGCGTGGCTGTGCCTAGGGAGTACTGTATATTGAAGTACAGTCAGTTCTCCTTTCAATTTCCACCAGTACCCTCTGGCTCAACCCTTTTTATTATTTTCTCCCTTCTTGGCTCTTGGCTGCTGCCCAAGGTAAATTCCCAAGCAGACAGCCTCTGAGTTCATTACCAGATAAAATGGAGCTATTTTTATTTTAGCTTTAAAACAAAGTGCCTCCAGTGCTGTTTCTTCTGCACACAAAATTGCCTCATATCCTGTTGAAATGCTAGCTGGGCAAAGAGCATTTGGAACTTCATACTCTAGACTTCCCTAGATGCTGGTGATGTGGAAAGGCAGCAAACTGATGCACAAAGGTATGCTGGCCTGGTACCAGGACTGGCACAACCCATTAGGCGACCTAGGCGGTTGCGTAGGGCACTAACATTTTGGGGCGCCAACCATGGTGGCTGGACCTTCCGCTGCCTCTGTCGGGGGTGACATTTCAGGGGTGGGACCTTCTGCTGCCTAGGTCAGCAAAAAAGCTGGCAGCGCTCCTGCCTGGCACCAACTTGTAGCTTTAGATTCTGATCTGCATAACAGGGTGTACGTACCCACCCCCAGCAAGGGGAAGACAGGATTAACCAGTTCCCAAGGAGAGAAAAACCCTGCCAAGTCTCAAGGGCTATGTGCAGCTGTCAATCAAAGAGAGAGGAGCAGGCATCTGGACCTCATTAATCAGGTTATAAAAGCAGGAGGGACATTTCTATAGCAAGATTTTCATTTACAGCTGGAATCTTGGCTGGAGAGAAGCTACTCTCGTGGGCTATAACAAAGGGCAGCTTTGTTTTTGTTTTAACTTATTGTAGTGGGTAACTAGATGGGATTTTTGCCTGCTTTTTTGGGGAGTTGTTATTCCAATAAGACTGAGACCTATTGCTGGGAGCAAATGATCAGCTACTCCATGTAGAGAGCATAGTCAAACTATAAGCCAAATCCTGCTTGTCATTGAATCCATAGGCTGTAGCACATTCTGTGTATTTAACTGCCATTCACATGCTGAAGGAGAGTTCTGTGTCTCAAAAGTTTGCCTCTCTCACCAAAAGAAGTTGGTTCAGTACAAGATATTTCCTCAGCCACCTTATTTCTCTTTCTATAAATGACTGACTTGTAATTCTCATTCCTAGGTTAGGTATTTTTAAAGATCCCTTTTGCATGATAATAAAAGAAGGAATATGACCTTAGGTCAGGGGATCCCAAGTGCTGGGGCTTCTAAGTGCGCCCACATACTGGCCAATGGACAAGCATCCGCTGAAATGCCACCAACAATCTGCGTCATCCAGTGGCGTCAGCACCAAATGCCACCGATTTTCGGCAGTATTTCAGTGGCGACGCCTCTGGATGACGTTGCTTGTTGGCGGCATTTCGGCGGAGACACCTATTGACGTTGCCACTTGGTGGAATTTCAGCAGATGCTCGTCTGCTGCCACAGTCTATCGTGGCTCGTCGTCTGGTGCCTGCCAGACGAAAAAGGTTGGGGACCACTGCCTTAGGTAATAGAACTCTGGGTTAATTGTTCTTTGGGAAAAGTGACTAAATAAGACAGGGAGCATTTAGCCTTGCCTATGTTTGAGCACATTCACTCACATACATTTAATGTAGCCAACTCTCCTCTCCCTTACTTGTACATCATCACTAATAGTTTTATTATTCGATCTGTGCATGCGCTCCTGTACAGAAGAAAAAAAGATATGATCACAGCCCTAAGGAGCTTGCATTAAAAATGACTCAAGAGACAAATTAGATTATTCTCCACTGCATTGCACCCTGTGTAATCATTATATGTATGCAAGCTAGGGAAAAATGTTGCCAACTCAGGATTCTTTCCTTCCTTATATTGGTGGTAGCATTTTAAACCCACATTATACAGGTATAAATGTCTATATGAGGCAGTGGAGAATCAGACTCTTGCTGATCAGAAGGTGGCTTATTTTAAAGTACTGCAAAAAACCAAAAAAACAAAAAGCAGCATATGCTGAAAGTATATAAAGAACAGTATCCTTTTTGCTGGATTTACACTGATATTATTTAAGTAAGAACATCTTAATTCTGTTCTCTATGGCCAATGTTTTCAAACTTGGATGCTTAGCATTAAGGACCTTAGGGTGAAATTCTGGTCTCATTGACTTCAATTGAGTTAGGATTTCACCTCTGAAGTTGAAAATATTGTTTGGCTAGGACAGCAAGTAGGGACAGCTTCTTCTTTGACAAGAGTAGACTCTCCCTGTTTAAGCATTCCTATGACAGCAGTAACATATTTATTTGACTATCTGACATTTTGGGTTCTGAAAATTCACAATATATATGATGCTGTCATGCTCGATTGAATTTATTATTTGCATGTGACACTATTCACCAGAGAGCTCAGAGCCTACAAAGGATCCTAATGGTCTATGATGAGCTTCTCTTATTTATGCTTCATTAGGGAATAGTGCTCTAAATCCTGGTAGAGTTGAATTGTCTGTTATATTGGAGGAACTGACATTTAGCAACTGCCTACTTGCTCTTACTGGTGCTAGCAAGAGTCCTGTGACAAACATGGCACTTTCTATTTTACAGGTCTAATTTGGTTTCATAGGGATTTTCACATTTTGCTTGTGTCTAGACATTCATGTGGCAACCACTGCTCTGTAATCTGGGCGTAAGAGGAATTGTGTGCAGCAAAAGTCATTCAAAAGGATTCTGTGTTTGTTTCCAGGGGAGTATTACCAGGCTGTTCTAATGCCATGGTGGGAAGATGATCCAAATCAGACAGGTCACCTTTACTTTGAAGTGGTAACCTCAGGGCATGTCTACACTACAGATACTATAGTGGTATAACTATGGCAGCTGTGCCACCATAGCACTGAAGTATAAAAGCTTCCTACATTGTCAGAAGGACACTTCCCACGTTGTCATCCTAGCTGCATTAGTTACACTGTCATCTAGACTAACTTAACGATGGTGCTCGGAGCCTCAGTTTTTTTCACAGCCCATAACTAGGTCAGTCTAATTTTTAAGTGTAGATTAGGTCTTATTCTGAATCCTTTGGTGGGGGGGGGGAAGGTATTGCTAATAAATCCTTTAGAGTTTCACTCACAGCATCCCTGTGGATTGCAGCTGCCTTAGTGGGTCATATGACAAACTGTCTTTGAGTTAGTCCAGGCTGCTCCACTGAAAGGTATATACATAAAGGGTGCACAGAGGGCTAGCATACAGAGTAAACCACTGGAGTATTATATTGTAAATTCTACCTGAATGCTTAGACTGCCCTGGCTTCTGTGCAAACCCAGTGCAGCTTTGATCAAAGGTCTGCAAACCTCAATGGCCTTCTTATGAACATGGACAGAGTTTCAGGTTATAACGAAATCTGCAGTAAGTTGAATTTTATCTTGTTTCATATTCTGTTATGGAAGATTTTCCAGACCAGCATTTTCAAGAGCTCCAGACTTCATTAGCAACAAATAATTAGATTAAACAAAACTAACCCGCATGGAAAAAAAATCTCCCTAGGCCAATTTAACTTAGCATTGTGAATCAGAGTCTAATTTTGCACATTCTTTAAGTTCTCCCTGAAAATTCACATTTTCTTTCACATATTGCAAAATCTTCAGTGTATTCAGATTCTTTTCAGCACATCTTAAAAAAAATTAGACTAGTGTTCTAATGAAATCTCTTCCTAATTAGTGATCAACTCAACAATGATATGCAGATTTTCCTTGTAACCTCTATTTAACTCAGTGGCTGTCAAAATAATCGTGTCTGTTACTTGTGTGCCTCCAATTTACTCTAGTTAATGGTGCTGTAGTTGTTTCTGAAATCATCCTTCAAAGATGATTTTTAGTGACATCTGTATAGGCCTAAAGACCTGAGTTGCCTTCTAAATTATATCCACTTGTACCCAGGGATTTAATTAGGAATTTCAAAATACAGAAATAGGAAGAAGAGCTTTAGAAGATTCAGCTCAAGGATTGTTTTTTTTTTCTTTTTTAGCTCAGTAGCCATGTTAGTAGAGAAAAACGAGAAGCCAATCATTAATAAATTGTAAATGGGTTAATTAGGTTCCACACAATGTGATTTTTGAAGGCAAATGAGGATGAGGGTGATGGTTAATGGAGTTCAACTGGAGTGTCCGTTATAATTACAAACTTCTATTTTAGGATCCTTTTAACTCCAAAGCCTAAACATGCTTAAAGATTGATATACAACAGAAATACTTAACCCTGGACTTTTAGTTTTTCGTTTTTAATTGGAAACATACAACACACACACAGACACCACTCCATTTTAACAGGTTTTGACACAGAATCACTTTAGCCAGGTTTACCCCACTTAACCAATGCAAACTTCCCTATGGGAAATTCAGATGGCACCAAGGGATTACAGAGGAGTAGCTGGATTTAGGGCTATTGCAAAATAACTCAAACAAGAATTTGGACATTGTTATGCATTTAAACTAGCCCAAACTGTTATCGTCCTATACATTCAGTCAAAACTATTGGTCGAATTCTGACTTCTTTAAGTGGCTGCAATTTTATGAGAGGAATAGGACTGCATCATAAATAAGTACAGTACTTTTTCATTTAAAAATAACCCTACAAATCTCATAAGAATAAAACAGTTCAAACACTGGGCATACACTGGAGGGTTATCTAGCGCCATCATAGGTTTTCCAGCTGTTTTAATGCCTCTTCCTCACCTCTCCTTACACACATACTCCCATAATAAAAATTCAGACTACACACTGTCTGGAACTGTTAAAAAGTTCCAGGTGTGAGGGGAGAAAGTTCTTAAAATCTTTCATGAGGTCATTGTTGCTACAGAAACTGCTACCTTGGTATTTGCCTGATAAGAAAATCTGTCTCTTTGTATCTGAGCAACAGAAGTTGGGGAGCACTCATCCTGGTGGCAAGGTTTTATTTATTACCGCAACTGTTTGGGATTCAATGACAACAGTTGTTTGAAGGAATCTTGTTTGTCAAGGTGGTGTGTGTGGGAGGAGGAGGATTGGTTTGTGTCCGTTGATTCCACAAGGCTAGGTGTTATTGTAGCACTGTTTTCACATGTAACATCCCTTTGTTTTTCATCTGAACAACACTATACAGGTCAACGTGAAGGAAATTATGGTTGTTCTATGGCTATTTTATAGCTCCTATTATGCTAGTTTGGGAATACACCTCTACCCCTATATAATGCTGTCCTCAGGAGCCAAAAAATCTTTTCGCATTATAGGTGAAATCGCGTTATATATATGGAACTTGTTTTGATCCACTGGAATGTGCAGCCTCATCCCTCCCAGAGCACAGCTTTACCGTGTTATATCCGAATTAATGTTATGTCAGGTCACGTTATATCAGGGTAGAGGTGAACATTGGGAGTTAGCTTTGGGTAACAGTAACCTTCACCTTGAAATCACCTCTGATCCCTTCATGTACAAGCCTATTGTTTATTTTGAATCACCACATGAACCAGTTCTGTCACAGGACGTCACACATTTGATTTAGTGACTCTCACCATAGCAAATTTAATATTACCCAGAATGACAGAAGTCATTTGATTTATTTCACACAGAGAACATGATTTATATACACAGAGAACATGAAACTATAGTGTGTATGGTAGTACCCATTGTTTCATGTTCTCTGTGTGTATATATATGTGTATATATATCTATCTTCCTACTGTATTTTCCACTACATGCATCTGATGAAGTGCTTATGCACAAAAGCTTATGTTCAAATAAATTTGTTAGTCTCTAAGGTGCCACAAGTACTCCTGTTCTTTTGACAGATACAGACTAACATGGCTGCTACTCTGAAACCTGAAACTACTCAGTGGTTATCCAATTCGCAATTGGGCATGCAAATTAGACACCCAAATGCCTGCCTAACTTGTGTGAAAACCTAGTCCATGTGTAAACAGAAACATTTTATTTACCTATGTTCCTTAATGGGGGTGTGTTCATGACTGTGAGCATAATTTGACTTGCTGTGGTATGTCTATTAAAAGCCTGCAAATAGAGAAGCAGGCTATATGATTTGTTTAGCAGCAATCTGCACAGCTGACCTGTTCCTCACAACACTTTATTAATCATTAGGGCCTGTAAAATGTAATATTGATTCTTAGAATTAACTGCATTTAACAAGTCTTTTATCATCTAAGGGACATTACATAGTTTATATGTGGAGCTGTAATCCAGCAAGGAAAGCTGAGCTAAGGATTCAAGCAATAATAGATGACCTGGATTACTTGTATCAGTGGCAATTCAATTGCTTACCCACTCTATACTTCTGTGTATAATATTCAGATAAGTCAGCATCTTGATTACTTCCCTCAGAACAGACTTGGACAGCAGCCACCTAATGTCACATTGTGTTGACAGAGTGTGCATTATTTCTCCAGAAAGGCACACTGGACTGGGAGCATGTTACTGTCCAGCTAAAACTATTGGCAGTTTGTTTTGTCAGATTTCCATTATTTCTTCTGGAAAGCCTTCAAAAGATACTATGGGCCAACACACTGAGATGAGGAACACCAGCCAATGATGCTCAAAACATCCAGTTAAACATCTGGAGCTATGACTAAGTGATAGAATTGGCCTGGCAGGGGGCTTATCTCTTTGCTTCACTAGGACCTGAAAGAACTTAACAGGTGGTAGAACTTGGAAAATGGGCTGTGGAAAAGTCACATGAGCCAAATCTTATGTAGCATGAACAGCCTGGAATAATTTCACATAATAGTAATGCTTCTGCAAACATTAATGTGTTGGCAAAAATTAAGAAGAAATAACCATTAAGAAACAGTGCAAATATTCTGTCCTGAAGGTAGTCAATGTTCTTGCCTTTTGTGGCAGGTTCATAATGGATATTACCTATTTTATAGTTAAAGCGTGTGGGGAAGACAGGGTGGTGGTGGTGGTCATAGCACCGGTCTGAGACACTCAACCTCTCCCCATCCCACGTTTAAAGCTATTAGTGCTCGTCCTTTACATCATCTGAATGACTGGGTATCAGGAAGTAATAATTCCCCCAAGGTGCCTTGCAATGTGGTTACTATTATGCACAATGAGCTAAGTGCATCACAAAGGAGCTTCCCTTTCCTCCCTTGAAAGCACATGGCAGAAATTATTATCAGAAGCAGACATTATTAAAAAGAAACAAACAAAAAGAACCAAAACTCTTTTTCCAAGCCAGCCTGCCATTTTGCATGTACAATTGAAGCAAAAAGGGAGGTTGGGTTAAGGCCAAAGTGAAAATCAGATCTTTTGTTTGCTCTTCTCTGGCATTTGCTATGTATCTAAGATTTAAATCACTCACTTTGAAGATAACAGTGTTTTTCACAAAGGGCTAAAAATTTAAAAAGCTGTGTCTTACTTTGGAAAACCTGAAGCAGCCTTTAAAAGTTTTCTTCCATACTCTTAGTTGTATTTTGAGTGAGTTTTAAGCAAACCCTAGTCCAAATTTATGAAATTTTGTTTTACTGTTTTTTTCAGGCACTATGTAAACAAAATAATTCACTGAAGTCATCAAAGGGCACCATCTCTCAGAAGATATCTTTAAATCCAGATTAGAGATTATGATTACATTAATTTAAAAAAGGTGGGTTTTTTCTCTGTTAAGAGGAAAATCCTAAGAATAAAAAGATTCAAGCCTAAGGTGATGGATTTTTTTTTTGGTATAATGTATTACACAAAGGAGGTTTTAATTTTAACTTTTCTATAGTCTTCCTTTCCCTCTCTCTAATCTCTACTGTATCACTCATTTCTTTTAAACATGATACTCTGTGCTGCACTTTTAGCATCAAATAGCACATAGCTGCAAAAAAAAAATTAACTCTCAGATTCTTCCTTTTTGGCAGAATAATGCTGGGAGGCAAGGAACAGAGTAAAGAAATTCTAAGAATATAAAGAAGGCATGTGTGTGTGTGTGGGGGGGAAAGAAGCTCCAATGATGGCGAAGGGCTAGTGGCCACCATTAAAAAAATAAATAAAAGCCACACAACTTTATCTGAGATACAGTAGTTACTATTCTGAGTATCTCTGATGTCATACAGTGGTAGCCAGTGGGTTAGAAAGCAGCTTTCCTAGCACAACACAATCAATGGAGAGGATTAGTCAGGGGGGAGGGATAGCTCAGTGGTCTGAGCATTAGCCTGCTAAACCCAGTTCAACCCTTGCGGGGGCTATTTAGGGGTCTGGGGCAAAAATCAGTACTTGGTTCTGCTAGTGAAGGCAGGGGGCTGGACACAATGACCTTTCAAGGTCCCTTCCAGTTTTAAGAAATAGGTGTAGCTCCAATTAGTTAGTTATTTATTAATGGTGAATGACTGCTGTTTTAAAAGCTTTAAGAAGTTCTCCTCTGCCAACCCCATAGACTCCTGCTTGGTAAAAGTCCAGGATAAATTTCTCTGAAAGGCTATCTAAGAGTCACAGTCCTGAATGAGTCTGGACCCACTCTTGAGCCAATATGGCCAAAGGTCTTGGCTGGAATGGATACTCATGAAAAATGCAAGTGGTCTTTCATGCTGTGTTGTGAAACCAAATAAATTCATCATCCAAGTTTGGCTTTGAAGCTGTGGCCACAATCCTGGTGTGCATCCAAGCTGTGGTGAGTGCTGTTCAGAATGGGGTGGCGGGGGAGGCAAAGGTGATTTTAAGCCACCTTTATGCCCCACCTCATCCTGCAGCTAGTTTGGTCCCTGTGTTAAATGAGAGGAACATTATGGCCCCTTTATTTTACTCCCAGTTCCCTGAGACTGCAGGGACCCATCCCAGCACCTGAAGAGTATGAGGGCAATGACCACACCCCCTTTCTCTTATTTTCACTCTCTCTCCCCCCATGTTCCAAGACAGGTGGGGTAGAACTGGTAAACTGGTGCTGTCACTTGGTATCTCATCTTTGAGGAGAATATTGCGGGCTACAGCTACTTTGCATTAGCACCAAAATGCAAAGAAGACGAAGCATAGCTGTGAAAGGCACCCCCCTGAGTTAACTCAAAATGAAACTCAGAGTGTATGAAACCCAAAACTCAACCAGAAAAAAATGTTCATATGAATCCCTACAAAACAGCTCTTTTGTCAATGGAATATTTCATCTTTATGATGTGTATCTTAAACCGTTTTAATGCTCAAATATCAAAACATCATAAACATGTCTCATGTTTGCTAATTTAATAACTAAAGCAGTTGTTGGTAATCTCTATTCTAAATTAAACATCTTCACTTATTAAGAGGAAAATCTGAACTGTCTCTTGCAAATAATCCTAGCTAAAGAGCCAGAAACCAAACTAACACCTTAAGAAATTCTTATTTAGAGATCTAATTATTGCACAAAAGGAAAGGTTAGTCAGTTGGATTATAAAGTTGAACATGTAACTAGGATCTCCAAGATAAAAATATAAATTGAGGGAACTAGAATTTTTAATTATGCCTTTTATCACCCTGAAGGCTCATTGAAGAAACCTTGCAGCAATCATGCAAATTAAAAAACAAAAAACACCCCATCCTATTTTGGAGACATTTCCTTAGAAAACACTGCAACAAAGCAGCAAAGGATTAACTTTCTTCTCTTGTGTAGTGAATATGCATAGGTAAATATTTCACTGGATTTACATCATGTTTAGTTCTTAATATCTTTTCAAGCCTAAGTGTATCACAAAGAGAGAAAATGCAGGATATATTTTCTGACAAAATGCCATTGAGATTTTGCACCTGGAGTGAGAATTTGTCCACAGACTGGAGGAATTTTCAAACGGTTGTATTAAAGCTGACACCAAAATTGCCTTGCTAAGAAATATGTGTCGAGAACAATCATGGTAATAGAAAGGTATTGTAATAACACATACATATATTAAAGAAATAGTGCATGAAGCAAAAAGAACAAAGGAGCTTTCGCTCCTCCTGGAATTAGGAATGTGCTTAAATTAGGAAGCCACTAAAAAGCATGGGCTTGACAGACAGTTGTTCTTACTGAAAGTGGAGTTTCTTTGAGAATATTTTCCTCTTAAAGGAAATAAGTTTAGAACACCAGGAATAGACTCTGAGTAAGTTGCAACAGGAGACACAAACAATGAGTCTGAAAATGCTCCATACTGCCTGTTGCTGAAGTGCTGAATGTCCTCAACTCCCATCAGCTTCACTGGGAAATGAAGTTATAGAGGGACGCCTTGCTGAAATGCTCAAAACCTTGTATGGGGGAGCCATGCTTTCAATGAGATATTGAACAGGCCAAAGGGTCCCAAACTATTTTTGTGGAGCCCCTATTTGGAGATTCATGTCCCCGGTATTCCCTCCACTTACTAAGAAATAGTGTTTTGGAGGAGCTGGAGGGTGCCAGGGGCCATGTGGCAGTTGAGGAAGGCTTCCAGTCCTTGCAATGGACAGGTGGTCTAAGTTGCAAGGACCTTGCTGTCTGCCTGTCTCATTCCCCATACTCCATCCTCCTTCACGTGGTGGTGGAATAGGGCTATTGATAGACAAATGGAATTTTCTACTGGGCAGGCTTAGACCCTGTCATAAACAGATAGTAGGAGTTAATAAAACAGAAGTACTTTATATCTCTCTTGCCTCTCTTCCATCTGGTTACAGTCGTCTGCTTTCTTGGCTTCATTTGCTGGATCAGAGATTAACTTTGTATATGAAGGAAGCAGAGGAAATGATTTTACACACAGGGACGGCTCCAGGCACCAGCATGCCAAGTGCGTGCTTCAGGCGGCAAGCCACGGGGGGCGCTCTGCCGGTTGCCGCAAGGGTGGCAGCAGGTTGCCTTTGGCAGCATGCCTGCAGAGGGTCTACTGGTCCCACAGCTTCAGTGGACCTCCCGCAGGCTGCCGCCTAATCCGCGGGACCAGAGACCTCCCGCAGGCAAGCCGCCGAAGGTAGCCTGCCTGCCGTGCTTGGGGCAGCAAAATACCTAGAGCCGCCCCTGTTTACACAATGTATTGTCAAATATATAATGTAACTTGTGAAAGTAGAGTGTAGCTGGCCAGTTACCCCGCTCCTGGAAAACAAAGTTAAAGAGTGATTGGGGAGGCAGCCACAGCTGTGGCCACGCCCAATCAGGCCACACCTGGCCCTATTATAGGGGCTCGGGGAGGAGCTGGGCCAGTCTCTCTCCAGTCGCTGCCTGGGAACAGAGGGTACCTGATTCAGAGCGATGCTGCGGAAAGGCGAGAGTAGCTGGGGAGCTCCTGCCTGGCAATGCCCCAGACTGAGGCCTTGTTTAAGGCCTAAAGAGGTACTGAGGCTGCAGAGGTGCAGGCTGGGGGTAGGCAGAGGAAGCTGGTCCAACTCCCTTGCCAATGATGAGTGGCCTTTACAGACTGCAGTTTGCCCCAGTGAGAGGGGGCTAGATGACGACTGGCAGTAGCCACTGAGGCAAGGTGGATATAGAGGGGAGGGGGTTCCCATGGGAGGGGTGACCCAGAGCGTGGGGATTGATGGGGGCAGAACCCTGAGGTAAGGGGCACTCGGGAGGGGCACTGAGGCCTGAGGCAGGTGAGACACCAGGGGGTGCTCCGAGGGCTGGAAAAGAGCTAATTCCCGAGGCAGCCAGTAGGAGGCACCACACCGGTGAGTGCTCCATCTGCTACATAAAAGACAATATTTTCTTCTTTTACAGTAATCTTGTTACTTACAATAACAATAGAAAACAATCTCCAGAGAGAAGACTGATACTTGCTTTCAAAGTTAATTGTGTCCCTTGGCCTTCTTTTAGCTATTCTGCTGACTCGAATGGAGGCAAACATGAAGACATTTCAAAAGTTTTGCATTCCTGAATAGATTGTCCATTCCATACTTGCTACACTTCATTCTTTTTATATTTTCTGCATGGTATGTTAAAGTTTAGCAAAGTTTCTCTCTGAGAACTAAAAAAAATAAAGTCCTTCCATTCTTGTTTATATTGGTATTCAAGTATCAGCCATTGTATACTAGGCAGTATCCTCTAATGCACACAGAGCTTCTAGCCCCAAAACTATCCTAGAAATACCCTTGCCCAGCTACAGAGGCATATTGATTCACTGTGACTAATATTACCATGCTCTGCTCATTCCAGGACTAGGATAGACCCACTCTGAGATATTGATGCTGCTGCTATTCCCCAGAATCTCCTCAGGACCTCCCCCCATCTATAGAGATGTGCCAAGATATCTTGAGACTGAGCTGGCTGGTAGCACGTAGCATCAGCATTCCATATACAAAGTGAGGAAGCTTGCTTTTCAGTATTATGTGACCATTGCCTTTCCACCTTTCACGTATGAGAATGCCAGGTGCCTGTAAGAAACAAAGGTGTTTCAGAACTATAGGTTAAGACAGCAAAGAGGAAGATCTCTATCCGGCCTCAATCTCTCCTTTCTCAACAAATTGTTTGGCTGCCCTGGCTTCTATCCCCAAAGTAGAATGTTCAAATGTTCAAAAGTGCATTTTCAGTACAGGCTTTCAAATATGGAAAGTAATCATGTCAAACCAATGGTGAACAAGCTGGGCATCATGGCTAGTTCATCCATACACTGGCATGGAAATCCTCTTTCACTAGTTTTTAATTGTTCTTAAATACTCTGAAAAGCCAATGGGAAGGGGAAGAGGTAAGGTCTTGGGGAAACTCATGTGCCAGTATGGTGTGAAGGAAAACTGAAAGGGGCCAATTTCTACCCTCGCACCTGTAAAAACTCCTAGAATACCAATGGGCTTGTATGTGTATAAATAAGTGTGAAGCCCTGAAGCACCTAGTCAAGAAAACAAACACAAATATTCAGCTGAATTTAGGATAATTCATCAATTTATGCCCTCCTTTCTGGGTTAGATTACTGTGAATCAGACAGGAGACATGGTTAATAAGTATTCAGAACTGAGTTACACTGAAAATGGTAATTTTGTGTTGTAGACAGATGTGGCAGAGTTTGTTTCTGACCTGGAATATGCTGATTCTAGTATTAGTTTTACATCAGCTGTCAGGTCCTGATCAAGAATAGCACTTAAGTATGTGCTTCACTTTAAACCCATGCAGTGTCCATTTGATTTTCAGTGGACAACTCATATGCAGTTTCTATTTATAGAAATGGCTTTGTTCACAATGCTAGTTTCAGATGGCAGTGGACAGTTGGGCCCAGACTTCTAGGATATGTTATATCTCAGAGAATATACCATGTGTGGAGTATAAAGGATCCAATATACACTTAACTAAAAAAAAAAAAATCAAACACATGGAAGTTCTGTGTTAGACAAGAAAAACTAGATTTATATTCTGAACTCATAATGAGTAGGTATCTTCCTACCATTTGAGGATGCACATAGAAACAGGTGCACAATGTACGATTAGCTGAACTTGATATGTAGTCATTTTTACTTCTGACTGAAAGAAGCAAAACCTGGCAGCCCTGGTGACCTAGATATAAAAGACAGAGATGCCTTAGGTAAATGTGAATATTTGCACAGGCAATGTATAGCTTACTTTAAAAAATCTATCTCCCCTCTTCAGAGAGATGATTCCCACACTGTATTCAGGAGAAGTATAATACTTCTATACAATAAACCTCCTTGTCTTATATATCAGAGTAGGTTGTTCTTTTTTAAAAAAAGAAATCTAAAAAGGATAGGCTTGAGGCCTGGAATCCTGTCTTTGAAGGTGCAAAAAGAACATGCAAAATATGCACCTACAATGCTATTCCAGGTGCCCAAATTGGGATATTTGCACATCTCAGGTTTGTCTGTGAAACGGAGATATTCCCTTTGGATAATCTGGCCTGATTATGTTACATTCTGACAGGTAAATATGAGATTTCATCATTTAATAAACAAGTTGAAGGAACATTTAATTGATGTACAGTAGAAACTGAGAGTTATGAACATCAGAATTACGAACTGACCAGTCAACCACATGCCTCATTTGGAACCAGAAGTACACAATCAGGCAGCAGCAGAAACACACACACAAAAGCAAACACAGCACAGTACTGTGTTAAATGTAAACTACTAAATCAATAACGGGAAAGCTACATTTTTCTTCTACATAATAAAGTTTCAAAGCCATATTAAATCAATGTTTAGTTTTGAAAAAACAACCATACCATTTTGTTCAAAGTTAAGACTATTTCAGAGTTACGAACAACCTCCATTCCTGAGGTGTTTGTAACTCTGAGGTTCTACTGTAACAGAAGTTGAGAGTTCTTCTTAAATTTCTTTTCCCTTAGCATGGACCACTAGACTGTCATTTTTTTCAGGAAAAAGAATGCAGTTTATTGATCAAATTTCTAGGTAGAGTTGCTATAAGAATGCTCTTAGCTGGCCTCTGGTCCTTGACATCGACAACTATGCTCCATATGTTCCAGTTTTAACAATAGGGAAGAACTTTGAAAAAGTGAAAGAACAAACCATCCATCAACTATAAATACCATTTCCCTCCCCCAAAAGGAAATCACTTAATACTATATTAAAGCCATGCTTCTGCTCCCATTGAGTCATTTTCTGAGAATTTTTCCACTGGCTTGAATGCAAGTAGGACAGAGCCCTAAGTGTGATATATCTGTGCAAAACTTTTGAAATTATGCAAGAATAAAGTGTAGGAAAACATTTTCAAGACAAGATAGAAATGTATAAATGAATGTATTGGAGTTAAATTTATAAAATACGGTAGTGCACATATGGCATACGTTATATAACAATAACATGTACTCATTGAATTTAGTATCTTAGTTCAGCTGATGCTTTCAATGACAACTAGTTTTATTTATAAGCTACTCTTGCATTCCTGCTATTACTGAGGCCAGCTACATCCCAGGGCAGTTCCCAGTGTAATTTGGGCTACCCTAATTTACACCTGGCTATCCACAGTTTCAAGAGGCCATTCCAGCAGTGAAGAACCAAGAGGATATGGGGTAAGCCAGTAGTATCCCACCTTTACCTGGAAACTGCAGAACGAGGAGTTGAGTGAGAATATATACAGTGACACCAACTATACGTGGACTTGGAAGGAATATATTTTTTATTAGTAAATGTTGATAAATGTCAATTTCACTGTACATAGACAAAAATTATTTCCATTGATAATAATCAGAATTTATAGATAGGCAAGGTAAGAAAAATGCTGCTTGAGAACTGATTTGAGTTTGCTAACATGTTGATATATGATAGGGACAGTTTGTGTTTTAACCATGATAAAGCTTTAACAATTTGAATCTCAGTGTTTACTATTATTAAATAATTATTGACTGACCCACTCCCCATGGTCTGAGCTCCCATGATTTTGCACAACTGTGAACATTTAAATGGATAAACACTGAAAAATACTTAAAAATAGACACTGATATTATCTGTCAAAATTATATTAAAAAATAAAATTCTGCCAAGCCTAATAATATGTCACCTTGGGATTACCCAAACACAAGGACAATCCTCAACACTCGTGTTAAACAGTAATTTCCATTTGCTCTGCACTGGTGCAGCACACCCAGGATTACCTTTTGTAACAATGTCTGCAAAGAATTTCTCTAGAGATTCATTGAATCCAGCTCCCTGCAAGCCCTCATTTGTCCAGAGAATGAGTTCTGATGCAACAAATGAATTGACTTAACTTCAGCTTCCTCCTTGCTGTTCTGCTATTTTATTATTTTACAACAGTATCCTTTGTCTTTTCAAAGTCCATTCCACCCCAAAACCAATTCATGCTAGAGCAAGTTTATAGCCAAAAAGTTTCCAGCTGACTAGACAGTCATACCTCTCACAGTCTGAAGGAAATAACATGTATTTGTGTGAATGATAGTTACACCAGCCTCCCCCTCCATTTGAGCTAATTGGAAACCCTATCCTGCTAGGTCTCTGGCCTCATCAATAACCAATGCACACAGGATACTTCCTGTCTAGTCTTCCTCAGTGAAAGGTCTATCAGCTTTTGATCAGCTCCGGTTGCATGTGTGCTCCAGCCCTTTCTCTCTACCCATTAAATCAAATGACAAGGAATATATTTGATTGTGTTTATAGAGTGAACCCTTGGCAAAGCACTTGGAGTTATTGCGCAGTTGGAGGAAAAAACAGAGTGCAATAAAACATAATAATACAACAAAACCCTTCACACAAATTCCAAAAGAAAAGAAGAATCCAATTTTTCAGACAGAGCCTGAAAGAGAAAGTAATGAATGCAGGAATAACAGTGTCCATTCTAAACGTATCTGTAACCTTATGGGTCAAATCCTCTTCTGGTGTAAATAGACATAGAGCTGTGATTTACAGCATTTTAGAACTGCCCCATAATAGGTGTAAGATTACGATCTAGCTTTTAACAAATAATCTCTCCTGAGTGACACAGAGTTGCACATTCTCAGGAGTAACCAAGGAATAAATTGTGACACTGAAAGTCACAATTGGCTTTTTGATTCCACATCCCCATCACCCCACCTGTGACAGAAGCCAGGTGCTTTCCTCTCAGCTCTGGTTCAGAGCCATTGGATGGAGTCAAAGCTCCATTCATTTCCCATTCCTCTTTGCTCACTGCCTATCCACCTGCACGGGGGAATAGCAGCCCTGTTCTGGAATAACAGTAGTGTCTGCTGTCCCCCAGCCCTTCCTTTCCATCACTTGTGGTAGAGACACCCTTTAAACCCTCTATGTGTTCCATCATACTTTTCCTCTCATTATCACCATAGAGGAGGGCAGACTCTGACCACTGGTCTGTTTGCAAGAACACTCTGTGTAAAATAATCAAGACTGTAATCTACCTATGTCACTTGTACAGTTTACATGAATAACTGCTTTTTGTGGTGGGACCTGCACTAAATCACAGTTCCTACAGGTACGTAGTGTGAAGTCTTTTTGTAGCAAGAAACTCTCCTGAAGTGAGAGAGAATAGTTTGTGGTTAACGTTGTGCGTAGGACTCAGGAGACATGAACTGATTTCCTGCTGCTACCATAGACTTCTTGTATGGCCTAGAACAACTCACGTAATCTCTAGGGTTAAAATTTTCCATAGCACCCACGTTCCACTGACTGTTAATAAATTTTTGGGAGTTATTCACCTAGATTCTTTTGAAAATTCCACTAGGCACCTATCTGCATCAATCAATACCTTGAAAAATCTGGACTTGATCACTTTGGAAAATGATTTAACTTAGGTCATCTTGGAACCCTACCTTTTGTGCCTCTATTGCTTGTCTATAAAATGAGCTAATGCTTTTTTTCTCACACATTGCCTGCCTTGTACACTTAGGGTATGTCTGCACTACAATTAACCACCTGGGGCTGGCCCATGTCCGCTGACTCTGGCTCTCGGGCCTCGGGCTAAAGGGTTGTTTAATTGTGGTGTAGACATTTGGGCTTGTGTGGAGTTCAAATTCTGGGACCCATCCCATTCATGGGGTCCCAGAGTCCAGGCTCCAGCCCAAGCCTGAATGTCTACGCCACAATTAAACTGAGTCCCGTGAGTCCAAGCCCATTGACATGGACCAGCCGCACATGTTAAATTGCAGTATAGACATACCCTAAAGGCCAAATTTCTAAGGTATTTAGGCACAAAAGATGCAGGTAAGGAATTAGATGCCTAGCCTGTTAAGGTGCTTTTAAAAAATCCCACTAGGCATCTATTTACTTCTTTGGGTACTTAAATTCTTTTAAAATCTGGCCCTTAGTCCTTGTCCTGACATGCTCATATGCTATCTCAATATGCCCAGGGCCTAGCACAACTGATTTCTGATTTTGGTTGAGTTCTTAAGGCCCTACTATAATATAAATGCAATTCAGACAACCTAGATAACTTTGCCAGCATGTCTGTCCGCAAGAGTTCTGTAGTTTGTCTCTGAAAAAACAAACAAACAAAAAAACCCACCAACCACACAACACAATATAATAAATAAAAATGAAATAAATTGTTTTCACCTACTTTTATTTCACATAGGATAAGTATATCAAAACAGAGCTCCACATGGTGTCAAAATTAAAGAAAATAATCGTAACAGGTATTTTTTATATGAGTATGAACATTTAGTTCCCCAACTACATAATATTTTATTAGTAGGAGATCTGAGGATTAAAATAAACCTTTCTGACAGGGATGATCTATCCCTCCTGCAAAAAAAACAAAAACAAAAAACAAAACACTTTATTATGAGCTGTTGAGGTTTTATCTCTAGCCTCTCTTCAAAAGCTAATGAATGACAATTACATCACACAGAGAAGAAATCTATAACTAGAATATAAGGATTATATCACTTTCTTATCCCATTGTAATTAAAATAGAAAGTGACTGTGTTGTGAACCATCCAGGACAGCCATGCAGAGACTACAGTTTGCTGCGGGGAAAGCATGATAACTTTCACCACCACCCCACTTAAGTTTTAAAAATGATGTCTGCTCTTTGTTGGTGAAACCCTGAAATTCGCCAGCTTTTTGATCCTTTCTAAGCCAAGTAACAAATTAACGTTGGGAAATGAGAAGGAATGTGATAGTAAATCAGAATGGTCAGTATCCATTATTTCTATGTGTGTGCTCACTTCTCTTGACTCCTTTTAACACATTTCAGAAGAAACAGCCACACTTCTAAGTATCTACTGTACCTGTTTTGACCTGATCTGGTACATTAAGTTAACTGATAATGTGCTATATTGTTCTGCCTTCAAAAATGTTTACTATTTTGATAGATGACAAAACACAGTTTCAAGCACCTCAATTAAATAACCCACTTCAAACACCAGAAAGAGAGCATTATTCTACAAGAATATATATATATATTTTCTGTAATTGGTGATAACTGAGTAATGATGTAGTAAGCATGCAATTAGATCTAATTTGCTTATGTAAGTGAGCTGAATAAAAAGATCAATATTCAATCTACACCTAGTTTAAAAAGCAATTAGTTTAATTGATGAAAAAACTCTGCACCAGCTAATTACTATAAAATGACCTACTATACTCATGTAAATTGGGATTATTCATAATACATGAGAATTTTAATCACATAAATCATTTTTATCTCTTAACTAATAGTTTTTATGCTATTTACTTATGGATTTAATTTTCAGGAAAATATCATCTGAAAAGAGGTTTTATTTTACACACAATGTTTTATGTTGTTTCCTATTACAAAAAAAGCCAGTTATTTTCAGGGTTTTATAGATTAAAATCCTCTTGGAAAAGTGGAACCTCAAAACACATTATTCTGATTCTCTGAGTGGTAATTATTTGACAGAAGCCAAATGCTAAATTAACACTAAACATACAACAGCCAGGTACAATTTGTGTGTGCAGTGAAACAATGGAACAGAAATCAGAGAGAGGTTGAATGCAGGGGCTAAAAAATTATTTTAAACTATTGCCTAACTGGGGTAATCGCCTACAGGTTGTTCCAGTGTGGATCTCAAATGGCACCAAAGACCTTGGAGAACTATAAACCTGAGGGTGGCTGTGAGGGCCATATTGCCTCTCGACCTCCAGGACTGCTAAGGAACCCTGACTTCCCTCCTCCTCGCTGGAGGTCAAAGAGATGAGACTGGGGAAGCCACAAGCTGTGTGAGCACAGAGGCAAATTGTGGGATTCATAAATTAACTTAGGTGTCTAACTCCCATTGGTTTCAAGGACAGTTAGGCACCTAAATACCTTTGAGTTCTACCCAGCCCTCCTCACCATGCAATGCTTTGCTCAGGACCAAGTTGCAACAACTGAACCTAAACCACTCAAACCAACCCTTCTGGGAAGGTGAAAAAACCCACACAGCAATTTGCTAATTTTGCCTAATTGGAAATATCTCTTCCAGAACCAAAAGGGATGATCATAGCCCCTGGCATCACCAGAAATGCAGCAATTAGAGTAAGGGTGGGGCTAAAACATGTTTTCTACAATGCCTACCTCACCTGGGCAGCAAACTGTATCAATCCTCTACCATCACCAAAAAGAGACCAATCAGCAGACACCAGTACCACACCCAGTGACAGTAACAGTGGGTGTCTCAGGCCTTAGTCTCAGATGCAGCATATAATCTTCTTGACCCCACTTCTTACACCCTGAAGCAGGACGTAGGAATTGGAAGTGGTTAGGGGTACAAGAGAGAAGAAGCAGCTGAAGGTAGAGGAGGAGGAAGGAAAGGAAGGCATGTGTATGGAACATTGCCTCAGCTGTTTCCAGTTGCGATCTCCCGACCCAGAGAAGATGTCTCCATTGCTTCTAGCCGCATCAAAGGCCTGGCAAGCAAAGTGAACATTTTCAAATTTAAAATGTCCAAAACTAAGGTGTGGGGTGAACAAAGTACAGTAGCAATTAAACCCTTTGTAGTGGTCCTTTATCAGCCCCATACAGATATAGAACAGCACAGCTGTATATTATTTTTTACAACTTTTTCCCCTCTTAAAATTCATTAATAGACCAACACGCAAAAATCTATTCACTGAACTTGAAGCTTCCTGTTAAACAATTAAAAATATATCATAAATTGGTTTATACTAATGTAATTTACATAGTGGTCTGCACTCAAGATTGCACCTGCGCTGCAGTAGAGGAGTGTATTTTTATACAGGATGGAGTGCAATTTAATAGATTTTACCCTGAAGAGTATGAAATTCTCTGCAGAAAGAGGTGATATTTTCTGGCTTCACGCTGTACGTTAACTTAAATGTCAGGATGGCATAAGATAATTATTAGGAGATCATATTTTTCCATTTAAAAGAACCAAAAGGCTTCTAAAATGTAACTAAAGCTTGTCTTCTTGGCTTGTAAGCTCTCCTGGGGAGAAACTCTGTCTTCTAATGTCTTTGGATTGTATTTACTGCTGCCAGAATACAGCTAATGAATAAAATAATAATATAGTGGATCATAGATTTACTAAAAAAAACAATAAGGAGTCCGGTGGTACCTCACAAAAGCTTATGCCCAAATAAATCTGTTAGTCTTTAAGGTGCCACCGGACTCCTCATTCTTTTTGTGGATACAGACTAACATGGCTACCCCTCTGCTATATAAGCCGATGCAGTGCATCACAGCTGGCGGGACAACAGAACAAAATATTAATTAACTAGCTGGCTCTCACTCGTGAGTAGATCTCCAGTCAGCCAAGTCACTGTGGGCTCCAGGAGTTCCACTGAGTCAAGACATTTGTTAAAATTAAGCAAGTTTCTCTTTGTACATGAGGACATGTAAATGGGCATTCTTTTATTATGTTCTAATAAAACACTAATACTTTGCACTTACATACCTTTATGCCTGCAGTGCATTGCACAAACAATGAGATGCACCTTTCTGACATAGATAAGTGTGTAATATGATCACTGTTTTCAAATCAGGAAATTAGATGCAGATATTACGTGATTTGCCTGAGGCCACAGAAATCAGGCAAAGCTGAGCTGGAGTTAGAACTGCAGACAGGGGTGCTGGGAACAATTTGTATAGTGGGGGTCCGAGAGCCATTGAATCAAACTATAAACCCTGAACATAATAGAAACCACTTCAAACCAGGGAGTGCGGCAGCATCTCCCGCACCCTAGTTCCAACACCTATAACTGCAGAGACCTTGGTTCCCTGTTCCATAAAAGTCCATTAAAGTACACTGGCTGCCTTTCAGCCACCCCTTCTCCTCTCCTCTGCTTCTCCCACTCTCCCCCAAAATGCAGCCTTTGTGCCAGGATAATCTCTGGGGTTGCACAAGGCATATGTCAGAGCAGGCCCAGCATCATGCTGTTCATTAATATTTTTGTGATCACAGGTGATGTGGCAGAGTTTTTACTTGGGTCTTTGCTATTCACTCTTCATCCTTGCCATCCAAAATGTTTTAGTACAACTCTGCTCTTTTGCACAACTGCATAATACAGCATTAGTATGCAGTGGAGACTTCATACATATTCCTGCAAATTATATAAAGGCGTTAAGCATGAATCTTCACAATGCCCAAGTGCATATTACAACAGCTCTGGTGACACTGCGAGCTCTATTACATTTTTGTTCTGAAGTGGTGTTCCTCAGAGAGGAAGAAGAAAGTTATGTGCTGTCAAAGAGTCTTGATGTGTTTCTGGTAGTATAAGTTTCATACTTGAAAAACAGAACAAGGATTTTGGAGGGAATGCCCTGACCTTGGACTGGAGATAGTATGGGCATGCATACAAATAATGATTAGCATGGTAGTCGGGCTTCTGGTCTGGCAACATAATTGCCATGGAGAGAAGAGCAAAATATTGCTAGAGAGAGAGATGTTTTACTCATTAATTATATGCTTTACTCATCAAGTGCTCAGCCTTTTTACTCATGCTGAGTGTAACTCACTACCAACCACCTATTTGCTGCTTACCTTTTTTTTCTCTCCTTTTATACGGCAAACTGTTACTCTTTTAATAACAATGCATAATCAGTGCACCTTGTCTTGGCAGTGTGGCATTAATGTTTCTATTGGCCATATGTAGATATTGTGATGATTAATAAAGTGGCTAATATTGTGGAAACAACTACCCTCTACTAAGCAGAATCAGAATTGCTCAACTTCTTGTCATAGTCCCTAAACTGTTAAAAGCTAACAGATTCTCCTTTAGCTTGGGTGGTGCAAATCCTTGCTCTTAGGCTGCTCCTAAACAATACATTGTTTTATGAAAGTTAACATCTTAAATAGCTCTGAGAAGCAGATGTATGTGCAATTCGTGTGGCATATGTATAAGATGACATAATTTAAAATATGTGTTCAATAAACCTAACTGTCACAATATGTACACATCTCTAATAGTGGAAAAATATATTAATGATCACTCTAAGACTTTGGGCAAATAACTGATTTTAATGAGCAGGTTCTGCAACTTTTGGCACCTCCAAATAACTCTTTGTGCCATTTCTTTTCTAGGCACATGTCATAGACTTTGAATGTGCCAGGGAACCTTGCATCACACTGGAAGTAACTATGTTGTTCATGTGGGGATGAAAATAGAAGTGGAATGTGTGCTTTCATATATTACCCTGTTCATGGTCTACAAAAACTCTTCAGAAGCACAGAACAGCAGCTGATCATATTACTTACCTCTTTATTTATAGAAGAATGCTTAAGCAGGCTTTTGGACTTGATTACTATTTTGTTGGACCTTAACAGAACAGGCCCATCTGATGGAAAACAGTCCACATAGGAACCTTTAAACTAATGTACATTCATTATGAGGCTCAGTCTCATGTTCCATGACTGTCTGAGTTTTCCCAGCAAATTCAGTTGGGCTATTTGCATGAATAAGAGTTCCAAGACAAAGCCCCTATTTCTGAAACTGAACCAAAGGACCTAACTCATCCTTCGAATAGATCCAATCAGTTGGCTTACACCAACGATGAATTTGGCCCAGGTACCCCTTTAATTTGCTGCCATCTCTCTACTCAACATGACTGGAAAAGATAAGGTTGGTGTGTAACAGTAAATAGATAACCTACAGGCAACATGGAAAGTACAGATAATTGTGATTCTCCTTTTACATCTAATTATGGCAGTGTGTATGCAGCCTTTTCCTTCTTGGCTCCCCTTCTTAAATCTCTGAAAGTTCAAATGTGTGTTTATGCTGTGACTAATAGGTGAATGCTTTCCCAGATGAGAAATATTGTGTTCTCTTCAATACCTGTCACTATTCTATTTGCCTTTACCAGCATTCTCAGGTGATATGCCCATGATTAATGAGGGATTTGTTCACAGCAAAGAAGGCAGTTAGGAATCACTTTTTCCCTTAATGATATGCATAAATGAATTAAGTAATGCCAAACTAGTTTATCTCATGGTGGGCTTGGAGTCTTATTGCTTCTGTTTTACTGACATGTTGTCTTCCTTATTCAGGCTATAATTTATTCATACACCTCTATCCCGATATAATGTGACTCGATATAACATGAATTCAGATACAACGCGGTAAAGCA
Organism: Gopherus evgoodei; assembly: GCF_007399415.2. Taxonomy (NCBI): domain Eukaryota; kingdom Metazoa; phylum Chordata; order Testudines; family Testudinidae; genus Gopherus; species Gopherus evgoodei. The sequence goes on from NC_044328.1 coordinate 118,137,512, forward strand.
GCACTGTGGGGGTGGGTCTGCGTGCTCCGCTGGAACAAAGCAAGTTTGATATAACACGGTTTCACCTATAACACGGTAAGATTTTTTGCTCCAGGGCACAGCGTTATATCGGTCTAGAGATGTATCTTACAAGCTCAGGAAAGTCAAGGCCTGGTCAGTAATTGGATATGAAGTCTCCAAGATATGCCCATGGTGCTTCTGGAAATGGCGTTAGTGATTCTGCCGGCAATGCTCTTTCCTCTGGATCAGTTACAGAACAGATGCCATGGGAGTGAGGGGGAGGTTGAAGATGCTACCCTTTGAACAAGGTGAAAAGCTGAGGTCCCAGCCACTGGCACTTACAAATGTAAGGGTGTTATCTCTGATATGCTGGCCAGATTCCAAACTGTGTAATTAATTGCATCCTGCTTTCTTTGCAGAATTCTCCTCAGTGGTTTCAGCAGGTTCTGGTGTTCACATATTGTCTTTTATACCTAGAGACAGATCCTGAGCCACAGTGTTTCGGATTCAGATCTGGAAATGGACTTTTACAGAGATAAGGGACAATCAAGTCTGGTTTGGGGGTCTGGAACATTTGTAGCTTATACTGTTGTGTACTGCTGCTGTGCACCATTAAATAGCCGCTAGGTTTCATCCCAACAGCAGCTGCATAACACTGAAAGCCATAAAGGGAAATGCATATTACCGATGTGTATAATGCAGTATTATTATTTGGTATACCAGAATTATTATTTTTTAAATAGTGTTGTATATTTAAAAAAAATAACCATCTCCAGTCATCTGTAACTCTCACAATTTTTGCCTTATAAGTTAAGAAAAAAAATCATCTTTAACTCTGAATTCTCAGCTTTTGCTGGTTTGTGTTGCAATCCTAATTCTAAACATAGTGTTGGTACCTATATTTCTATACATATGCTTTCAAGTTCCTTAAAGTTGTAACATAATTGGACAAACCTTTAACCCACTGGTTTGAAAAAGCCTACAGTAATGGTGTGCGTTAAACACTTTTAAGTGTTGAACAAGAAGAGTTCAAAGCCATGAACAATATCTTCTGTCACAGGACTGAATATATTGCTAGCTGGATACTGGCCAAGGGCAGAAAAGATAACATGAGAATCATAATTAGAGTTTTGTCAAGCCAGACCTTTATATATATAATTAAAGTTTGAACTACTTAAAATCTGCAGGGGTGGTAGATCAGATTAATGTTTTTGATTTTGAGCTGCTGCTTGTATCTTCTAATGCCTGTACATAAGAATAGATGTGTTGTTACTCATAAAGATTTTGATTAGAGTTTTCCCAAACACCATCTAGCAGTTGTATCTGCTTTGCAGTTTTGAGAAGGCAGAATCTTTGTTACCTCGTCCAAGTGTTATTAGAAATATAAACCTACCTCCATACCATAGAAAATACAACTTTAATGTTGGTTTAAAAAGAAAATCAAGATGGCTTATAACATAGATGTTCAAATGACTAGTAAGAAAAGCACCTAGCTTTTCTCAGCCAATATGAACTGTTTAGACAAACAAATGAATGATCACAAAAGGTTTATAAACATACCAATTACAGTAACTCTCACTTAAAGTCACATTTTTCAGGAACATAACGACAATGTTAAGTGAAACGATGTTAAGCAAATCCAATTTCCCCATAAGAATTAATGTAAACAGGAGGGCTTAGGTTCCAGGGAAATTTTTTTTTCCCAAACAAAAGGCATTATACACATTTTAAACAATTTTAAACAAGCAATTTCATACAGGTATAAGTTTTAAACAATTTTTAAACAAGCAATTTAATATTACACTGGGGGGGAGTAGTGTGCACGTGCTGTGTGTTTACAAACATACTGCACATACAGTACAGTACTAGAGTTGGGAGGTGCCTCTGCCTTACCCCACACAGGCAAAGCCCACTGGCACTGGAGATGAGGCAGGCAAGGAGGCTGAAGGTGCTGTAGGCTAGGAGAAGCACATTGCACAGCAGTGGCAGCTTCCCCTACTTTGCAAGCACCAGGGACGGGAGTGGGGGGGGCTCAACCCTCAGCCCATCCACTACCCACCTTCCCCCAAAGCCCCATCCTTGACCTGCCTCTTCTCCCCCCACCTCCTCTCCCTTTACTTCCCATGCTGTGTCCTCACCCCCCTCGCCTCCCTTCTAAATGCAGCAAGCCAGCTGATTGCAGCTGATTGCCGCAAGCCAGCAGGAGGCAAGGGAGGGAGGCAGGAGGCACATCGAGTCCTCTCTCCTCCTCACTCCCTCCTGCCTGGGGAAATCAGCTGGCTTGTGGTGTTTAGGGAGCAGAAGGAAGGGGGGAGGAGCGAGGACTCATCACGCAGGATCCCCCTTCCTTCCCCCTTCTCCCTGCCTGGGACAATCAGTTGGCTTGTGGCGTTGGGGAGGCAGGGGAGGGAGGGGGAGCCTGTGCGCTGAGTCTGCTCCTCCACCCCTCCCTCCTGCCCCTGAAACACCGCAAGCCAGCTGATTGCTGTGGGTGGGAGGTGAGGAGGAGGGGGAAGGTGCTGATCCACGGGGTCTGCCGGCACACGGGAGGTGCAGTGGTGTAGGGAGGCTGCCAGTTGTGGAGAAGGCAGGCAGCCAACAACGTAAGAGTGGAGCATTGCACAACTTTAAATGAGCATGTTACCTAATGGATCAGCAATGTAACAACGTTAACTGGGATGACTTAAAGTGAGGAGTTACTGTACAATTTCCACTGTCACTAATGACACAAGATTCTTAAGCAAGCATGAGCATTCATAAAAAAATAAGGGATAAGGATAGTAGGGGTACAATGATATTGAATTTATTTTTTATCCACTGATAAGTGCAGTGACAGTGCACCAGAGTTTCACTCTTTTACAGTTACCTCCTTTGTATCTACGTTGAATTTACCTTTCATTTGAATGCAGTTGATTTAAGATCTTTAAAAAAAATCCCAAATTTTCTGGCATGTCTGATCTTTTGTTGATACATTTGCTACAGTATTGTAATTTCACATGTTTACTTACACTATCTTCTAAACCCTACCTCCTACTTTATTAACATTCACAGGGCTATTTAAGCAATAATTTGTCATTATATAAAGCCTGACCCAAAGACTACTGAGCCCCGATGGGAAGTTTTACAGTAATTTCAATGGGTCTTAGATCAGGCACATGGGGCCAACATCTCAAGTGTTCAGCACCCATAATTGAGGTCAAATTTTTATTTCACTTAGAACTTTTGGCCCTTATTTAAATGCCTACTCACATGAATATTTCAAAGGTTACATTATTTCTGCATTCTTGGACCAGTGAACCATTCCCCCCGATCTATCACTATTGAAACAACGGCATTTTCTATCTTGTACTCTGGCCATTCTTTACAACTGCAAAATGAATACAACTTTTCACAACATTTGACCCTAACCCTAACCCTAAATATGAAGAGATCAAGAGCTAACACAGCCAACTGAAGGAATTTACTTTCTGAAGACACGCAGTGAAGCTTAAGATATACACTTTAGAGAGCAGTCAGTATGTATAACATTAACAGTGTAGGAGAGCAAGCACTAGCGCAAGGCCAGTAAGAATCCAGGAAAGAAAGACATTTGAAAGAAATCAATTACTGGTAGAGAGCCAGTAGCCAACTATGACAGATGCATCATCGAGAGTGATCAGGCACTGATGGTTTACACACTGTCTGTTTGGTCTCAGAGGGAAGTTTTACTAGTGTAAATTAATCTCTTTGTTTCTTGTGATAAATAAGTGGGTAATCTAGAGGGTGAAGACAGCATGACAGCGAACATTCTAAAAACCTTCCTGGTAGTTGAAAGAATAGAATCATAGAAATGTAGTGCTAGGAGAGACCTCAAGAGGTAATCTAGTTCAGTCCCCATTCTGAGGCAAGATCTAATATACTAAGACCATCCATGAAAGGTATTTGTTCAATCTGTTCTTAAAAGCCTCCAATGATGAGCATTCCCCAACCTCCCCGGAAGCCTGTTCCAGAGTTTAACTATTCTTGTAGTTAGAAAGCTTTCCCTAATATCTAATGTAAATTTATCTTGCTGAAGATTACACCGCTTACTTCTTGTCCTACTTTCAGTGGACAAGGCGAGCAATTGATCATCAACTGTTCTAGAACAGTCCTTAATTTATTTGCGAACTGTTAACAGGTCCCCCTTTAGCCTTCTTTTCTGTAGACTAAACATTTCCAATTTTTTTAACCTTTCCTCATACATCAGGTTTTTCTATCATTTTTTAAATCATTTTTGTGGCTCTCCTCTGGACTCTTCCCAATTTGCCCACATCTTTCCTAGCATGAGGAATCCAGCACTTGACACTCTACTCTAGCTGAAGCCTCACTAGTGCTGATGTTGTTGACTCATTCCATTTGTGATCCACTTGTGCCCCGATCCTTTCCTGCAGTTGTACCGCCTAGCTAGTTATTCCGTTTTGTAATTGTGCATTTGATTTTTGCTTCCTAGGTGTAGTACTTTGCACGTATCTTTATTGAATTTCTTCTTGTTGACCATTCTCGTATTTGTCAAGGTTGTTTTGAATTCTAAGCTTGTCCTCCAAAGTGCTAGCAACCCCTCCCAATTTGGTGTCATAATCAACTTTTATAAGCATACTCTCCACTCTGTTATCCAAGTCATTAATGAAAATATTAAATAGTCCCAGACCCAGCACAGACCCCATAAGATATGTTTCCCAGTTTGATAGCAAATCATTGATAACTGTTCTTCAAGTATGATCTTTCAAGCAATTGTGCACCCACCTTATAGAAATTTTATCTAGACCAAATTTTCCTAGTTTTTTCCTGAGAATGTTAGGTGGGACATACTAAAGCCTTACTAAAATCAAGATATACTATCACTACAGCTTCATCGTCTATCCGCTAGGCTAGTAATCCTGTCAAAGAATGAAATAAGGTTGGTTTCGCATGATTTGTTCTTGACAATTCCACACTGACTATTCTTTATAGCCCTATTATCCTCTAGCTACTTACAAATTGAATGTTATTAATTTGTTCCACTATCTTTCCAGGTCTCAAAGTTAGGCTATCTGGTCTATAGCTCATCACATCCTCTCTTGTTCCCTTTTTTAAAGATAGGTGCTACTTTTGCCTTCTCAGTTCTCTGATTCTCCACCTGTTCTCTATTAGTTCTCAAAGATAATCACAAATAGTTCTAATATTACTTCAGCTCAATCAGTCAGTACCGTAGGATGAATTTAATCACAAAGTAAATGATCTACATTTTCCTTCATCTTTCTCTTGCTCCTGATGTATTTAAAGAGACTCGTTGCCTTTTATGTCCCCTACGAGGTGTAACTCATTTTGTACTTTTAGCCTTTCTGATTTTGTCCCTAAATGTTTTTGCTATTCTTTTGTTCTCATCCTTAGCAATTTGTCCATGTTTCCACATTTTGTAGGATTCCTTTTAGATTTTCAGTTCATTAAAGAGCTCCTAACTCTTACTAGATGCCCTATTTTTCCTTTGCTTCAGAATAGTTCACTGTATCCTTGAGAAACTGCCAACTCTCCTGAAGTCCTTTTTTCCCTTAGATTTTCTTCCCATGAAACTTTATCTAGTAACCAGAGTTTGTTAAACTCTGCGTTTTTGAAGTCCGTTGTCCTTATTCTGCTGTTCTCATCCCATCTTACTCCGTCATTCTGCTGCTCTTATTCTACTGCTTTATGATTCCTTAGAATCATAAAATCTATCATTTCATGATCACTTTAACCCAAATTGCCTTAAACTTTCAGATTCACAATCAACTCTTCCCCGTTAGTCAGAATCAAGTATAAAATGGCTGTTCTCCAGGTTACTTCCTTCACCTTCTGAAACAAGAGGCCACTAGTAGCACTGAAGAACTTATTGGATATTTTGTGTTTTGCCATATTACTTTCCCAACAGATATCTAGGTAGTTAAAAGTTCTCATTACTACCTGATCTTGTGTTTTGGATATTTCTGTTATTTGTTCTAGAAATGTGTCATCCACCTCCGTGCGTGGCAGGTGAACCCCGGGCTCAGGGAGGCTAGCCTCCAGCCCAGACTAACCCTTCTTCCCGAGGCCCTACCCCTCCCACCGAAGCCCAGAGTTCTCCCCCACTCCATGCCAGCAGCCACCCCTCCCCAGTTCCCCATACCCACAGGCTGCCCAAGTGCCCCCCGACCTCAGAACACCAGGCAGGTGAGCGAGAAGCGTGCCCCCCCAGTCCCAGAGTGCTGGGTGGGTGAACGGGATGTGCAGCCCTCCTGCCCAGTCCTGGAGAACCAGGCAGGTGAGCGAGCGGGAGGCACATCTCTACCCCCCAGCCCCGGAACGCCGCGTGGGTGAGTGAACGGTGTGGCCCCCCCAGGCCCAGAGTTCTGGGTGGGTGTGTGGATGGCACAGCCTAGCCCCGGGTGGGTGGCATCTGGCCCCAGATTGCTGGGAGAGTGGGCGGTGTGCCCTCACTCTCCCAGCCCCAAAGCACAGGCCAGTCCCATTAGCTCCCCAGCCCCAGCCACAAGGGGAAGAGCCTCCTGCAGCACAGCAGAGGAAGCAGGAAAGGGCCTGGGGGAAGAGCATGGGGGAGGCCATGCAAGTCTGTTCGAGAGGCACAGTCTCCCCCTGCCTTTGATACCCACCACCCTTGTCCACCTCCTCATCCTGATCATCCCCATTTCCTCCCCTACCTTTTATCTTCACATACTGTTTTTGTATTTTACAAAAGTTGGGTGAAAAGAAGAAAAAATCACCACCAAGGGACAATCAAAGCAGTCCCTTCCTCTTTGGTTATGATTAACCGTCTCCTTTTTGTTCAGGATTCATGAAATGTAGTTATTCGTGGAGCATCATTGATTTTACACTTCGGTTCTTACTCAAGATACGTATTTTGCACTTTCTGCATTTATCACTAAAAATGAATTTGTGAACAGACAAAATAAAAATTAGTTTTAGCTATTAAAGGACACTTTTAAAATTGGGCCAGATCCTCAGCCATGGACTTGAAGTACACCAGTTTACACCAGTTGAAGAGCTGCCACTGAGGGCTCCATCCCAGATTCCAGACCTCATCCTCTAACTCAATTCCAGAAGTCAGTGGTAGTATCTGAGGTGAAAGATGCTACTCAGTGTGAGTAAGGGTAGCAGAACTGGCACTTTAGCACTTCGTGGGATGTTCAGAAAGGAGGAAAATAAAAGTTGCCACAAGATGTTTTGGTGCCAAATGTTAAACTAAGCGAAAATAAAGAATCTTTATGGCATGTTATTTAAGTTTATTGGATGGAGGAGGTCTGGTTTTATGATGAAAAAAGGATGCAAATTGATAGAAATCATTCTAACTACAGTTTTAATAAGTGTACTTATTAGTTTTTTTACTGAGACCAGGATGCAACACTCTTATTTTCGCTTGATCTTCTATTTTTAACACCAGAAGCTTCCGTACACTGACTACCTGCAGTAAACATTTGTTTTTGCATTAACATTTGCAGAGCAAGGGCGTCTACTACTCAAGCTAAAAGAGAATTGGTTACCTTTTAACAGTTTGGGGACTATGACAAGTGGTTCTGGTTCTATTCAGTAGAGGGTAGCTGTGTGCATACATAGCCAGTTCATTAAATATCACAATAGCCATATATGATTTATGGAAGCACTAGTGAAAAATGTCCCTTGTTTTCTGATAAATCTGATCTTTTAGTGGCCAATTTCAATTCTAGATTTTAGTCCATGCTTTACTATTGTTTTAGTGCATGATACCACAGTGTAATTTTTCATGTGTACTTATACCATTTCTAAACCCAGCCCTCCACTTTTTTAACATTCACTGTAGCCCAGTGAATCAAATCAAATGAATATATTTTCATTTGTTTGAGCATGCTGGTCACATAGGCCTTCCTCAGTTGCTGTGTGCAGGAAAGGCAGCTGTTAATGAGAATTGTCAAAGTGAGAAAAGAGACTTGTTGTGAGCAAATTCCTGGGATACACAGTGTGATTATAAAGGAGCAAAACATGTACTTGTGGGCTGTTAAATGGTGAATACAGGCTTTTAAACCTACTTAACAGATTATTGTTTACAATCACCCTTTTTGTTGCAGATACATTGTACATCTCTTCACCTTAAGTGCCTGTTTGAACTGTTCTCCCATCACACAGTTGTGCATGTGATGTTTGCCTTTTCTCATGTTCAAAGTAGAGATGGATTTTATTAAGAAAAGAACCCAACTCCCTCATACATGGGGAATGTTTGGATCAGGAGCCACATCTGAACATGAGCACTGGAACCCATCTCTACTTGACTTACTACACACATAGGCTAACTATACAAAATAAAAGTGTGTGTGTGTGTGTGTGTGTGTGTGTGTGTGTGTGTGTGTGTGTGTGTGTGTGTGTGTGTGTGTGTGTGTGTGTGTGTGTAAACCTTCCCACAGCACTTCCTATTCTTGTATTTTACTGTTTGTGTATTTTGACATAATGGTTATATCTACAAACCTTGCACAGTATAACTTGCATAAATCACTGGACATTTTCTTTTAGCACTGTTACTCAACTACCAATTCAGCCAACCCATAAGACTTTGGGGTCTTTGAGTCTGGGCATCTTTTTTAATGCTGAAAACACTGTGCATGCATACTTAAGTCAAGGCACTGTAACAAGAGGAGACAAGGGATTCCCCGGCCCAGCTCTGGCTTCGCTGGAGGCAATGCATTGGGGTAGAAGAGGAGGGGCAGGGGTAGAGCAATGGAGGGGGTAGGGCCTTGTGGCCTCCCACCCTTAGAAAGAATCTATTGCACCTGACTTAAGTCTTGTATGTGTAATGATCTTGGGGTTCATGAAATAACAAAGTAGTGAATAAAAGGAATAGTAGTGAAGAAAGGAATAAAATTGTTATGAAACAAACTGGGGAGCATCTCTGATGAACTGCTGCACACAACTTTGCAGTGTTCCCAATCCTTGCCATCAGGGCACATCTCCAAATTCCCACGCTCACAACCCAGTGCCTTATGAGGGTGTGTCTCCAAATCCAATCTTTCAAAAATGCATCTCTACTGTATGCAGGGGGAAAAGAGATGTATAGTGCCTGCACATGCACTAAGTAGTTTATCATTTGTGTATGTGTTAGTGTGCATCTGCAAAATCCATTGGATGGAAGTGTTAAAGGTTTATATCACATGCATTGCTTTTTGTACTACAACTATGTGCACAATAGACATGCAGACTTGAGAATGCTCATATTAAGGCTGCATAGAGCCCACTCAACCTAAGCTTTTTAACCATGCCTATATTAAGGAAACATTATCTGTATTTGTTAAACCTTATGAACCAGCCATTTTTCTGACAAAACTGTTTTCACAGGGAAAAGGCCTGGTGTCTGGGTTCCTTCTTTCTTTCTTTCAGTTGAAAATCTATTTTTCAGCTTTCCATTTTGAAATGAAAAAAAATTTTTTTTGATTCTTCAAAAACATTTCCCTCCCAAATTGAAGCGTTTTTACTAACCATATTCATGTTTGTTTGTTTATTTCATAAAAATAAATATATTTTCAAGGAAATTAAAAAAAAACACAAACACAACTGTCATTTTTTCAACTACCTTTACATCTGAACCAATCAGATACCTATTGTGATGGACACCATATAAGACAGAAACTTTTCATCAGTGGTAAATGAACAAAGACGGTAACACAGGCTTTTAAAAGAAATGAATAGATTTAGATAAGGAAATCTAAAACACTTCTAATATGAAATTGGGATCGGTTATTTTAAAGAGACTAGAATCTAGTCACTAGATTATGCCTTATGGGAAAGTTTGAAAACAATTCTGTTTAGAAAGAATTCTGCTCATATAGCATACTGCTAATCTGTGAGGGTCAGGGGCTAGGGGAGTGTTCTTCCTTCATTTTTATTACCAGGGTGATTTGCATGAAAACAGGATCTGTGTTCCTTAGGGATTCATTGATTCCATACGATTATTCTTTATGTGAAGTCATAATCTTCTGTATGTGACATTGCAGTTGGTTGCTGTGAAGATGATGATGGGGGTGACAGAGGATTATGAGTTTGTGCTGGGAATAAGCACCTGGAATGATGGATTCCTACAAGACAAAGTACTCTTTTTCATGCAACTTGTCTTAGAAAAAAAATACAGTATTTATTGTAAGAATAACAAAAAAGTCTATATCCTGTATTTGTTCTTTGAAGAGGCACAGTGGATGTGGGAAGTGGAGCTGGGTGGGCCATGAGTAAATGCAGAGCAGCAGCAGAAGCATGTCATCACAAGACAGAATGGCTCAGGCCAGATGAGAAAGGGGAAATGTGTGCTGGGAAGCCATTAAAAACTTGCAGTAGCCAACCCCCTCACTGTTCATCCTCATGGTCTACTGAGCAGGAGATGGGTTGTTCAAGGGTACTGTGAGTGGGAAAGCATGTAGATGTTCCCCATAGCCTCACCTAAGGGCACCTGCACAGACTGGGACAAGCTGATTAGTTGTGACAGAAATGGGATGCTTTAATCATGGTAAAGCTGTAGAAGATTTAGATAATGTCATTAACTCTGTAGTATTCTCTGCCTCTTTCTTTATACAACCCCACAACTCCTCTGGACTTCTTGCTGTCTGTCATATGAAGCAAACATGTCACTTTGGCTGATCCCCATGAGTCTAAGTTCTTCTTGAGAGGCTGGAATTAGTTCAGAACCCTGTGTCTACAAGTATTTTAAACTACTTCTTGTAGTGTGCACTTTTCTATACTGAATTTCACCGCTCTGATGTGGCTCTTTATCTTACCTGGTTTTCTTCAGTCTTTTGGGTTCTTCACAGTCTACCTTACTTTTGAATGAGATCAAAACTTTGTGTGACCAGGTGGCAGTGTTTGCTCCTTCACTCCTAGCTTCCACCTCATTACTAACTGGTGTCCAAGAACCCATTTCTGATGCTGAACCATGTGAGTAGTTCCAGTGAAGCCAGTAGGACTACATAAAGGGTACTTGTATATGAAAAAGTAGGTATGAACAGACCCTCCAGGGGCGTCCTGTCTGTTTTTATTTGCCTCACACTTTCTTCTTTTAAGATGGATAAAACAGTGCTAAGCACAATCATAAACTTTCAGGAAGAATGATCTTTGTTTTCTATTAAGAGAACAACATAAAAAAATAAACCCAAAACTCAAAGTAAAGTCTTTATAAAATAACATGTGCATCTTCTGTGGAGGGTACAACAACTCTGAAGGCCTTTGCAGAGTGGGGGAGTTGTTTAAAATCGCAGCATGAAGAACAGAAGTCCTGATATCTACATACATAGGAGGGCTAAATATTGTTTAATTCAATTGTTGCAAACCTTGCTCATCTGAACCTGTAGGGGTCAGCACCAGTGCAGTTATTCTGACTGCCAGCCGCCAATTGCAGAATCAGAGCTATGCTTGAGTGTAGACAAAGTTTGAAGACCCTTTTCCCTGGAAATGCATTCTAGATGGTGAGGTATAATTTACTTTGTTCCAATATTGACAGCTCTATTTTATTCTGATTCTAGGTTGTTGTTTTTTTGCGGGGCAGGGGGTATATAGCTCAAGAGAACATGATGAAAGGTACCAACTCATGATTTATTCCTTATTCAAAATGCCTACCATCTCCTATTACTGCCAATGGGGCTGAATCCAGCAAAATGGCTGCCATTACCCTACAGTCTATCTTCACATGGAAGTGAAGCTGCCCTTAATAAAGTTGGCTGTGTCAGGCTGCCACATCTCATTGTTTTCAGTGAAACTGAAGCCATGCTCACAGACAAAATGGCTGCCACTTTATGGTTCAAGGGGCTAGGAATTATGAGGAGCAACAGACACACCATGGAAAGTGAATAGGAAGGATGAGGAGCAGGCCACTGAGGGAGAAGAAGGCAGATTTAGGAGTTGCAGGGAGTGCAGGGAGAGGTAGAAAGCTAAGGGGAATGCAGATAATAGTGATAACATGGAAGATGGAGGGGATAGGATGGCAGTTCCCTCAGGCAGGAGGTACTGATGGGTAACAGGAGTCCTTGCAGAGCAGCTGCAGTGTTGCCAGTTCTCATGAACTGAATATGAGTCACAGGATTTTGGAGCCCACAGAAGCCGTTACAATGGCGTGAGAAGCTCCTCCAATCCGGGGATTTTTTTCAGTGCTGGGCACATGGGCAGAGCTGTGTGCAAGAGCTTTGAGTCTAGGGACACAGATCTGAATTGCCACAGAGCCTTGCCTTCATGTATGCAGAAAAGAATGGATCCTGGACAACACGAGGTGGGACAGTGGGGAATAGTGGACATGTTTCTGCTAGGTCCCCTGAGAATATTAAAGAGTTTGAAAAAATGTCCTACCTGAGAGAAAAGTCAATCTTGAAATTTTTTTAAAACCCCCTTTTGTTGCTGTTTTGGTTCAAATACCTCCTCTCCATCCCAAGTTGGGCAGTCATAGGCAAAGAGGAATAGTTGCCCAGTGGAACCTGTTTCCCCCCACTATGCTGACTGGCACTCCAGCAAGGCTGGAACATACAGTTTAGTGAGGGTGCCTTACCTGCTTCCTCCTCTCTACCCCTCCACTCCCTGCCCTTAGTCCTCTGCCTTGCCCTTAGGCTGCTGTCCTGAACTACTTTTCCTGTCTTTACACACTCCTACTTCATGCTTCCTTGGAAACTGTCTGAGAGGATTTACAGGTGTAATGAGATCATCTGTTACTTTATGTACAATCCAGTCACCTTTCTGCTAGTAGGCTCAGTTTACATCCCAGATCCTTTTATTTAGGGGACTGGACCAGTTGTCAATGGCCAAGCACATTCCTCCCATTTGACATCAACTCCCCCTTATTCTGAAAAGAGACAAATGCCTTTAGTGCTGCGAGACAGTCATATTTAGCTACAGCCTCAACTTGGGAATTATCTCTCAGAAGTGAATGCGCTTCAAAAAGCATATTCCCAGGTCCTGCTCATATCAGAGCTAGTCTGAAGTTGAGCATAAATTAATTAAGGTGCATTGATAATCTGTAGCTGTGGCGAGTCCAACAGTAAGTAAATGTGTTGAGCCCTCAGCACTCAGAAATAAACTGTAGCTCACTTCATGCCAGTAAAACTATCAGCATGTTTTCAGGATGCTAACAAATGTTTTATGATGTTATTCACAACTGGTGCACCAGCAAGAGAGGGCCAACATTTCCTCCTAAATGGGCCACTCTCATTGCTGCATCACAGCCAAGCTTTTAAAGTGGTGGAATTGTAATTACAATCCGGGTTTCTCTAGGACTTTCCATCTGACTATTTCAAAATGTGCTAAGCTTCCCAATCCCTGTGTGGGGCAGGTGAGTATTTGAATTCCTGGGAAAACTCAAGAGGCACAATGCCTCTCCAAAATCCTGGCTGCACAGATGGAACAAGTAAGTGTATGTGCCTTGAGATGGCAAAGCCCATTTCCCTTTCTGTGCCCAGCCAGCTCCACCAGCATAGCCCTACCTCCTCCCCTCAGTGCTGGGATGGATTGTGCCTCCTGGAGCTCATGGATGGAGCAGTCCTGGTGCTCTCTAGAGCAATTGGGGCTATGATAGTCCCTGGTCATTGTGCTGGGCAAAGTTAAAAGCTTCTGCCACTCTCTCCCTTCCCCGTATTCCCAATACTAGGGCTAGGGACAACTTGGCCTAAAGAATAACAGCTCAGGGGGAAAGTATCCTGGTGCTAATGAATAGAGTCAAGCAACAGACAGAAGAGTCACTGCCCATAAGGAGGGAACAAAGCCATCATTAGTGATGTGGAAGAGGTTAATTATACATTTGTAATAACTCCCAGGTAAGTGTTTTTAATTAAATAAAAGGTCACAATTCAAAATCACAGTAAGTCTATTATGCTAAAATCTGCAGCTCTGCTTTGTTATGGGGCAGAGGAAGAGAGGTACTGCCATTAAATTGCTGAAGGTGCCTATTTGCTTCAAACAATGCAACACAAAAAGTGAAACCGGAGATAGTGTTTGCTCACTGCTCACTCTTCCATTAGACCAGCAGGGCAGCATTAGACTAATGTACAAGGGGAGGATTCAGTGTCACAGAACTGAAAGCAAACGAGGGACCAATATGTATGTTTTCCTTATTCTGTTTTTCTAACTGAACTCGCTCATGCCAGATGAGTGAAACTGCCATGCCAGCGCAGGTTTCTAGTGATGTTGTGGATGTTTCCATGGTGTAAAACATCACCCATACACATTAAGAGCATGATGCTTTTTTCCACTAGTCATAAAGCCCCATTTATTAGGATTTATTTTAAAAAAATACTCCTGTTTTTTTTGCCTTCCTTTTCAACAGCTGTGCTATGGTTGTACAAGGTTGTGAAAAGCCTTGGGACATCATGTGACATACAATACATGCTGTGCTATCTCAATGCAAATCATTATTGGCCCCCTTGCCTTTCATGTTGGATAGTCAGGCACTATAATTGCTTGGTTCAATATTATCTGTCCCAGGGCTATCAATTCATTTTCAATTTCTCTACCTGTTGGGATAGCTCAGGTATCCCACAGAGTTTTGTCCTAGGCATCTACTACTTAACTTAATTTATTATGCTCCTAGCTGTGGCACACAGGCACCCTGAAGCATTTCAACAACCAGGGTCGTATTTGAGGGTTGCTTTTGTTTTCAGCTATTTTGGCTGGAAAATAGCTGAGTTTCCTTTTTTTTTTCATGTAAACCTTATTGGGAGGCTAGTTGTTGTTGCACTGCATACATCTAAATTCTTTTACCTATTAGCTGGCCAGTAATAACTTCTGCTGTGTTGGTCTATTGCCACTCTGCCTTCTTTTTGTTCATTCACTTAACATGCAAAGAGCACCTGACAGAAAAACCTTATAAACGATTGCTTCTGAATAAATTCACCAACCTTTCCTGTTGCTAAGCTTGAAAATGACCTTCTGGTATGATAGAACTAAATGAGTTAAAGAATCCAGTTTCTGCCTTCCGTTACATTTGCACAGCTCCTGTTGATATCAAATGGCAGAATTTATTCCCAAACAGAAGGGGAGGAAAACAAGACCGAATGGTAAGGAAACAAAAGTGAAAGAATACTCTCCCCTCCCTTGAAAGACCAAGGCCTGGCTACTGAGCTCTGTTCTATGCACTATGGAATGAGGAAGGGAGAAATGGTGGTACTGAACTACCTCTGATTCTGAGGACAGCCAGGAACTTCTTTGTATTCCAGTCTGCTAATGGCCACAAAATGTCTTCTAATAGTTGGGAATAGGTGGAATTCAGAAGTATCAGTGCTACACTACTTTACCCTCTGCTATGTCCCTGTGCTGCTGGTGGTATACACCTAGTATGAGACTTAGAAGACTTCCTTTATACAAGGGGAATCCTCAAAGTAAAAAGGTTAAGGAGGGAGGGGAGTGTGTCTGATTACGCACCACTGGAGCAGTGCAAAACAGCCAGAGCAAGGCCCAGAATCTGGTTTCTATTTCCCACCTAAGAGCTAATCAGCCATGCACTGAGTGAGTATGTTGTATATGACGATTGGATTTACTCATAAATTAAGCTGTAGGATAATTACACCACAGATATTTAAATACAATTAAAGGTGGGCAACATTTCCAACTGCACAAATTGCTTGGGAACATTTTGAATTTTGACAGGAAAGCAAACATACTGAAGTTTGACTCATGCTGGACTAAAGTCTGTCATAAATTGACAAAATACCTTTTGATATTTCCTCTAATATTAACTATTTTAGCAACTCCGGATATAAAAATCAAGTCAAAATAGGATTTTTGTTTAATTTTTGGTGAGGGGAAGAGTAGATACAGGATAAATGGTCTTGGGATTTGGGGTGTTCAGTGTAGGGTCGGGGAAGTGGGAGCATGTTTTACAAAAACATCAAGCAAGCAAGCAAGCACCAATGCTTTGCAGATGTGCCAGGAAAGAAGAACCAGGTGTGACATCATGCTCAGGCCACCCAGAATTGTGAACCACTGTGTTACACCAGGTGTCTGCTAACTTGGTGTCATCTTTTACACAGAGGCTAACGGAAGGAGAAAATCATGTTTCATCCTACAAAATCCAGGATTAAAGGTGTATGAACACTACATTCTTGATGGCTTCTTCTCACCACAGGCTGACGATGCCATTTTCTTTCTGAAAAAGCAGCAAAGAATTCTGTGGCACCTTATAGACTAACAGACGTTTTGGAGCATGAGCTTTCGTGGGCGAATACCCACTTCCTCAGATGCACGAAAGCTCATGCTCCAAAACGTCTGTTAGTCTATAAGGTGCCACAGGATTCTTTGCTGCTTTTACAGATCCAGACTAACACGGCTACCCTCTGATATTTTCTTTCTGGCAACTACTGGCTCAGAAATGCATAATAAACTTGGGCATTTGTGGAACATACTCTACCCCTAACATGACTGTATATGCACCCCTTAAATTTGGCATTTTTGTGTGTTCAAGACCAAACAACTCTGGTTAAAGTTCATTATTCAGGGTGAAAGGAGTTGTTGGTCTCCTTGGGGGACCATTGTCTCTCACTGGTGCCATCTTTTCTGGCTATGTACACAGTGAAGCAAAAGACTAAATGAGCCATGCAATTTGAATCCTCCCCCTTCCCTCCCCATCCCTAGAGGTGGATGCATAGAGATGGGACTTTCACTAGGGCCTCAGGAGCAAAATCACATTGAAAATCAATGGATTAATACTACCACCTAACACTTTGGGATCCACTGATGAAAAGCCCTACCTAACACTTTCCAAAGGGGGGGTCAGTATCATTATCCTCATTTTAGAGTGGGGGGAAACTGAGGCACAGAGCAGGGACATGATCTGCCAACGGTCACCCAACAGGCCAGCTGCAAAACCAGCAAAAGAACCCAGGTCTCCTATGTCCCATTTCAGTGCTCTATTTGCTAGGATGTTGGTGTTCCTAAGATTTCTTGCCAGTGGACAAAGAAAGTAAAATTAGCTTTAGCAGCAGGTCTCCTGTTTTTGAAGTGCTTTAGTCAATTTAGTTTTTGATTTGTGTGATCTGCGATTGTGTGGGGTGGGAGGTCTAAGTGAGAGAAGGAGTGAAAGCAGAGTTTAAATCTTTTAGTAAAATGCTTGTTTTGCTTTTTTTTCTGCTGGGAGGAAAAAACAAAACAGAAAGATAAACGGCACAGCCATTACAGTTTGGCCTGAATCCAATCCCTGAGTTTCATCTAGGCCTTTAATGCTGCCTGAGAAAGTCATTTTAAAGAAATACAGTTATTACATACATTAGTTCTTACATCCTTGGAGGTACATCCGTACTCTTCAATCTTTCCGGATTACTTCAAATGTTTCCTGAAGGCTTTTAAATCCAGTGAAGACTGATCTAAGAGAATGCTTTAGGCAATCCTTCTCTTTTACTTGCTGCATAATCAGAAAAGATTTTAAAACAGCCCACAAATTAAAAACAAAAACTCCCCACACAATTAAGAGCTGGCCTTCAAAGCTACCATGAAGAAGGAATTTTACATAAGCAGAACATGCACTAGAATGAAGTAAGATTAACCTTTCAGATTTTATTCTCAAATAATTGATTTCTGAGCCCATGGGACCGATTTCCATCGGATCTAAATTGGTGCAGCTCCATTTACTTCGGTGAAACTAGGGCAATTTATACCAGCTGAGGATATCACCTTATGTCTTGTTCTCAGCTGATGGTTTACCCAGTGAGACAGGTGTGCACGTCTTCAGTATGAAATTCCAAATTGTAGGCCTGGTACTGATCACATTTATACTAGTTTTTCAATTGTATAACTCAAAAGAATTGCTTCTGATGTACATTGGTGTAGATTGAAAGTTCACTGTGCCCCTGAATTTGGAATTATTTGAGGCAGAATAATGTAATTCTGTCCATGAGGACAGATCTGAAATATGGTCAGAGATACTGTCTGCTATTTGGTGATCTGAGGCCAAAACAGAACTCTTTATGCAATATTCTGCAGCACGGAAAACTCGCCAGATTTGGTTAAAGTGAAAAAACAAATTCACGGTGATATTGTGTGAGAGGATTACCTCAACAGACACTAAAGCTGCTGTTCTCCAAATGATCACGTTTGTAATGCCAACAAAACTGTTGCATTCCTCATCCCCTGCTGTTGGAGTTGCTGTACATTTGACTTCTGGATCTTGGCCACTATGCATTTGCCATCTGTATAGCTTCCGTGCTTTGGCTTCAATATTTGATGCCCTTATCAAGGGAGAAAAAAATGAGCATGCCTGATGTTACCCTACTAAACCTATATAGTGTGTGGTTAACACAAGTGGTTCAAGACCAGTTCATTCTGTTCACTCAGTTGATGTGCTAGATGCCAAGAGCTAGCTGCATGGCTTATCTGTTGCATAAAGCAGGTTGTATATTTTAAACCTTGGGGCAGCTTGAGTGTGAACCACAACATTTCTCAGTTTTTCCATTTATAATGAGCTGATCTCACCCCCCCCGCCCAAAGTCCATTGTTTTAAATATTATATTTTAAGTGGGTATAGTATTTTCTTTGCACATCTCCTGCCACAGTCTCAATGAAAGAGATTTGCTCTCATCTGAAACCTCTTCTCTTTTGCAGGAGGTATCACCTTAGTCAGTCATGCTGGCAGGTAGGAACTTGCTATTGTGAAAAGAGTTTCCTTGTTTGGGTGATTCCTGTCAACTCACCACAGGAAGATTCTTGCATCTCTATTTGCAGGGGACAGGCCCTGATCCTTCAATAAGATCAATGGAGGGACTTTGCATGGATGCAGCAATCTGTGGCCTAAATAATTAGGGAATAACTTGCCAGTGTGGTGTACATAGAATTCAAAGTTGAGAATTGAGTTTAATTATGGAACAAAGGAACTGGCCCAGCAATCAATTTGTTTTCAAGACCATTATCATAGAAAACATGCACCATAGTAACTTGACTTTTACTATTTTTGACAGATAATTTTTAACTCTGTTAGTGTGAAGCTTTTCTCCTAGTGGTTTAGTTCGCATGTAGTACAAAATAAACTGTTTTTTTTTCTTTCTGATAAATTACGCAGCTCAAAGGTCAATAATGGTATCATGTATCACTAGTCACTTTCAGTGCCACCCAGCGCTTAAGGGCACATGGTTTAATGCAATCTGTCAGCCCCTACTTAACAGATTTAGTACTTGCTTGTAATCCATTAATAGTTCCATTTTTAGATTTAGCTTGCTACCCAAATAACAGTGGGAAATTGATTGCCAGCTCAGTGGTTTGAGACTCAAACCAGATTGCTGAGCATGAATTACAGCCACAAAAATGGTCGTGAGATGCTGGAACTCAAGGTGATAAACAGGAGATGCTTTTTTTTTTCAGATACACTGAGGAGGAGAAGGAATTGTCATGCTCTACAGTCCAGAGAAAGCCCTACCTGGAATGGTTGGAGTTCCACTACTGCAGCATCACGAGAAAGCAGAGTTTCAATAGAAAGGGATAAAAAAACAGAAGTCAGCAAAATAAATAAATAAATAAATAAAAAGGACAGCTTTATTTAGTTGTGGGTTTAAAAAACAAAAATAAATCCTTGAAGGGTCTGTTCCTGCACAGTCACTCAGGCCAAACTCTCACTGAACACATATAAATGAAACCTTAGTAGGTGTGTGCAGTGCTATGCCCATCACTGGGGCTCTTCTCATTCCCCTCAGGTGACAATAAAACACAGCTCCAGCATCACGTCCTTCCCTTCTGAGGTAAAGCAGTTCCAACATAACCAGAAGCTGCCTCATTCTGAGCTTCCAAGCACTCTATTTTATCCTGGACCAGATCATCTGCTGGTATGAACCAGCATACCTCCATAGACAATTACTGTTAGGATTTTCTTAGACCTGCTTCCATACAGCTAGACAAATTTGTATAGGAAAAGAGAACCAAATATAGTATATAATGAAACCAGAGTACAGTTTTAACTAGGGGGTCTTCACAGCGAGTGGGAGATTGATTATTTGACAGTTTTTAGAACTTTTTAAAAATGCTTATGTTAATTCCTTTTATAATGGTCAGTATTTGTTGTTCTCTTCCTGAGACAATAATAGGTATATTTTTTAAGTAATTTGGTGAAAGCAGCTGTTTTCCAGTAATTGTGACATTTTATTTACCAAAATAGCTTTTCGGTTTTCAGCTTTTCTTCCTTCCTTTGTGTTTCTGAAGGTTACAGGAGCTCTTGTAGATTTTCTTTTTTGTGAATCAATAAAAAATAAAGTAGAGCGCTATTTACAGTAAAAATTGCTGAAATTAATGTCATTTGCCACTTATTTTAAGCAATTGTGTGTTTTGTTCATTCAACTATTTCAGTGATCCACAGAATGAGGTTTAAAATGTCTCCTGTGTGCTAACAGAGTGTCTGAGGCTGCTGAAATGTAAGCCCTAACTACAACTGTATGTGCCTAAGACCAATATTTAAATGTCATGGGCATTCACAGACCCCCTGCTAAGTTTCCTTCT
Source organism: Gopherus evgoodei (assembly GCF_007399415.2). Taxonomy (NCBI): domain Eukaryota; kingdom Metazoa; phylum Chordata; order Testudines; family Testudinidae; genus Gopherus; species Gopherus evgoodei. The sequence goes on from NC_044328.1 coordinate 118,157,930, forward strand.
AAGCTTGTAGGTGCCTAAAATTCCTAGGCTCCTGTTTCTGCCTTTAGACCCCGAGATGCCCTAATTTCAGTGGCTGGGTATGTCTAAAATTGCCTCCGTCCTGATACTGCCCAACAGCTCAGAGCCTAACTCATGTCTAAACCACAGCAGGATTTAGAAACTGGATGTTTTTCTGCCTACCTTGTTTTTGGGTCCAATCCAGTAGCATGCCTAAAACCGCACAAGACAGCCACAGGAGATGGGCATGCCCCCCTAATAAGCTTTAGCCCGGTGATTAGGGCACTCACCCGGCCTGATGTGGAGAAGGGATTTGAACTTCAGTCTCCAATCTTCTAGATGGCAAAGCTTGAAAAAAAGACTGACAGGGCTTACATGCCTAACTGCAAGAGAGGCCTCATGGCTATGAATCCTGAGTAGAAAAAGCTGCCTCCTTCCAGCCCAGAGGCAGGCTCCAAACACTCCAAGAGGGATGAGGTTTGGGCTACATCCTTGTCCTCAGTGATTCCTATGGGCTCATTAAGGTAGCTCCCCACTCATCTTACTAGTTTCTATGCATCCCATTCTTAGGCGCCTGACTCACTCCCTGCATTGTGTAGGAAGCCAGGGCATATAGCTCAAAGTTGTAAATTCAGCTTGGTGGCAGGTTGTCTAAAAGTTAGACACTGTAAAGCCTCAGTCCCCCATGTGAATCCCATTCATTGACTTGCCTTTGCAGGATTGGGCCTTAATCCATGATCTACAACCATGGGTTTAACACCTCACAAAGTATTAATGGCCTTCAAGTGACTCTGCTGATATAAAGATTATTTTTTTACATCTTGAAAATTCCAATGCACAAAATAATTCACAAACAGCTAATCAGATAAAGAATTGTTTCACCCCAAAATCATAGGTGCCAACTCTGTGGGTGCTCCAGGGCTCATGCACCCATGGAAAAAAATAGGAGGTGCTCAGCCAGCCACAGCTGTTTGGGCAGATACTTGGGAGAGGGCAGAGAGCAGCAAGTGGCAGGTGGGTGGGGCCCTTGGGGGAGGGGTTGGAGCGGAGGCAGGAAGAGTCGGAGCAAGGTTTGGGCCTTGGGGGGAGGGGTGGAGTGGGGGTAGGGCCTCAGGTGGAGCAGGAGTGGAGCACCCCAGGGCAGGAAAATATAAAAACACCTGTGCCCCAAATCCACTGAAGCCAATGAAAGTCTTTCCCTTGATTTCAATGGGCTTTGAAACAGGCTGTTAATCATTTGAAGTAACTAGGCTCTGAAACATGTTAGGACCTTACTCCTTTCAGCTCTGAGTCAAGGAACACGTAACAATAAAATACTTTGGAACTATCCCCAGTACAGCAGAAGTTGGATAGAGAAGCCAATAAAATATGTCTCCTGTGCCAGGAGATCTGGAGAACCCTGGAACCAGCAGCACGCGTGGCATCTTTAAGCTTGGGGCATAGCTGCTTGGTGAGATGTATGCACACAAACAGTCCTGAATTAATTTTATTAACAACATCCACTGCCCAGGAACATGCTATGACTTGCTGTAGCTAGAGAAGTGCTACTGGGAGGTGAGAACTCTGTTACTTACTCCAGTACATTACACCACCCTGTCAGATGCCCAACAGCTTCGAGAGAAAGAAAGGATATGTATCAAATTGGGGAAATGTCAGGGCAAAAGGGCAGTCATTTTACACCATATTTTCCAATAAAAACTAGGTGGGAATTCTATCAGCATAACCAGTGGAGTTAATAATTGGTAGGAGCAACACTGGCTCTGCATTGCTCCCTCCACATGGCACAGTAGCAGCTAATGATACCGTAATTTCTCAAAATCTGTGCTGCCAGAGATATACAAAGGGGACACTCTAGAATGCTGTCATTTTCATTCACATGATATATGTAGTACCTTGCAGGAAATGTGGAGGGAGGACCACAGGTTCCAGGAAGGAAGAATTTGGAGGGGACAACAGGAAGACAGTCTATATGCACTTGGCTTGAATACCAGCTGCAAACGCACTAATTCTGTAAATAGCTCTCTTAATAGAGAGCCAGTTTAGTTTGGGAAACTTATTGCACAGAATGTGATACATGAAACAGTATGTTTCAGTTCCCTGACAGGAGGAAATTAAACTCCTCAATTCAGGTTAACTGTGAGAATATGAAGTAAAAATTCACTCTCTATGAATACCGTACAATATTTGCTTAAGCCTGGCTGCTTCATTGAACAATCCTCCCGGCAAGCATTAGAATATTTGCAGGGAGTAAATACAAGCGAGCTTGAACACATCAGAAGTAAGTTTGTTTAAAAATGCCAACAAATAATCCATGCAAGCCTTTAATAATCCACCCATCCACTCTATCAGGGAGGGCAAAATCTTGCTCTTCCAAGCTCATAGGGCTGCCTAAAGGGTTCCTGAGCCAATCTGCCAGCACATTTCAGGATGGCTCAGAGGGACTGAGGTAAAATGCTTAAAGTTCCTTACCAAAGGACAAAACCAGCAAACTCTCCTCAGTGGTCCCAGTGACCAAAGGAAGTATACGAGTAGGTGGAGCAGAGACCTCTCCATACAGGCTGTCCTAGGGCTCTTCAACCACCGTAGGATGTTGCCTATGGGATGAGGCACATTAGTGGTTCCCCTAGTCAGCCTGTAATCCTGCTCAGCTGCTGTGCCAGTGCACTAGGAAGAGACATATGAACGCATAAAGGAATTAGGCCTTATGATGCAGTGCACAGAGAGAGATAGACAATCACTGTAGCCTGGTGATTAGAGCTCTCCCCCAGGAGCTGAGAGACCCATGATCCAGGCCTCCTGCTTCAATGGCTTTTTCATTATTCCTACACAGTTCATAGGAGAGACTGAGGAAGCCTCCACATCAGAATATCCCATTTCCCAATGATTAGCACATACATCTGAGAGGTGGCAGACCTCTGGTCAAATCTCTTCTCCTCCCAGATAGCAGGAGTGCAAAATCACTGGGCTAAAGTTTATGAGGGAGATCATTCCCCCTCACAGCTGTTCTGCATGAACTCACCTGAGGATCCCAATGTGGTCAGCATGCCCACCGGTAAGTGCTGTCTTCCTGCTTTGTAAATCACTCTGAGGCTTAGGTGGGAGACAGGCATTTGGACACCTAGAGAGAGGCAACAGTGCATATACTCAGAGGCAGAAACACAGGTTTCTAGGGAACCTTTACTTCAAAAACTTGGGAGCTACAGGGTTCAGTGGGCGTTCTGTGAATTTGAGTGCTCCTGAAACTGGGATTTAGGCACCTAACTCCCTTTGTGCATCTAGGTCAGAGCCTTTTGCCTTCCTCTTCACAGCACACTCATGTGACTCAGGACATGATTTTGCCCTAAGGTCTGTGCTAAATGAATGACGTTTTCCTTAAAGTGTTATGGCCCTGCTCCAAATCCCACTGAAATCAATGAGAGTCTTTCCACTGATGTCAGTGAGCTTTGGATCGGACCCTAAAGGCTCATGTGTCTACACAGTAGGTAAGATCTCATCATCCTCTCAAACCAGGATTTTTTTTTATTGTTTTGTAAAACAGGAAATACAGTGCAATTGTTTTGAAAACCAGAGTATTTTTACAGACACTTACAATTACGGTTTTCTTCTTTGGGAAAAAAAAATAAACTCTATTACAGAAAGACGAATACAGATGTAAGATTTAGTTGCATTTTGTCAAACTAAAAAGGATCCTGACTACATTTACAAAGAAGAACTTTCCTTCATGAAAGAGAATACTTGTGCCAAGCAACGCTTCGCAGTTTAGCTTCAATTTCTGTTTCATCCTCTGCATTCAGTTTACTGCTGTTGATCTCCCTGTATACTGTCACTTCTTTCTCTTTCATGAGATGGTGTTAAGGCTTGGGGCTCTTGAGAGGAACATAAACTCCTGCTTCAGTTGTCAGCAATAAAATTGTATTTGTTTATTTAAAATCCTACAACATGAGCTAATACAACAGCAACACACTCTAGCAGTTTTTAAAGAGCATTACTCTCTATAAGCAGCAAAGAATCCTGTGGCACCTTATAGACTAACAGACGTTTTGGAGCATGAGCTTTCATGGGTGAATACATCTGCAATACAGATGCTTCTGATGAAGTGGGTATTCACCCACGAAAAGCTCATGCTCCAAAATGTCTGTTAGTCTATAAGGTGCCACAGGATTCTTTGCTGCTTTTACAGATCCAGACTAACACGGCTACCCCTCTGATACTCTCTATAAGTTTTAGTCACTGGATCTTTCTTTATTTAAATTGCATCAGTGAGGCTAACTTAAGAAGTAAACAGATGAGAAGGCATCATTCTCTGACTGCAGAAGTTCTAGACAGAACGTTTTTAGTTCTGCAGTACTAAACAGTGTAGCGCTGAAAAATTAATTGTCTTACAGTAGGCCCAAGTCTACAAAGGTATTTAGGCTCCTAACATACATTGATGATCAACTTGAATTGTAATTAATGGACGTTAGGAGCCTAAAACCTTTGGGGACCTGAGCCTTAGTTCCTGCAAGCCGTTCATTTGTACTACTCCTGTTGGCAAAATTTAACTTGCAGGATTGGGCCTTTACCACCACTCAACAGAAACTATTTTAACCATCGTAGGTTCCAGTCCTACAGTGAGCTCTGAATGGGAGCATCCCTCACTGTATGCTTAAGGTGTAAAAGAGACAAATTCTTCCCCACACACATGTATGGTTCCCACTGATTTCAATGGGAGCCATTTCATGGTATCTAACTATGTGAATTGTGCTGCTCTGATATTTTCATACAACAGTATATTAGTAGAGGACACTCATTAGGCCTAGCCTATATTTATGGAAAATAACATCAACTATATGAATCAACCAAAGGAAGAGGAAATGAGTAATAAATGACTAATACATGGCACCCTTCCCAAAACCCTTCGTAGCCCCTTGCACAATAACTAACACTGCATGACAATTTTCATGAACCAAATTTTGTTAATACAAGCTAGAGCTGGTTGCTCAAAATATAGCAAAGCTATTTCAAAAAAGGCCCTTTTTTCTTTAACTGAAGTGCAGGATAGGTGCTAAATTCATATTTTACAGCCATCTTATAGTGTTGCACTGAAAGTACCTTTGATTGAGCCAATTCCTTTAGTTCCTGTTCTCAGGATAAAGAATCTTGCAAATTATTCTGCACATACACAAGACTGGATTGACTTTAAATGTAAGAGTTGCAAAATATCTCACTACTAACTACTGAACCATTTTTTTTCTTTAAATATATTTAGAAAGGAGAATCAAAGGTAAAACTGCTCCAGAAAAGATTAACTATTCTTCAAAGAGCGATAGGAATCTTAAGAAAGATTCTTAACTTGAGAGTGATAAGAAATTGCACCTTTGTCACTAGACCCCTCACTTGTGGACTCCCACAAAAATCAACGTCCACTCTCTCTTCTACATTTATATGCAGCTATTCAGTGAACTGATCAGATGACATGGACTCCAGTGCCCGCAATATGCAGGTAACACACAGCTTCCTCACTCATTCACATAGACTCAGAGCCAACTGGCTACAAGATTCATTCCCATCCTGGCATCATCTCATCTGATTTACAGCAATGCCAAAATATGTGAACACAAAATCATCAACCCTTAGAAAACTTCAAGTAGTACTGCAAATCCTGCAAAACATCTCCTTTGCAACACAGGCTACTGGAAGCACAACAAATCTGTCCTCTACTTTATACACTGGCTTCCCAGGCATTGAGTCAAGTTCAAAGTCCTTATCTTCAAGGTACTAAATGGTCTGGGTCCATGTTATCTGAAAGATCATCTAAAGTTCTTCTGATGAAGACCGTAATTGACAACTCCACTCCTCAAGCATAATGGAACTTTCTAACAGAGGGATAAAGTTCGTCTTTAAAGGAGACAGTTTTCTGAGAGAAGAATCACAGACTGTGAAATAAACTGCCACAAGCATGCCTGTCCATCATAAACCCCACCCACCTTGCACTCCAAGCACAAGGCACACTCCTTCTTATTGTCCTTAATTCCTTCACATTCTAACCACATTTTTAAAATGTGCATTCTGTTCTGCATTTATATTGGAGAAGGAGTTCTTTTTAAAATATATTAGGAACAAAACAATATGATTGCCAGGATTCTGTCTATTACTAAATGTAAATGGTAAAATAATCCATAATAATTCAGAAAAGGCAGAAGCGTGCAATAAATAATTTTATTGTGCATCTAGGGAAAAAACAGGTGATATAGTCTCATCAGAGAGTGATAATAACACACTTTCCATTCAACTAGACTCATAGACTTTAAGGTCAGAAGAGACAATCATGGTCATCTAGTCTGACCTCCTGCACTTTGCCAACCACAAAACCTTGCCCACACACTCCTGTAATAGATCCCTAAACTTTGGCTGAGTTACTGAAGTTCTCAAATCATGATTTAAAGACTTCAAGTTACAGAGAATCCACCATTTACACTAGTTTAAACCTGCAAGTGTTCTGTGCCCCATGCTGCAGAGGAAAGTAAAAAAACACCCTGGCGTCTCTGCCAGTCTGATCTGGGAGCAACTTCTTTCCTGACCCCAACTATGGTGATCAGTTTGACCCTGAGCATGTGGTCAAGACCTGCCAGCCACACACCTGGAAAATAATTATCTGTACTAACTCAGAACCCTCCGCATCTAGTGTCCCATCACCAGGTGCTGGAGATATTTGCTGCTAGCAGTCGCAGACTGGCTACATGCCATTGTTGGCAGTCACATCATAATATCGCCTCCATAAACTTATCAAGCTCAGTCCTGAAGCCAGTTAGGTTTTTTTTTTCTCTACTGCCCCTAGAAGGATGATCTATAACTTCACTCCTCTGATTGTTAGAAACCTTCATCTAATTTCAAGCCTAAACTTGTTCATGGGCAATTTATATCCATTTGTTCTTGTGTCCACATTGGTGCTTAACTTAAGTACTGGGAGGGAGAGGAGTTATTTATCTCTCTGATGTATTTATAGAGAGCAATCATATCATCCCTCAGCCTTCTTTAGGTTAGGCTAAACAAGCTCAGCTCTTTGAATCTCCTCTGATAAGTTATGTTTTCCATTCCTCTGATCATCCTAGCAGCCCTTCTCTGCACCTATTCCAGTTTGAACTCATCTTTCTTAAACGTGGGAGACCAGAATTGTACACAGTATTCCAGATGAGGTTTCACCAGTGCCTTGTATAATGGTACTAACCTTTCCCTTTCTCTACTGGAAATATCTCGCCTGATACATCCTGGGAGTGCATTAACATCTTTCACAACCACATCACATTGGTGACTCATAGTCATCCTGTAATCAGCCAATACACACAGGTCATTTTCCTTCTCTGTCCAGCTCTGGTGCCCACAATTCAAGAAGAATGTTGACAAATTGGAAAGAGGTCAGAGAGGCATCACGAGAATTATTAAAGAAAAGAAAACTTGCTTTATAATGCTAGACTCAAAGAGCTCAATCTGTTTAACTTAGCAAAGAGAAGGTTAAGGGTGACTTCATTACAGTCTATAAGTATCTATATGAGGAACAAATAATTAATAAGGGGCTCTTCAGTCTAGGAAAGGGAGGTACAACATAATCCAATAGCTGGAAGTTAAAGCAAGACAAATTCAGACAGGTGTAAAATTTTAACCATCAGAGTAAATAACCATTGGAACAAATTACTAAGTCTCATGGTGAATTCTTCATCACTGATGATTTTAAAATCAAGTTTGGATGTTTTCTTGTGGCAGCGTTAGGGCCTGTGTTATACAGGAGGTCTGACTAGATAATCACAATGATCCTTTCTGGCTTTAGAATCTATGAATCTGTGGAATCATATTGCTTAACACACTTCTGGAAGCACTCAGGTACTATGGTGATGAGGGTGGTATAAGAGTCTATAGAGAATGCAGAATAAGTTTGGATCTTAACTTAAAATTAAAAACAAGGACATGGGCCCAACATTATTTTGTACTGTGGTAACTGGTTAGTGAGTATGTATATCAGTATGCTCCAGTGAAGTGAATCAGATTTTATCTGATGTGTTTAGTAGGCCATATACCGCTAATAACTAAAGGAGATTTTTTTTAATTTGCTCATGTGATAGAACTTGCATCCTTTTTCTCCAAAACGACAATCTTCAATCACCATTGATCCAAAGAGTTATGAGTAGTTATGGTGTCTACCACCATTTAATCCTTGGTAGCCATGTAATAATTGCTCTTCTCTTTGAAAATCCAAACTTCTTTCTTTTCACAGAGAGGAGCAATAATTTAATCCTGACCTAAACTTTATGTTACAGGTCTTTTTCTCTAGTGAGCAGATTCTTGTCCCAGGTGACCCTTGGCTTAGATGGCAAAGAAGGTGAACTTTTCATTAAGGGGCCTACAGTAGTTTGAGAATACTGGAACAGACCTGAAGAAACAAAAGATTCTTTCACACCCAATGGCTGATTCAAAACAGATACTGTGATGGTCCCCCTGGGGTGTGTATGAACAGCAGGAGGGGAGGGGAAATTGGTTTGTTCCACAAGGTCTTCCTGCTGGCTGGTTCGTGGAGCAGTGCCAACATCAATGTCAGTAGAGGGCACCCTGCAGATTTTTCCTTCCTCTCCTATCTGACAGGAAGCAAGGCACAGCCACAGTGCCCAGCTGTAGGAAGAATGCAGGTGGGGAGTGGGCATATCACTCCATTTTGGGGTGTGTGGCTGAGTCCTTGGTTGTCTGTGTGTGGGTGGGCTCTCCCTGGTCATGATTGTCTTCAAAAATAGAAGCTGGTCCAGATAGGCTCTTTAGTTTCACTGTTCCCATGCCAGTCAACACACTCCATCCCTAAGCAACAGAGAGAGTTTTAGTCTGTTTGCTTGCACACTTGAGAAGCTGATAAATATGTATACATTGATTAAACTGAAATTGCCCCCCCCCCACTGTAATACCTGTACACCTGAAAAACAGTAATTACTTAGCACTGTTCATAGGGGACTGATCCTACTTCCATTGAAAATGGCAGTAAAACTTCCATTGACTTCAGTGAGGTTGGACCCTTCATAATTAGAACTTGCTTGGTTTACATAATCAGCAACGGCAAACCTGGCTGAGTATTTAAAACAATTGATTGTAGAATGAAGAACAAAGAAGATGCAGAAATTATGCAATAAGGACTGCAGGACATGGTTCAGGATTTTTTCAATTAAACCTTTTAAAATGCTGATTTGTTAAAATTTCATGGGAAAGGGTCAGTGTCAACAAATTTCCTGGCTGGGATGATTTAGTTGGGGATTGGTCCTGCTTTGAGCAGGGGGTTGGACTAGATGACCTCCTGAGGTCCCTTCCAACCCGGATATTCTATGATTCTATATGGTACATCCTGAATGCTGAGGAAGCTTGGATTTGGATCTATGTTTGGGACCGAACGACATAGATTGGGCCTATCACTAATTTAAACTGAGATCAGTGGGAATTTCATGCACATATGCTAGCGATGAACTTGGCCAAGGATACGTACATCTCTCTGTGTCAGGATGGAATATATTTTTCTAACAAAAAATAAAATTAAACAGTCAATGGACAGTTAAGAGTGCTTTCAGATAAACTCGCAACAGCCGGTCAATGTACAGAGGAGATTGAAACACAAAGCTTAGCAGAGCCATATACAAGGACAGAGTTAAAGCAAGCCTGATCGCTTCATATGCCCTTGTTCTCTCATGGTTGCCTCTTTCAGACATTCTCCTTTAATTCTCAATTAAAGCAGGAAGCAAACAAAAATCCACTAAATAGTTTTTGCTGAGCCTTTGGAAAAATTAAGGAAGATACTCAAGAGCTTTTCACTTAGAAAGTGTTTCATTTAGAAAGTGACAGTTCACCTCCAAAAGTATATAGATAATCCACTGAGTGACAATGGCTCATGTGGTTACCAATGAAAATGCTATTAATTGCATTTCCCTCTGTCTTCTTGCAGTGGTTTCTTCTTTTCATTCATTATTCTTTGTAAGGACAGTGAGCTTGATTTCAATAAGAATTTTGCCTGCATGTAGACTGTAAGATCAGACTTTTCATACAATAAATATCCCTTTCATTATAATGAGCATAACATAAGAGACAATATAAGACAGTACTGATATTCTGAACATGGTTCACTTCAGAAATCTTTGCAAAGCTTGCCTGGGTTTGCATTTGGAGACCTGTCCTAAAATCTTCATGACCAAGAAATCAAACTCATCAAACTACTGAAGAATACTGCATGAAAAAAAAGGAAAGCACAAAGAGGGAAGATTAGCTTCAATGGGAGTTTTGCACAAGTAGGAAGCGCAGGATCAGAATTTGAAGGGTCTTTTCATTATATTAAATACACCTAAGAATCATTGACTTTAAAACCCATCTAATCTACATACCCTACCATGAAAAGCAGCTTAAAAACTAATGTGAATAATAATGTATTGCATGAACATTATATAAGATATTGGTGTCACCATTTATATGAACTGAAGCTACTAGCATTCCAGTTTCTACTCGACTCACTATTGTAAATTGTGGGCCAGATCCTCAGCTGGTGTCAAAGAACATTGTTCTTTTGTGTGCCATGGGGCTACTCTAGTTGACATCAGACAAAGGTCCGGTCCATAGCACAGAAGCCCTTTGTTTAAGTCCTAACGGTGGGGGGGGGAGGAAATCAGCTTCTAAATTATGATTCTTTAAAGATCAATGACTATAATTTGTGCAGTTAGTCTGAGGCAGTGATCTAGAAAGTACTTTGAAGCTTTTTTTTCTCATAAAACACCATTTACTATCAAGTGCCACTAACATTAGGATTACAAGACAATGTGTCATATAAAGATATTTATTGGGCCTCTATCTTAAGCTTTCTTCTGAGTTTCCTGATGGAGGAAACAAATATTAAAACAGTCAACTCTATAAATTCTAAAGCTTTTGATTTTATTTTTAATAGCCTATTAATATCTTCCCCACAGCAACTGCTTTGATATAAATTAAGAAAATGAGGTCCCATGTTAGTAAAACAAGATACAGTTGCGAGGGTTCACGTCTGCACTTAGATATATTGTAAACATCCAGCACTGTTCATTTGCACAATGGACTATGCATATAAAATAGATCTGCACAGGTTCTGTTAAAGCAAATTCTTCCAAGTCCTTCCAGCAGGGTAGGAATTAAAGACTCAATCCTGCAAAGTGCTCAACACTCCTGTAAAATCAATGGGTTCTCCCTATCACAGCATCTTGCTGAATTGCACCCTAATAAGTAATTTTCCTCCCTTTCAAGTGAAGACAGTTCTAATCAGTTATCACTGAATTAAGAGACGTCTACAGATGACTTGTGTCTGGTTAATTCCTTAAGTGTCAGATACAAGCACATCTAACTCATTGTCGAAGTATAAAGGCCATTAAATGTTACCAATAAAAAAGTGCTCAAGGGTTGTTCTACCTAACATGACATCATTTTAATATGTCTCTGTACCCTATGAGCTTTGTTATGTAGTAGTAGTATAGGACAATTAATGCAGTGCTACTAGAAATGGCTCATAAATTACGACAAACCATAGACCACAGGGTTTTTAATTGTGCATGAAATTCATTTCATGTCTCATCCATCAAAAAAGAAGTAAATTCTAACAAACTTGATTATCAATTTCAAGTTTGAAAGTCACCAAAATGAGTGGTAACAATGGAATGCTTGTGTCAGGAGTCCTCAAGGTGCTAGCCACCAAATTTCAGGAAGAGCTCATGTAAATGGCTGAGATTTAAAAAAATTAAAAAAAAAAAAGATTCCTAAAGTTAGGCTCCCAAATCCAAATTAAGGCTTGTGAATAATTGGTATATGATTTTCAAAAGAGAGCTGTGGTGATAGTCTCTCCTCCTGAAATCAATGGGATCTGCGGGTTGCTCAGGATTTTTGAAAATCTGGCCCCTTTATTTAGGGAGAAAAATGCTGATCCTATAGAAATCAATGACAAAACTGCCATTGACTTCAGTGGGCCAGGATTCCACCTAGTTAGTCTAAATATTGACAAAGGAGTTTGGGAAGCTAAAGGTCAAAGTTGAATTTTTCCTTGGGGTGTTCCACCAGTTCTTAGATGCAGTGTTACATGTGTTCAGCAGAGCAAGATGTGAAGGCTAACATGACTGCAGGGAAAGAGCAGTAGCTCTATGGTGTACATTTATACCCAATTCAGAGGAGGAACCAGTGGAACTGGATTACTATAGCAATGCTGATGACATAGTTTGTGGACATATTTCAGGGTGCTGAATTGCCTTCAGTGTCAGCATCACTGGGCACCTCTCCGGTAGCTAAGCCTCAAATCACTTATAGTGGGACTTTCAAAAGGACCTAGATGCTGAAATCCTGCTGAAATCAATGAGAGTTAGATGACTAGGTGCTTTTGAAAACCCACTATTAGCACTTTGTAGATCAAAATGGGCACCCTGAACTCCCCCTAGATTTAGGGATTTGCATTCTCCTGTTACAAAGGGGTGAAGGAATAATAACAGCATTTAGAAATTAAGTGACGGACTGTTCTGAAGCCGGCTAATTCACTTCCGTTTTTGCTAGCACAAATACATTTGGTTCTAAAAATCTTAAAAATGATGACTGAAGCTTCAAAAGGCCCAACTTCTCTGCTCCTTTTGTAATTATTATTTTAAACTATTACATAGGGAAAAAAAACCCATGCTCATTTATTTGAATCTTGAATGGCAAACAATAAAATCTTCCTACATCCATGCGTGACAAAGATATAAAATATAATCTAATATAAATGGTGAAATACACAGTGTAAATGTAATAAATTTGTCTATGTGCATTACTTTATGTTACAGCTGTGCATCTAGTGAAACATAAATAAGTTCCTAATAAAGAATTCAAATTATATTGAAAAAAAGTACTCAGATGTGACCATCAATCCACCAGTTATTTGGGTAATCCTGAAATTGGAGGTAGCCTCTCCTTTGTTTCCCTCTGTAACTTGATTTTGTTGGTGGTGGTGGTGATGTTTGGTTTACATTTGTTTGTTTTCTGTTTGTTAGGGTCAACTTAGAAAAAAGCCTGACGAACATAATGAAGAATTCTGCTTTGTATCATTTGACAAAATTGCTCTGTGGTCCTGATAACTGCTCCTGTTAATTCTATTAGCTTAGAAACCCTACTGGAAACTTTTGCATGCTGTCTTTATTACTTCTTGCTGATCTGGGACAAAAAAAGTTTGGAGAGCACTAAACAGTGTAAACCAAAACCACTTGTTTTGCCTCTGAATTATCATATGTGACTGCAGAAGAGCATCTGTAATAATGGAGATTTGGTTTGGCTTGACCAATTTCATCAATATATGGGAATATATTATTTATTTGTATTACCATAGTGCCTAGGAGCTAGGTGATGTACAAACACAGAACAAAAAGAAGGTTCCTGCTCCCAGTTGCTTACAATGTAAGTATGTTGACTTATAAACAACTAAGGACTTATAGACTCATAGGTCAGAAGGGACCAATCTGATCATCTAGTCTGACCTGCACAAGGCAGGCCACAGAACCCCACCCATCCAATTTTATAACAACCCCTATCGCAGGACCGAGTTATTGAAATCCTCAAAATTGGTTTGAAGACCTCAAGCTGCAGAGAAATCACCAGCAAGCGACCCATGCCTCACGCTGCAGGGGAAGGCGAAAAACCTCCAGGGTCCCAGCCAATCCGCCCTGGAGGAAAATTCCTTCCCGACCCCAAATATGGTGATCAGCTAAACCCTGAGCACGTGGGCAAGAGTCACCAGTCAGCACCCAAGAAGGAATTCTCTGCAGTAACTCAGTTCCCATTCCAGCCAACATCTCCCCACAGACCATTGAGCAGACCTATCTGGTGGTAATCCAAGATCAATTGCCCAAATTAACGATCCTATCATAACATCCCCTCCATATACTTATCAAGCTTTGTCTTAAAGCCAGAAAAGTCTTTTGCCCCCACTACTTCCCTCGGAAGGCTGTTCCAGAACTTCACTCCTCTAATGGTTAGAAACCTTCGTCTAATTTCAAGTCTAAACTTCCTAATATCCAGTTTATACCCATTCGTCCTCGTGCCTACATTAGTACTAAACTTAAATAATTCCTCTCCCTCCCTAACGTTAACCCCCCGATATATTTATATAGAGCAAGCATATCCCCCCGCAACCTTCTTTTGGCCAGGCTAAACAAGCCAAGCTCTTTGAGTCTCCTTTCATAAGGCAGTTTTTCCATTCCTCGGATCATCCTTGTAGCCCATCTCTGAACCTGTTCCAGTTTGAATTCATCCTTCTTGAACATGGGACACCAGAACTGCACACAGTATTCCAGATGTGGTCTCACCAACGCCTTGTATAACGGTACTAACACCTCCTTATCCTTGCAGGAAATACCCCGCCTGATGCATCCCAAAATCGCATTTGCTTTTTTAACAGCCATATCACATTGGCGACTCATAGTCATCCTGCTATCAACCAGTACCCCAAGGTCCTTCTCCTCCTCCGTCGCTTCTAACTGATGCGCCCCCAACGTATATCCAAAATTCTTATTATTAATTCCTAAGTGCATAACCTTGCACTTTTCACTATTGTATTTCATCCTATTTCTATTACTCCAGTTTACAAGGTGGTTCAGATCTTCCTGAATAGTATCCCTGTCCTTCTCCATGTTAGCAATACCCCCCAGCTTCGTGTCATCCGCAAACTTTATTAGCACATTCCCGCTCTTTGTGCCAAGGTCAGTAATAAAAAGGTTAAATAAGATCGGTCCCAAAACCGATCCTTGAGGGACTCCACTAGTGACCTCCTTCCAGCCTGACAATTCACCTTTCAATACGACCCTCTGGAGTCTCCCCTTTAACCAGTTCCTTATCCACCTTACAACTTTCATATTCATTCCCATCTTTTCCAATTTGACTAACAGTTCCCCGTGCGGAACCGTGTCGAACGCCTTACTGAAATCTAGGTAAATTATATCCACCGCATTTCCTTTATCTAAGTAATCCGTCACCTTCTCAAAGAAGGAGATCAGATTGGTTTGACACGATCTACCTTTACTAAATCCGTGTTGCAATTCGTCCCAATTACCATTGACCTCTATGTCCTTAATTACTTTCTCCCTTAAAATTTTTTCCAAGACCTTGCATACTACAGACGTCAAGCTAACAGGCCTATAATTACCCGGATCACTTTTATTCCCTTTCTTAAAAATAGGAACTACATTAGCAATCCTCCAGTCATACGGCACAACCCCCGAGTTTATCGATTGCTTAAAAATTCTCGCTAACGGGCTCGCAATTTCACGCGCCAGTTCCTTTAATATCCTCGGATGGAGATTGTCCGGGCCCTCCGACTTCGTCCCATCGAGCTGTTCAAGAACGGCCTCTACCTCAGTTGCGGTAATATCCACTTCCATATCCACATTCCCGTTTATCATCCCTCCATCATCGCAAGGTTCCTCACTAGTCTTATTAAAAACTGAAGCAAAGTACTTGTTTAGATGTTGGGCCATGCCTAGGTTATCCTTAACCTCCATTCCATCCTCAGTGTATAGCGGCCCCACTTCTTCTTTCTTTGTTTTCTTCTTATTTATGTGGCTGTAGAACCTTTTACTATTGGTTTTGATTCCCTTTGCAAGGTCCAGTTCAATGCGGCTTTTAGCCTTCCTCACTTTATCCCTACATGTTCTGACCTCACCAAGGTAGCTTTCCTTACTGATCCTGCCTTTCTTCCACTCCCTGTAAGCTTTCTGCTTTTGTCTAATCCCCTCTCTGAGTTGCTTGCTCATCCAGTTTGGCCTACAACTTCTGCCCATGGTTTTTTTCCCCTTTCTCGGGATGCAGGCTTCCGACAGTCTCCGCAGCTGCGACTTAAAGTAATTCCAGGCCTCCTCCGCATTTAAATCCACTAATTCCTCAGTCCAATCCACTTCCCTAACTAATTTCCTTAACTCTTTAAAATTAGCCCTCGAGAAGTCAAAAACCCTAATCCCAGATCTACATTTGTTTATCCTTCCATTTAGTTTGAACTGAATCAGCTCATGATCACTCGAACCAAGGTTGTCCCCTACCACCATTTCTTCTACGAGGTCCTCACTGCTCACCAACACCAAATCTAAAATGGCATCCCCTCTCGTTGGTACTTCAACTACTTGATGAAGAAATCCATCTGCTATCACATCCAGAAAAATCTGACCCCTATTATTCTTGCAAGTACTCGTCCTCCAGTCTATATCCGGGAAGTTGAAGTCCCCCATAATCACACATTTCCCCTTTGTGTTTACTTCATTAAAGACATTAGGGCAAGTTTTGGTGCAGCAAGCCAGGGAGTGAAACTACAGCACGCTTGCTTGTCGTGCTCTAATCTCCTATGGGGACCCTGCTACACGTCACTGAAAGTCCTAGAGTGCGGTTTGGTGTACCATGCTTTCAAGTAATGCAGTGTTTCTCAAACTGGGTTTGCCGTTTGTGTAGGGAAAGCCCCTGGTGGGCCGGGCCGGTTTGTTTACCGGCCCTGTCCACTGGTCTGGCCGATCGCGGCTCGCACTGGCTGCAGTTCACTGCTTCAGGCCAATGGGGGCTGCGGGAAGTGGCACAGGCCAAGGGACATACTGGCCGCTGGTTCCAGCAGCTCCCATTGGCCTGCAGTGGCGAACTGCGGCCAGTGAGAGCCACGATCAGCCAGACCTGTGGATTGGTAAACAAACTGGCCTGGCCCATCAGGTGCTTTCCCTACACAAGCAGCAACCCCAGTTTGAGAAACACTGAGGTAATGGTTTATCAAGCCACATTCTGGAACATTCAGTGAAATGTAGCAGTGTCTGCATGAGACATTATTGTACAACAAGCGGGTGTGCTGTAATTTCCTAGCATGGCTTGATGCAGAGAAGCTTGCTCTGTAGACAAGCACTACGTTAAGGCCCCTTTTGCACATATAATGTTATGATACGTATTTTCCATATTATAATAAAAGGAGGGGAAATTTTACTGGTGAAAATATCTAAGCATGTGAAATATTTGTGGATGAACATAGAAAACACTGTGATTTTCTACGAAAGTAAAATCTGAATATAAACCTTTCTTATTGGCTGAGCTGAATGCTATGAATTTCCTTGCAGTTTTGTTGTAACACATTATTTAATTTGGACGTGGTCTTCCACTGAAACACTTTTGTTTCATCCCTATTGCATTTAACATAACCGAGTGAATTTTGAGGTAAGATTAATTTGATTTGACAGAGTAAATTAGCAACCAGTTCAGCACCAAACTCTATAAAAGCACCCAACAAGGTGACATTTTTAACATAGAATAAATATAACCACTCTTCCAGTTTGCCAACAGCAGGAGAAAGATACCATTTTCCTAGTTAAATATAAATTGATTTATTCACTTAGGAAGAGGACAGAAGAGTAAAAGCTCTGTATTAAAGGATATAATGAGATTGATTCTGCATTCTGGGAATAAAAACACATGACATTTAAAACTTGGCTCTATCAAGGAAGAATGAGTGATTAAGATGAACACTGGCAAAATTAGAATGAGTTGGATTAATGGCAAGAAATGTGCAAATCATGTAAAAATTAATGCATTGTCAGAGGGCTGGGGAACCCACTAGTTCATGAAGTGTCTGTCTATCATTAGTAGTAATTTTGGGCCTGATCCATCATGGCGTTTTACTCTTGATATTAAGCTAACTGCTAAAAGATCCAGCAAGCCAGATAAACACTAAGAGCTTTGGCATGGTTACCACATCCTTCTCACTGATATGTGGAATATTAAGCAATTTTAGCACAACCATACAAAAACTCATCAGTCTCAATAATAGTCAATAATATTCTGGATTTTCTTAAATATTAGAGTAAATCTGACTAATCTGAAAAATAGAGGTATGCGTGATCAATGGATAATTTAACGACTGGCAAGGCAAGGACACCGTTCTAGTTGGAGCTAAGGCAAATATTCTAATTTTTTTTTTATCGGCCTGGCAAAATCCTTTATAAAATTCATTATTTTTCTTTCAGTATGTTGCAAAATAGCTATATAATTAAAGCTCTCATTTAGCAAGATTCTTAAGCACATGCCTAAATTTATGTATTTTAGTGGGACTGTTCCCATGCTTAAAGTTAGACACATATTTAGGCCCAATCAAAAATACTTAAGTGATTAAAAGTGTTTTATACCATTAGTGAGAAAAACTGATTTTATCTGTCTCTGATATTTCTAAAGGCCATGTCATCAAAGAATGCAAGCAATGATGCTGATGGTATCAAATCATGTTAGTGTCATTTTTGGCAGATCTTAAAAATGTTGCTGAGTTTTAAAGAGGGTAAAGTTCACAATGCCACAGAACACCACCAAATAACAGCACCAAATTTGCTTTCTATTACTAATGGAGAAACCAATTTGAACAAAATAGGAACCAACCTGAACTGATTGACAAAAGTTTGAAATAGTTCTGAATTGAAATTTCCTGGATTCCAAATGTTCAGAATTGCATTTCATTGTTCATCTTCATACACTATTGCAATTCCTGGTTGGAACCAGAAGCTTAAGTGCCAAAATGCTTTGAGAATTCATACTAGGAGTAGTGCCAGCCAAACTAGAAGCAGAGAGTGCTAATAATCACACAAGAGTCTATTCTCATGAGATTTCATACCTGTTTTACAGACCCAAAAACTCTGGATATTTCAGACAGCATTTACATAGGTATTCTCACTTTAGTTGCTTATCTGAACTGAACTTCCAAATCATGAGCATTAGCCCTTCACTACTTTCCATGGATCATTTCCCAAAGCCCCCAGAGATGTTTCAACTTACTATATCAACTTGGATCCAAGTGGCATTAATATCCCACTTTAACAGTCTAAAAGGGCTGGTACAGATTCCCTTAAAATAATATTTTGCAATTTCACAATACGGCTTGGTAAAAAAAATTCTTGCCCTCAAACAAACTAATTTATTTGCAACATTTATTGAAATAAGTCTACCACAGAACACCAAGATGAATTGCAGCAGCTTGCTTTCACTAGTGCCTACTTTTAACCTAATTTTCTGGATGGGTGTGATTGAGAAATAAGGTGAAGTGACTGCGTCAATTTCACCAAATTTTATATACACATATACACATGTTCAGAGAGATATAAATTATAAACCTATGTCTCAAACATTAGTCAAGCTTCCTCAATCAAATCTTTTGGCTGCTTTCTCAAGCTTATCAACATCACTTCCACCCCAATACCACCACATACCATGAAGTCAGGGAACTTTCCATTCTTAGGGTCTCTGTGCTTTTTGGGATGGGGAAGTGAAGCCTTAAGAAAACTTAGTGCTATTGGGCCACCAGAAGAGGATCAAAGTAAAACTTCCCACTCTGTTCCTGTGTCAGTCATCAGGATTCAGGGAATAGGTAATAATAAGCAGCATGCCAGGGAGGTCAGAAGCAACTGGAGATCATCAGGCAGACCAGTCAGATGGTGAACAGCCCACTTTCCGTTTAGGGCATGTGAGGAGCTCTACGAGCATGTTCACCAGTGTCACTAATTTGACGTTCAAGAACTTGCTCATGTGATGAGAATTCTGAGCCTGATGAGTCATCTCTGATCCTGAGTGCTCTGAGGCTGAGGAATCTTTTGAGATAATTATCCGTGAGTTCTAAATGTCCAGCAAATCATAAGCAAGAGTCTAGACAGGTGACCCCAAGTCAGGTATATGGTCTCCTAATGAAAGGAGCTACTCCAGTCCGCTCAACATTGGTACCTTGTTGGGGACTCTCCCTACTATCTGGTAGTTCTGACAGACTGTTCCTGCTCGTGCTCCGGCTCCTGCTCAAACTACTATTGATCACCTGGCTGTCCAAAAAGCTCACTGCATATGGTCAGTGGGAAGGTAACGTTTTAAAAAGAGGTTGCTGTAGAAAAGACAATGACACAAATGATGTCATGGTCAATAGTAAAGGGGGAATTCTGTTTTCCAAGAACAATACAGAATATAAAAACATACTATTGCTGATGTCTTCATTAATAAAACCTTGAACAATCAAAGAAAAACTAAAAACATATTTATGAACAATTCTCAGGTTATTTGTTCTCCTTCAAAAATAACTAAGCAGATGAGGAGAATATATTGCTAATCAATTACCCAAGAGGTCATCGTTACATTTTGGTCTTGCAGTCAGATAGACTTCACTCATTAACCTGCCATGATGATAAAAGACCATTCATCACAATGTCTACTGTTGTGTCAAGAATCAAGTCCTTCCTGGAAGATATCTGTCCATCATTGTCATGATCTTCTAGTTAGTCAATACATCACTTTGAATGGCACAGAAAATAGTCTTATCATTGTCTGTTGCTTCACAAAATAAGTACCTAATTCCATGAGAGGACTACATAAAGAACAGTATGTGACCTATTTTCAAACCAAGGAGTAAGTGAACTTTTCAAACCAGGGAGTAAGTGAACCTCTAAAAGACTATGGTATAATTAAAATAAAGAATATGGATTTGTAATTTGAGATGTTGACTCATTTGGCTGAAGACTTGAGAAAGTAATAGAGTTGGTGGGCCAAAGTGAGTGGCTTTCCTTCATGGATGTATTGTGCCCAGATTAAGGAAAGGTTGAGGTACAGTTACACACACACACACACTTTTAATCTAGTTTATCAAAGCATCAAGTGAAATATATTATTCAAGTTGAAAAAATAAAAAGGCCCAGTACCTCTTCTTCACTCCTAATAGCATACCTATCATAGCATACATATAAGCAAGACATGAGAAGTAATTCTTCTGCTCGACTCTGCATTGATTAGGCCTCAGCTGGAGTATTGTGTCCAGTTCTGGGCACCACATTTCAGGACGGATATGGACAAACTGGAGAAAATCCAGAGAAAAGCAATAAAAATGATTAAAGATGTAGAAAACATGACCTAGAGGGAAGATTGAAAAAAATGGGTTTGTTTAGTCTGGAAAAGAGAAGACTGAGGAGGGACATGATAACAGTTTTCAAGTACATAAAAAGTTGTTACAAGGAGGAAGGAGAAAAATTGTTTTTCTTAACCTCTGAGGATAGGATAGAAGCAATAGGCTTAAATTGCAGCAAAGGAGGTTTAGGTTGGACATTAGGAAAAACTTCCTGTCAGTGTGGTTAAGCACTTGAATAAATTGCCTAGGGAGGTTGTGGAATCTCCATCATTGGAGATTTTTAAGAGCAGGTTAGACAAACACCTGTCAGGAATGGTCTAGATCAGTGGTGGGCAACCTGCAGCACGTTGGCCACATGCGGCCCATCAGGATAATCCGCCTGCAGGCTGCCAGACAGATTGCTTACACTTGCATGGCTGCCCGCAGATCCCAGTGGCAAATTTCTGGTCATAAAAATGCATTTAAAGTAATAAGGTGTATGATATTTGCTCCCAAAACACACCAATCTGTCATATCTTCAGCTGATTTAAATTGGCATAGCTCTATGGACATCAAAGGAGCTATAGTAAAATCAGAAAACTGAGAGCACTTATAAAGGCAGTAAAACATTCTAGAAGACGTAATGAAAATATACTAGACTTTAATTACTCAATTATAAGTTGGCTGAATGGTGCATTTGGGCATTATTATTGCTAATCTACATGATTTCTTATTAGAACAACTCATTTTTGAGTACAGAAGTCTGTCCTGGAATGTGTTTGTGAAAATCCTACAGAATACAATACTCCCAGTTAACAGAGCTATAAGTGTGAACACAATCTGAATGTGAGTAATTTACTTTTATTACGAATTAAATAGTTAATCTAAAAAACAAAAATAAATAAATTACTTCTGACTAACTGAAATATGGAGCTGCCATAATTATATTGATTTTTTAATGTATGAAGAGCAGAAATGGTGTTAGAATATTGCTAGCATGATATTGCTGGATTTTGCTACTTTTATTTATCCAGCTG
Organism: Gopherus evgoodei; assembly: GCF_007399415.2. Lineage (NCBI taxonomy): Eukaryota > Metazoa > Chordata > Testudines > Testudinidae > Gopherus > Gopherus evgoodei. The sequence goes on from NC_044328.1 coordinate 118,179,848, forward strand.
GCGGTGTGAATACTTCTAGCAGAGGTTTTGGTTTTTAATCCATATTCAGTTAGGCAGAAATCAACAAATAAAAACACTGCAGTTAAACATGGAACAATATTTATAAATTAAATTACCTTTCCATTTCTCTTCTTTCCTATGCCCGTCAGAATGGTTTTTAAAATTGGGCTTTTTGCATAGATAAAAAGAACTATATTAAGAAGATGATTTGAGAATGAATTTTATTAAAAATGTTTGTTTGCAGATGTTAATATTACATGCTTCCATTGTTCTTTATTGCCGATGAAGCCAAATCATATTGAAGAAAAATGCTTGTGAAGTTAGAGACAAGTACAAATTTTAAGACAACATTCCATCAGATATAATAAAAATCAATGACAGGGGAAGCTGAAAGTGTGTAGGCAAAACTGACACATATATATGCTCAGAACCAAAATACCCAACCAGCAATGGGTAAAAATTCTTGCATAGCTAACTCAAAAGGGTAGGCCAGCTCTGCCCTGAAAGAGAAACCTCTTTCCAACAACCAGTGAAACTGAAACTAGACATTACCTATTGAAGTGAATTCAAAATTAGATCTGGAATATAGCAACAATAGTGATGAAGACATGTTAAGGTAGTTACAATAAAACATCAATGAAAGGTCTAATGAAGATCAATTGTGTTGTCTTTTCAGTAGCTGTATTGTGACATTGTTTCTGCAGAACTTCAGTGAATTACATTCTAGTCTTATCCTTTTAGGAAGTGCTATAATGTAATGGAAAACAAGTGACTTGGGGTTGGGAGAATGGTAGTTTCAGGATGGTACCAGCTCCCCAAAGGCCCAAATCATCTGCTAATAATTAGATATCCACCCAACAAAACCCCACTAGCTACTGCAAAGTTTGGAAGTAACTGAAATCTGTGTCACCCCAGAGCCGAATCCTGATTATTTACTTGCACAAATAATTTCTATTGCTCAAAAGGGATTTCACTGTGCTTATCTGTATGAATGAAAGAAACAGGATTTGTCCCATGGCTCAGCCCATCTGGACAACACTCTTCTCAAACTATACAAACAATATTTAAATTTGGTAGTAGTCTCATCTCTTATCCTCAGCATTGCAGTCAGACCAGTGTATAAAATGAAATAAAAACAGTGAACCTTTAATTTTTCCACCTACATTTAGAGACTCATAGACTTTGAGGTCAGAAGGGACCATTATGATCTTCTAGCCTGACTGCACCCCTGAACCCTCCTGCACCCCAACCCCCTACCCTGACCCCTGCCATGTGCCTCATCCCTCTTGCACCCCACATCCCAGCTCCCTGCCCTGAGCCCCTGCCACACCCCATGCTCCTACTGCACTCCCTGTGGGCAGGGAGGGGGCAAAGTTGGGGTGGGGATTTCAGGGAAGAGGTTGGAATGGGGGCACGGAAGGGGTGGAAAGAGGTGGGGCAGGGGAGGGCTTCAATGAAGTGGTGGCGTGGGGGCAGGGCCCAGTGCGGCGAGGGGAAGGTAGCAGTAATGCGGCCCTCGGGCCAATGTACTAGTCCTCACGTGGCCCTCGTGGTCATTTGAGTTTGAGACTCCTGCCCTTGCCTATTTTCAAAACACATGAAATTGCAGAATTTCTAGCCAATTGCTACATGCTTGGCAGAAAAATTAAATGGAATCCATTACTCTTTTTTATTTATTTAATTTTATTTTCTTCCTAATAAGACTGGGAGTGAGGGCTTAACAATAAAACTAGAAAGCAGTGTCATTCGTTTTGTGTGTTGCTTGGAGATAGGCAGCTTAATTCCCCCATGCTGGCCAGAGTTTTTAATTTAATTTTAAAAAAAGAAAAACAACCCAGCTGTTTAGCCAGAAATGCTGCTGCTGAAAATGAGTCCTAAAAGGATAACAGAGACTAGTAATATGAAAAATGAAGATGATATGGTTCTTATCTCTGCTATGTGGAACTGGCCAACATAATCGGGCAGAAAAAAAAATGTCTGCCAGTATCTATTTTGACTCTCTTTGAATATTCATAAAGAAGGAAGGCAAGTATCATTGCAGAATGGGGTGCAGGGTTGTTGGATTTTCATTTACACCTCATAATAAGGAGCTCTCCCATGAAACTCTCTTACCCACATTAAATACCTCTATAATTAATTACTTTTATCATAGCAGTCAAAGTGCCTGATGCTGAACCACAACGTAGTAAAGAAGTTAGAATATATCTTGGGACAGTAACAAGCTGCTGATAGCACCTTGATCTGTCAAGTAGGGGACAAGAAATATAGTGAGGTGGTACATACTGAAACAATCATCACTGCTAAGTCATCCTCCAAACTATTCCACACAGGGCAGATCCCTCCTTACCCCCAAAGTCTCACTGACTTCAGTGGGACTATGCATGGATCTGCCTGCATGGAACGGTTTTGCAGGACTAGGGTGTAAATCTACTGAATTTATTTTCATGGCAGAGAGACGGCAAACATGACATACAGTTGTTGGGACTGAACAAACATTGCCTGGCAACACTCAGTTTTAACTTCCAAGAAATAAGCATGACTATTAGCAGATATCCAAGGCCTGAAATCCATTCTCCTGTTTTATGTGCTACTAGGGACTTATACTTTTGCACGGCTGTTTTTTGAGTGTCGAGGTGCAGCTCATAACGATCATTTGCCTGGGAATCCTGCTTTATCATGAATATCCTACAGTTCAGCACCTCTTGGAACTCTTTCAAAAACTACAGCAAATTCTTATTGATAGTTATTACATATATACAGTATATGGCATAGTTAGGGACACCCACCAAGCCTAGAGAGAAATGTATTGACATTTTTAGCAGTTACCTAAAATTTATATAACTGAAGAAATCTAAACTTACTGAGGTTAACTAACTCCTCTGAAGGATAGTTGCTGATTGTTCCCAATAGGAAAAATAATAAATGGACCTTATCTATTCAGTCCTATAGTTAGGACATTTATCCAAGGAGCTAGATTTACTGTAATCATTTATGGTATACAGGATGGCAAAATATAGTGCCCAGAGCCTCAGGGAAATATTTAAAATTTTATCTTGAAAAAGAGTGAAAACCCATTCTTAAAGCTTTGACAAGACTTGCCACATGATACAAATGATGCTTTATCCTCAAAGCACTGTAACTGTACACTTCCACCAGGGTAAGACTTAGTCATCATTTTTGGAAGTGACAAACAAAAATGTCCATCTCACTTTGTGCTTCATTTTTCTATTTCCTTCAACTTTCTTCTTCATATTAATGAACAGTCCAGTCTCTAATATTAATACAGAACATCAGTTGTTAACGATACGTACTTTTACATGCATCTGACGAAGTGAGTATTCACCCACGAAAGCTCATGCTCAGATTCGTTTGTTAGTCTATAAGGTGCCACAGGACTCTGCCGCTTTTACAGATCCAGACAAACATAGCTACCCCTCTGATACTTTTACAGTAATGAACACACTTTACAAGGTTTGGAGTCCAGGTTCACATTAGATCAATATCCAAACATTCCAATGGAGATAGGAAGCTGCTTGGTAAGAGCATCACTTCTAAAAACCAAGAGTGTATTAGCTGTACATTGAGGGTACAAAATTGCATATCTTTTTCCCTGTATACTTTACAGGGTAAAGCCCCAAACCTGCATTTGTTCATGCACTTAACTTTCCAAACATGTCACAATATTAAAGTTAATCACTCACATAAATGTGTGCAGGTACAGGGCCTAAGTCTATGTTGCAAGGAATGTTTCTTTGACACTACCAGCTACGTTAATTGGCACTAGCTTTTCTTCAGTGCTGGGAAAACTGAAATCTTGCTGTTGAGTAGAGGTCAACTAAATCAGAAGAGACCCATGTCTATCATGCTTCTTAAGGGAATTCATTCATAGACAGGTTAAGAATTATGCTATCACAGGTGACCTTGCCTCATTCCAGTCATAATGATATGAAGAAATAATTGTGCCTATTGTATCTTAACTGATTATTGTTTATTTCTCTGTAGCCTGCTTGCTTTGTGTGGTCAGTAGGTACACCTCAGTAAAGACATCAGAAGAAGGGACTGTGAATATTTGCTCAAATTAAAAAAATGAATTCACATTCCTTTTAGGTCACTTTTTTGTGACTATCCCAACATCCATGCTCATCAGCAGAAATTTTCATTGAAAGAATACATTTTACTCTAATTTTACCAAATACTCATGGAGAGCAAACGTCTGGCTAGAAATTCAAGTGTTTACACCGGGAACATGATTCTAGGAGTTGTGACAATTCATGTCTCAGTTTTATACTCATAATGTTAACTATATGAGTAGTCCAACTGATTTTAATGCCAGTATAATTAACTTACAATTAAAAGCATGCCCAAGTACTTTGATAAACCGGGGCCATAGTCAGGTAACAGAAACAATACCTTGTGACTTAGGTGTCCAGTGAAAGCTACCCATGGCTCACAATTTTGAATATTCACAATAGACTGCTTATGAACAATCCACTGACCTAGAATTATCCACAGCAAATATTTGGTAAATGATGAATAAACTGGCACAAGCTGTATTTTTACAGCATCTAGAACAATGGGATCATAAGGGCACCTAGGCACTACTGCAATACAAGTAGTTAATAATCTTCTTCTTCCTTGTATTAATCCCATCAAAAGGGGTCCACTGTATGAGTCCTCTCCCTCAAAAGTCCTCTGTTCAATGAAATGTCCTCTGTTGCACTACGTCTTCCTTTATGACATTCCACGACATCTTCTGGGATCGGTCCCTCTGTCTTTTCTCATTCAGTCTTTATCTGTTGGACTTTCTTACCGACATAGTAGTCAGGTCTGCACTTTACATGACCTTTCCATCTTTTTTTTTATGGATATTATATTGAGCATATCTCTAAAATATCAATTCCTCATCTGGTTTTCCCTTGCTTGCACCACTTATCCATCTCAACATTTGCATTTCTGTGGAACAGATCCATTGCTCATGTTTCATCTTTGTTTCCCAAATTAACAGGCAGAATCATAATAATGAAAGACAAAATTAATAGAAACAGCTATTGGCTATGAATGATTTGCTCACCTCAAATAGAACAGAATAGTCAGAGTGAATGCCCAGAGGGAAGAGCAACACTAGAGGCAGTACAGTAAATTCTACATATATCCACTATTATGTATCTATTAGGAATTCATACACCTGACTCTACAGTAAGGAGGTATTTAAGTGCCACCTGCTGGATATTTTATGAACTCTCCATCTGTCACACCTTTTCTGAATTCCTATAAATTACACTCAAATGCACTACTGACCTCAGCAAAGTTGACATATAGTTTATAGAAGTATATGTACTAGTATACCATGGATTGTTATTTTTTATATTAGAAAGTGTGAGTTTGCTATTAAGATTGTTTATTTGAGAGTGCTGTGGAGGAATTTGGTGTATGAATTGTGGTCCATGTCAGAAGAGCAAGGAAACCTCTTGAGGTGAGTGTGCAAGTCGTTTTGGTTATTCTGAGGTATGTTAATTAAGGCATGTGAACTATGGTTGCCTTAATTGGTGATTTCCTTGATTTTCAGTTATTGTTAGTGGGTTCTGGAACCCACCTACAATAACTCCTTTACTGTGGGTGGGCCCCAATAGGACTACTCACAAATTTCAAATTAGGGACAGGGTCTTTGATCTCTATTTGGAGTCCCTGTGCACTATCACAATGCAGATAATTAATATATAAAAATAATGATTGCATGTTTTGCTGGATCCTCTTGAAAGTGCAAAATTCTTTGGGATCATTGCATAAAAGGCACAGTATAAATGCCAGTCATTTAGTTATTAGGAGCTTAGCCCTGTGCTTTCCAAGGCCTGTGTTACTTATAAACAGCTCATATACTGTGAGCTAGAGGTGGTGCAGTGACTGAAGCTGCCTCAGAAGGAACAAAATTGATCAATAACGTACCCCCTGAATAAGCTAAAGCAATCAATTTAATTGACTTTAGTGGGCAATTTGTGTTCATCTTACAGTGCAGCTCGCATGTGAACATGGAGAATAAGAAAAATGTAAAAGTGGCAGCATGTCAATTGATGCCGGTAGTTGTGGCCAATTACTGGAATTAAAAAAACCTTGTTCAGAATATAGCAGGATTAGCTGTTGACCCTGTTGGCCTAATACAATTGCTATTATACTTATTTTCCTCAGTCCTTCTGCCCTAACACAACTGATTATGCTATAATTGAAAGCACCCGCTGCAGTGTGTACTGATGCCACTTCTGCCTTCAGAACTCATGGATCTGAAAGGCTTTTAGGTATTCAGTTAATAGATGTGGGGAAATATTTAAGAAAAATTTTGGTAGATAGAGCAAGAGCGACTGAAAACAAATAATTCAGTAGCTATTGTTTGAGTGAAGAAGGCTACTGAAAGCTGCCTTTCTCGAAGCTACAAAATCAGTCTTGGTTAATTTTGTCGTATCTTTATGTAACTTTCTAAAAAAACTAGAAATACATTTGTTCGACTCCCTCCTTCCAAAGATGTATGGTATTTACAATTTGATCTTATTCATGGTTAGTGAAGAGTGTCATAGGAAGTTGTGAAACCCAAGGAAATGGATATTATTGCCTTTTACTACCATTTTAGGACTTGACTGTGCGATTGTTATACTGATGAGCCTTTACTCAAACATAGTGATAGGAATGCTTGCGTGTTTGAGTAAGGGCTCACCAGCATGAGAAGGAGTTGATTTAGGGATCAATCCAGTGTCCACTGAAGTCGATAGGACTAAATAGTTCTATTTACTTTAGTTTATGTGGACTAATGCCCAGATTCTCCAAAGTATTTAGGAACAGAACTCCCATTGAAATCAGCATTTAATGAATGTAAAGGTATGAGTTTTAAAATGCACCACTACCCCTATATAATGCTGTCCTCGAGAGCCAAAAAATCTTACCATGTGATAGGTGAAACCATGTTATATTGAACTTGCTTTGATCCACCAGAACGCACAGCCCTGCCCCCCTGGAGCACTGCTTTACCACGTTATATGCAAATTCATGTTATATCGGGTTGCATTATATCGGGGTAGAGGTGTACAATCACACCTTTATTTTAAACTGTATCTAACTGGTTTAATTTGTTTTTAGTAAGTTACACACTGGATATAAACTGGACACTAGGAAGTTTAGACTTGAAATTAGACAAAGGTTTCTAACCATTAGAGGAGTGAAGTTCTGGAACAGCCTTCCAAGGGGGGTAAAGGGGGCAAAAGACATATCTGGCTTCAAGACTAAGCTTGATAAGTTTATGGAGGGGATGTTATGATGGAATAGCCTAATTTTGGCAATTAATTGATCTTTGATTATTAGCAGGTAAATATGCCCAATGGTCTGTGATGGGATGTTAGATGGGGTGGGATCTGAGTTACTACAGAGAATTCTTTCCTAGGTTCTGGCTGGTGAGTCTTGCCCACATACTCAGGGTTTAACTGATCGCCATATTTGGGGTTGGGAAGGAATTTTCCTCCAGGGCAGATTGGCAGAGGCAGTGAGGTTTTTTTGCCTTCCTTTGCAGCGTGGGGCACGGGTCACTTGCCGGAGGATTCTCTGCACTTTGAGGTCTTTAAACCATGATTTGAGGACTTCAGTAACAGACATAGGTTAGCAGTTTGTTACAGGAGTGAGAGGGTGAGATTCTGTGGCCTGCATTGTGCAGGAGGTCAGACTAGATGACCATAATGGTCCCTTCTGACCTTAAGTCTAGGCGTCTATGAGCACAATTTCAGAGATGCATATTACACATTAAGCCTGCCTCTGACTGACCACAGTTACAGCCACATCAAAAACAAAACTGTTTTTATCACATATGAATAGCCGCACATGATCAGACTGAGTGGTATCTTAGTTATGCAACCTCAACAAGGTTGATATATCTTATTTTAGACACTGCCAGTTTGCTGTGTGGTGTGACTAACTGTCAACTAGATGCTTCAGAGCATGAACAGAAACAGGTAGCTAAGTATTCTAACTGCTAGATGAAACGTATTAAATTTTTTCTTGATAGAGAATGTCACATAGACTCAGATCTGATCCCAACAACATGCACACTGAGAGAAGGAAGGCAAATTTCACCCTCTGTGAAGTCCCAGCTCTGTTCAAGCATAGAGAGGTCTTTTCCTCCTAAACTGTCAGGCTGTCATGTATAACAGGCACCTTCTATAAAACAACAGGCAGGTTGTCTTGCTTGAAGAACATTTTATATCAGTTCATCCAGTTGCCCATTGTGCAGAGAGATAGAGAGAAACAAGAAGTACAGGGACATCTACTTTGTATGAAGATGAACTATCTTACATATAGATGATGTAGACTCCTGATAGGGCCAGGATGGGAAGGGAGGACAAAACAGACACTGTGGGTGGGATTAAGATCTTCCAGAGAATGACTTTCCAGTCATGAAGGGATGATGCCAAGTGAGTAGAATATCTTCAGTAGAAATAAGATACCTTGAGCTACCCCTTTACAAATTGCAGATCTGTTGACTTGGTTATTTTATTCACAAGTTTCCTTGTGTTGCTCGATTCACTCCCTCTTCACTAACAACCAATGAATGAGATCTGTGGCCTCCTGACCCAGACAGTGGATTTGTTGAGGAGACAAAGTAGATGACATCGCAAGGGGAATTAAATCTCCATTCACACTACCCTGCTTCAGGAACACAAAATACTGTGCCTCTCTATGCCCAGATGAACTGTTTTTGGTAGGGTCTCATGACAGTAAGACTAGGGGAAGTGGAATGGAGGTATGAGATGTGTCTTCTGTTTGCAAGAATACATTGCTCTAGAGAGGGATGTTCACAGCAGGAGTTCAAAAGCCTTGCAGAAAAAGTAACTATTTTTCTCACTTGAATATAACTCTTGCTGTTAGATGCCACCTGTTGAAAAAAAAATCACATTTAGCTAAATATGGAGGTGATTAAAATTGTTTTCAACAAACAAGTGCCATTGTTGACTTATGAAGCGTGGGCATAAATGTCTACGAAATCTACCCCTAAATACTGGATTGTTATTTCACTTACTGAACCAATCCATGAGTGAAGAGTACATTTAGCTTTAGGGGGTTGTGTTAATGTGTACTCATCCTTTGATTCAGGCATGAACAAGCATTATTGACTAAAATATTATGCTTACTCAGATTATTTGGCTGAACAGTTATTGAAAGTAAATACGGAAGATAAACTATTCAGAATGAGCAGAGAAGGGTAAAAATACAATGTCATAGTTTGCAAAATAAACTGAAGTCTGGGATACTAAAAAAAAAAAGGAATGAACTATAGTGCTTAAAAATGATTTGAAAGAACTGAATGTTTAAGGAAGGCCTGGATCTGTGCTAAGCAGAAACCCAGTGAACACAATGAATCCAGTTACTACTTCCTTCTCTACAGATACAAAAGTAGTTTACTTACTCATTAGTCATTCCTTACAGAATTATAATCTATCATAGCCTCATCTTTTCCATACTTCCTTGGGAATACAGAGAGGGAAACAAATCTATAAATAAACAAACAAATAAAAACAAAAAGACAGTTATAAAATGCTGCTCATCCATCAGGAGGGCTATCAATATTAATCATCTTTTACTTTGCCAAAGACTGATTGCTTCTCACCCACTGTATCATGACAGAAGGAGGTGTTTTGGAAAAGGAAAATATCTGGACACCTCAAAAGAAAAGAGAGACCCTTTCCCAAAAGTTCAGAACTGTTTCTCTCTTACATCGCTTTGATTAATCTCAATGAGTAGACATCCTCAAAGAATGAAAGAATCTCATTTAAGGCTTGTGATCCAAAGCTCATTGAAGTCAGAGGCTAAACACTTGAGGGTGAAATTTTATGGCAAAACTCCCCTTCAGTGAGACAAAGATTGCCCCTGAATATACTTGGGGACCCATATATTGTAGAATAACCATTTGGGTTTTTTTTGCCTCTCAAACATGGCTTTCCACCACTAGCACTAACTGTTCTAAGGGAGAAACAAAAATCTCCATTCCAGAAACTAATGCAGTCTCTTTTTTTTTCTTGGAAATTTTATGGAAGCTTCCTATCATTACTGCTGACTATAGAAAATAATCCAATGTTTCTGTTTCTGTTCTTAAATATTTAGGTGCTATGGATACTTGTCATTACTTCTTGCCATTTGGAAAATAAAATAGGAAATGCCTGCAAATCAAATACTGTAGGACAACTTGAGATATTTTCTTAATTGTTTTTATTTTAAATATGTAGTTTTGGGGATCATGTAATAATATAATAAGATCATCAGTGAGAATGATTCCACATTGCAGTATTCATATGGAGACTGGGACACCTAAACACGTGAGCTGGTCAGAAAGCTGGGGAAACAAAACTTCCCTCTTTTCAAGGACATTTTTCCAACCTGTACTACTTTTGGCACCTAAATGCTGGCTTGATTTGAGCACTGAGGGCCTAATCACTGACGTTAATGGCGTGTAAGTGCTCAGCATCTAACACTATCAGACCCCAAATACAGAAAGGCTCTCCATACATGGCAACCCAAGTCTGAAAACTGTACTTCCCCTACCTTAAACAGGCCAGCTTCAAAAGTGATAACAATCTTTTATTGGCATCTTTCCCTCTCTGTTGGTTCTTCTGACTGTTAAAAAAAAGTTAGAAGACAGAGTCTAGAGCATTTTACTGGGGATTTTCATTAGCTCTATAGAGCTTTTTATAATAGTTAATCCATTCTGAATATAGCAATACTTCAGTGGCCCTATCAGGAATGTCTTTTGTTTTGTTGAGTCACACAGACCCATGCTGATGTCTGGATAAACCAGTGTTTCTCAAATTGGGGTCGCTGCTTGTGTAGGGAAAGCTCCTAGCAGGCCAGGCCGGTTTGTTTACCTGCTCCATCTGCAGGTCCGGCCTATCATGGCTCCCATTGCCCGCGGTTCACTGCTCCAGGCCAATGGGGGCTGCTGAAAGCAGCACGGACTGAGGGACTTACTGGCTGCCACAAAATTAGAATCACATTGTAATCAATAGTCAAAAGGGACCACTGGCAAAACTACCACTCTCCTGGAACTGTCCTGCAGGGTATTAATTTTATTACTGGGCCAAATCCTGCCACATATTTGGACCACAAAGGTACCCAAAGTTGCACAACATAGAACAAAACAGACTGCAGACAATTCACAGAAGGAAGTGAGTTCTGTTGTACACCATGGAACAGTGCCCCCTGTGGAGTCAAATTATGTCACCATGCTGGGATGCTTCAGGGTAGATGGGGCAGGGACAGATCAGAAAGAAGAGATACACAAAGACTATGCAAATCCACTGTGCAACCCTCTCACTGCCTCTATATATGGAAGATGGCTGCATGCATTTTTTCTAGCCAATTGACTTCCCCCACCCATTGAAGTGGACCTGTTGCACAAGTGTTGGATATGATTCCCCCCCCACCCAATCCCGTGTTATGCCCCAATGCAAAGGCCATTTTCTTGGCTTTGGTAGAAATTAAAAGCATTTGGCCTCCTTTTTTGATGTCGAAAGTCCAAGAAATCTTATTATATTGCTCTAAACCTTCATATTCCTGATTAAAACCTTTGCAATTCTGTATGCTGTGTGACTGTCAGAGATAGAATCAATAGTATACTAAATATAGGTCACTCTCTTGTTTTCCCACATATGTTTTAAATTGCAGTAGCGTTATAAAAGCTGGGTTTGTTGTTGTTGTTGTTTGTTTTTCAGATTCTTGATTGGTGTAAGTCAATGTAGAACCACTAAATGTAAAGGAGCTATACCAGCTGAAAATTTGGCCCTATGTCTTTAATATACAGCACACATCTTTCACTTAACACCCAACGGTTTTGTTTGTTTGTTTCTCTGTAGCTATCCTTAGAGTATTCTTCAAGCAAACCAAAATGATTGTTTTATAGACAGCAATATATAGAAGAAGATATTAAAGAAATGCTAAGTCTCCTAAGGCCACAACATAACATGTGCACAATTAAACCTTGGAAATCTACTTGTAAAGGTTGGCTTTTATATCAAAAGGTTTTTGGAATTAAAATTGAATCTTATCCAATATAACATAGTTTGATAGATTTTTTTAAAAAGACTTTCTATTTTGCTTCATTGTTTTATTAGCAGGACATCGATTCTCTAATTTGATACTATATTTGTTAGTTTGCTTATTCTGTGAGTCAGCTATCATTTAAGAAAACCTGATGTTTCATTTGACTGAGTGATGTCCTACTGGAGGGAGTGGTTATTGAACCATAGGGTTCTATTTTCTTGTGTTTCTAGTTTTCTGTAAAAATGCAAGAGAAGCTACCAGACATAGATTAATAGATTGCAAAGCCAAAAGGGACCACTGTGATTATCTCATCTCAACTCACCTCTCATGTGATACCGTTCCAAAGAGCTTTCCAGAATTAATTCCTGTTTAGACTAGACAAACTGTATCTTTTAGAAAAAAAAAATCCAATCTTGGTTCTAAAATTGCCAGTGATGAAGAATCCCCCACAGCCTTTCATGAACTCTTCCAATGGTTAATTGCCATCACTTTTTTTAAAAGGCACCTTTTTTCCAATTTGAATTTGCCTGGCGCTTCCAACTTCATTGGATCTTGTCATATCTTTGTCTGCCAGACTGAAAACTCATAACTAGTTTTTCCTCCATGTAAGTGCTTAGAGACCAATCAGTTTTTTCTATCTTTCTAGTTGTCTCGTGCTGTTTTTTTGTTGTTGTTGTTGTTTTAGAAGTGGGAAGTACATCAGCATTGTTTGTTTCAGTAACGTTTGTCATACTAGAGCCAAACTCCTGCCTCTTGCCACCCCCAGCTGGATAGGTTGCACTAGAACAGAGTGACCCAAAATGCAGGACAGAATTAAAATAATAGTGCTTGTCACATGACGCCTAAAGCAATAAAGGGTTAAATTGCTTAGCATAGACTACTTTCCCTGAGACTTAAATTTCATGATTCAGCATTTTAGATGTAAATAATTTACAAAAACCTCAATGAGAAGTGAAGGGTCTGTTCTCAAATTTGTGGTTTAAATGGCTGTATTTTCTCTCAGCTATTTCTAATCCATCATTCCATAGCTTGGTCTAAGTTCCCTTATTCAGGGATATGAGAGCAGACTCTTCTTTTTCCATTGTGCAATCAGCAGTATGGCTCTAATGCAGTGGATTTAACCTGTTTCATTCTCTAACACATTTGTCTGCTTTATCAAGCAGAGCATATGATGCCCTGTGTATAGCAACAAATTGGACTTTGATCATTTTAGCATGTAATAAAGATACAGTTTCTGTATCCACTCTGCAAACTTCTCACAGTCTTTTTGAGGCTCATGGGGCCTACCAGGGTTGGCTCTAGACATTCCACCGCCCCAAGCAGGGTGGCATGCCACGGGGGGCACTCTGCCAGTCGCCGAGAGGTCCACCGGAGCCGCCCTCCCGGTGACCGGCAGAACGCCCCCTGCGGCGTGCCACCCCAAGCACGCGCTTGGCGTGCTGGGGCCTGGAACTGTCCCTGGGACCTACAAGAAATTAATTCATGGATGAAGAATATCTGGCTCAAGCTGATTTCAAGCAAGACCAAAGTGATGCTGGTCAGAAAGGGGAGACACTCTGATGAAAGGAGACTTTATGCCTTCGGTGGAAGCTGGAGACAATGCCTTGGCTAATTCTTCAAAGTGGTGTGAAGACTTGGAGTTCCGTTTTACTCTTCACTAAGTTTGGATACCAGGTAGCAGTGCTGTACTAAAATGTTTTCATTCATCTTCAGCTTACTAGCAAACTTCATCCCTTTCTCCCAGACAAGGACCTAGCTACCGCAATCCATGCATTTGGCAACTCTAGGCTGCATAAGTGTAACTAACGAACAGGACCCTACATAACCATTGACAAACATTTAGGTCTACAAGCCACATTCAAGAAAGGCTATTTGGGTTACTGTAACTCATGGAATGGAAGGAAGAAATAAGTATTCCTTGGAGAGCTGCAGGTTGGATTTCTGCTATTTCCTGAAAAGCTAAGGGGTGAAAGCTAGACAATTCCCGAAAGTACCACTGACACATGGAGAGGCTGCTTTATAAGTGAATATAATTCTGGATTAGAAAGACATCTGATGGAAAGAGAATCCATTTTAAAATTACAGTTTGTTGTTCAAACTTAAATAAAACTTCCATTAAGTCTTTATACTGTATGGACATCAGAACTTGACCCAATGTGTATAAACTTCTAAGATGCCCTTATTACGATTTGAGGATCTGAAAACTATGGCCATAACAATGATATGAGGGGGTGTATGTTTGAAACGCCAAAAAGGAGTTTGAAGAACAGCTAGCCAAAAACTCAAAAGGTAATAATAAAATGTTTTTAAGTACATCAGAAGCAGGAAGCCTGCTAAACAACCAGTGGAGCCCCTGGATGAGCAAGATCGAAAGGAGCACTTAAAGACGATAAAGTCGCTGCGGAGAAACTAAATGAATTCTTTGCTTCAGTCTTCATGGCTGAGAATGTTAGGAAAATTCCCAAACCTGAGCCATCCTTTGTAGGTGACAAATCTGAGGAATTGTCACAGATTGAAGTGTCATTAGAGGAGGTTTTGGACTTAATTGATAAACTTAACAGTAACAAGTCACCGGGACCTGATGGCATTCACCCAAGTGTTCTGGAAGAACTCAAATGTGAAATTGTGGAACTATTAACTATGGTTTTTAACCTGTCCTTTAAATTGGCTTCTGTGCCCAATGACTGGAAGACAGCTAATGTAATGCTAATATTTAAAGAGGCTCTAGAGGTGATCCCAGCAATTATAGACCAGTAAGTCTAATGTCAGTACTGGGCAAATTAGTTGAAACAATGGTAAAGAATAAAATAGTCAGACACATAGAAGAACACAAATTGTTGGGCAAAAGTCAGCATGGTTTATGTAAAGGAAATCATGTCTTACTAATCTATTAGGGCTCTTTGAAGAGGTCAACAAACATGTAGACAAGGGGGATTCAGTGGGCATAGTGTACTTAGATTTCAAAAAACCTTTGACAAGGTCCCTCACCAAAGACTCTTATGTAAATGAAGTTGTCATGGGATAAGAGGGAAGATCTTTTCATGGACTGAGAACTGGCTAAAAGACAGGGAGCAAAGGGTAAGAATAAATGTAAATTTTCAGAATGGAGAGGGGTAACTAGTGGTGTTCCCCAAGGGTCAGTCTTAGGACCAATCCTATTCAACTTATTCATAAATGATCTGGAGAAAGGGGTTAACAGTGAGGAGACAAAGTTTGCAGACAATACTAAACTACTCAAGATAGTTAAGACCAAAGCAGACTGTGAAGAACTTCAAAAAGATCTCACAAAACTAAGTGATTGGGCAACAAAATGGCAAATGAAATTTAATGTGGATAAATGCAAAGTAATGCACATTGGAAAAAATAGCCCCAACTATACATACAATATGATGGGGGATAATTTAGCTACAACTAATCAGGAAAGAGATCTTGGAGTCATCATGGATAGTTCTCTGAAGACGTCCACACAGTGTGCAGCAGCAGTCAAAAGAGCAAACAGGATGTTAGGAATCAAAAAAAAAAAAAGGGATAGAGAATAAGACAGAGAATATCTTATTGCCCTTATATAAATCAATGGTACGCCCACATCTTGAATAATGTGTACGGATGTGGTCGCCTCATCTCAAAAAAGATATACTGGCATTAGAAAAGGTCCAGAGAAGGGCAACTAAAATGATTAGGAGTTTAGAACGGGTCCCATTAAAGAGGCTAGGACTTTTCAGCTTGGAAAAGATGAGACTAGGGGGATAGGATAAAGGTATAAAAATCATGAGTGGTGTGGAGAAAGTGCATAAGGAAAATGTATTTACAAGAACTAGGGGCCACAAAATGAAGTTAATGGGCAGCAGGTTTAAAACAAATAAAAGGAAGTTCTTCTTCACACAGCACACAGTCAACCGGTGGAACTCCTTGCCTGAGGAGGTTGTGAAGGCTAGGACTATAACAGGGTTTAAAGGTGAACTAGATAAATTCATGGAGGTGAAGTCCATTAATGTCTATTAGACAGGATGGATAAGCAATGGTGTCCCTAACCTGTGTTCGTCAGAGGGTGGAGATGGATGGCAGGAGAGAGATCACTTGATCATTACCTGTTAGGTTCATTCTCCCTGGAGGAGTGAACCATTGGCCACTGTCGGCAGACAGGATACAGGGCTGGATGGACCTTTGGTCTGACCCAGTATGGCCATTCTTATGTTCTTATGACAAATCGTTTCTAACCAATCTGATAGTTTTCTTTGACAGGGTAACAAGCCTTGTGGATGAGGGGAAGTGGTAGATGTGGTATATCATGACTTTAGTAAAGCTTTATACTGTCTCACATGACCTTCTCATAAACAAACTGTTCGCAGAGAGGAGTTATCAGTGATTCACAGTCATGCTAGAAGAACATAACGAGTGAGTCCTGCAGGGAACAGTTCTGGGTTCAGTTTTGTTCAATATATTCATTAATGATTTAGATAATGGCATACAGATTACATTAACAAAGTTTGCAGACGATACTAAGTTGGGAGCGGTTACAAGTGCTTTGGAGGATAGGATTAAAATTCAAAATGATCAGGACAACCCGAAGAAATGGTCTGAAGTAAATAGGATGAAATTCAATAGGGACAAATTCATTCTCAAACTCCATTTAGGAAGGAACAATCAGCTACACACATAAAAAATGGGAAATGACTGCCTAGGAAGGAGTACTGCAGATGGGGATCTGGGGGTTATAGTGGACCACAAGCTAAATATGAATCAATGGTGTAACGCTGTTGCAAAACAAGCTAACATGATTTTGGGATGTATTAGCAAGACACGAGAAGTAATTCTTCCACTCTACTCTGCTCTGATTAGGCCTCAACTGGAGTATTGTGTCCTGTTCTGGGTACCACATTTCAGGAAGAATGTGGAGAAACTGGAGAGGGTCCAGGGAAGAGTGATAAAATGATTAAAGGTCTAGAAAACATGGCCTATGAGGGAGGATTGAAAAAATTGGGTTTGTTTAGTCTGGAAAAGAGAAGACGGAGCGGGGACATGGTAAAGTTTGTATGTATGTATGTAAAAGGTTGTTACAAGGAGGAGGAAGAAAAATTGTTCTCCTTAACCTCTGAGCATAGGACAAGAAACAATGGACTTAAATTGCAGCAAAGGAGGTTTAAGTTGGACATTAGGAAAAACTTCCTAACTTCCTAGGGTGGTTAAGCACTGGAATAAATTGCCTAGAGAGGTTGCGTAATCTCCATCATTGGAGATTTTTAAGAGCAGGTCAGAGAAACGCCTGCCAGGAACGGTCCAGATAATTGGTCCTGCCATGAGTGCAGGGGACTCGACTAGATGACCTCTCGAGGTCCCTTCCAGTTCTGTGATCCTATGGTGTGGCAGACAGATTTCTTATAATGCTTTTTGAGTCTATTCAGAAGTACTGAATTAATTTTACTGTACATTTTGTCCCACATCCATAATCTAGTTACAGTGGTATTTGGCTGGATACTGCACATTAAGTAAATCAAAAAGAAAAGTGCAGCATCAACATGAACATTCCCCATTATTTTCCCCCTCCCACAAGCTAAGGCAAATATTAACATCAATATGGATCACCAGGGAGTATAAATGGAAGATTTGAACATAATTAGAGTTTTGCATGTGGTTTTATTGAGGCAGTATCAGAAAAGAGCCTCAATACAGTACATGATGTGAAGCAGGTTGAGAAAATTTCAAATCCAGGTGTGAGAGAAATAACTGAAATGCTATTTTAGAAAAAAGAAAAGGAAGAAAAACAGAAGACTAGGAAGAAGCCATAAGCAATACAATTTCATGTTGCCTGAGGCAGAAAACTGTCACAGTCATGCCACAAGTGTAACTTAGGAAAAAAACAGGTTGGCATGTATACTATTTGAATATTTTAAGCACCTGAAAAGTTTTGTGGGTGATTAGTTGTATGCATTAGTGTTTCTACACTTTTTGGGCCTCGTTTCACTCTAACATACCCTTGGAACCCCACTGACTTCATATCTTTGGAACTATAATTTGTCTCTGTAGGATTATCAAACTCCATATTATATGCCACGTAAAGCTGCTTTCAGATTGGATTTACTGCAGCTCTCTGTATTCGGTGAACTGAAGGATAGAGCATTGTGGTGCTTCTAGCTTGCGAATGGAATAGACCACTCTGTCTTTTCATCTGACCACTGGTTCCCTTTCTACTTGTTCTGTCAATTCAAAGCCATGATAATTTTTCTTCAAAGCCATCAATGGGTCAAGACCTAGATATGTCAGCAGTTATGTTTTCATCCATGACCTACCTACATAGGTGCACTTCTCTGCGCAAAGCTCATGAGAGCTGGATTCTTTAAATACTTCCAGGTATGAAAAATATCCAAATCTTGCCATTCCTTAAACCATCTACATGACTTGTTAGTGGTCTGAATTCACTCCCCGCCCCTCCCCCCAGGTGCAGGAGATTCAGTTTGCAATTAGCAACTTCTTTCTGTGGGGCGTATCTGCACTGGTAGGAGGGTTCACCCTATCTCTCTGTTTGAGAGGCTTTTCCAGAGGAAGCCTGCTAGCAGAAGTTGCCCACAAGAGATGTTAGATTAGCATATCTCCTGGATGTCTTGACACTATCCCTTCCCTCACCATTTGGCGCTTCATTGGCTGGCTCAGCTATTCAGAATAGCAGAGATTGGAGATGACTTGTGTCACTTGAAACCAGCGCCAGAAGGCCTTCTGCCTCCAGTGGTTTGCAGCCTTAGCTGTAATGGCATCTACTGGAGCAAATCCAGCCTCGTGACTTTTTCTTGATCTTATCATATAAACCCCGTGACATTTAGTGAAATTTTTGCATGTGTCACTAAAACAAAACCCCACAAGAGCTGATACATAGTTAACATTTAGTAATATGGAAAGAATCATGATGTCAGGCTGGTAATTCTGCTTTAGCATTTTATCTCTAATCTAATCTGAAATTTGACAGAATTATAGACGTATCCAGAGATGAAACCAGTTTTTCTTAGTCAATTAAAAAAGTGTGTTCAGTTGTTCATTTCCTTATCACCACAGAACTATGCCTATTCTTCATAACTAAAAGAAGGGTTATTATGTGTTTGTGGTGGGTGTTTTTGTTTTCTTTTTAATAACACATTACATAGAATATTGTATTTCACTTGTAATTTAAAAATGCTAAGGACCAAGGCTAGGGTTTTCAAAGGTTCCTAAGTGAGTTAGGCATCTAATTCCCAGGGAAATTCAGTTCGATTTGGATAGCTAAGCGTATGTCTATACTGCATTGTAAACCTGGGTTCAGACACAGGTTTGAGTCCAACTCCAGCTACCACCCACACACAAATCTGTCTGACTCACGCCAGTAAGCATTCAGGACCCAAGTCCTAGAACCCACCTGAAAGAATGGGTCTGAATCTAAGTCCTGCTGAGACTTGGGTACAAGCCCTGTCATTTTACATGGTGGACACAGCTCAATCCTCAGATCTGAATCAGAAGGTCTGCATAGTGCAATGTGGACGCATTGGCATGTTTTTAAGACCTGGGTCAAGCAATTGTATGGTGGGTTAGCAACAATACACACACTAATGTAACTCAAAGACTCCCACATTGGCAAATGGACTATTTAAATGCATGAATCTCAATTTGCATAGGCCAATGCAGGTTTGTAAATGAGCCTTTGGCTGTCCAACTATGCAGTTTCTGTTAGCAAATGCCACTCTGAATGCAGCTATACAGGTTTAGGGGCCAGCAATGAATGTGTGTGAATGTTTCAGAAATGAGCTGTGCTCTCCATTAACAAAAAGCCATTTCGTGAAAAGTAACTGATGGCATCATCATGAGGTTTGAAAATAATTTACCTTCTATGAAACTCATATTCTGCTGTTTGTATTACAAACGGAGAGAAGATGAGCTAGGAGTGAACGAGGATAAAAATATAATCCATCATTTTTGGAGAGAGTTCAGTTAACAATTCCATTGTCTTATCTGATAAACCAAAAGGATATTTAAAAGAAAGGCAAGATGGAAGTCATGTTTGTTAATGTAATGGTACTGAACTAATTCTTGAAGATGTGCATAGGCTGAAGCTACACTGATTTACATTAGCTGAGGCTCAGTACACATTATTTTAAAAGTAATATATGGTTAATAATGCAATATTTCTTCCCCACACAATTTCATACATATTTTTGACTACTCAGAAATGTATGAAATTCAAAATGCGTGGTTATGTGTAATTATGATTCATTAATTTGCTTATCTCTTCGCTCAAATCCAAGCTTTTTCAGGCATCTGTAAACAACCCACATCATATATCTGATGAATTCAAATTGTAATTACAAATATAACTACATAAACCATTTCCACAGAAAGATCAGGCTTGAAAATATCACATTTCAGCATTTAATGAAGTTGCAGCAGATGGAAAACTTTTTCTTCTTGTTGTTTAAAAGACATCCTTATGAAATGTACTACTCCTCCCCCCATCTCCTTTACTTCTTCTCCCCCTCCATCCCTTCTTTAACAGATAAACAGCAAAATGTGCTTACAGGAAACCAAAACCACCAGCATTTCAGTTTATAGATATCGCAGTAAGTCTTAAAATGAAATTCAATCAGACTTTTCACAGATGTTCTTCCTGAAGGGAAACAATAATAGTAGATTTTGAGCAACTTTCATACCTAGGAGCTTAAAATGTCCTTGCAGAAAATCTCCTCAGCAGTGGCACATATTGTGCTGCCCCTCTGCCAAATGGGAAGCATAAAAGAAAAGATGTGAACACAAAGGAGAGTATCTCCCAATACTTTCTAAAATATGGAATAATATTATTCTGTATATTCAGTTAGAGTCAAATTCAGTATGCCTAGCTTATTCTGTACACTGGCAAACCTCCCAGTGGAGTAAAGGGAGCAAAGATTTCAGAACGTGGCCCTTAGATTAGTATGCAGACTGTGCTGGTGCAAACCAGGCACGCAGATGTACTATCAGCTACTGTAAATAGTGAACAAGCTTTGTTTGTAAAGTTCTCTATTGCTGCTGGGCTTGCCACCCTCTGGTTAGTTTAATTAAAAGCAGTGGAGTTTTTTTAAGTGAGTGGGATAAGTAGGACCCATTTCATATCTTCTCTGCAGACTTTCTCTCTAAAGGACTCACTTCTCCAAACCACCCTCGGAAAGGCAAACGGCACATGGAGTGTTTTGCACTGGCACAGATTCAATCCTGTGCATTTGGCACATACAGTAATTACCTTATTTCCCATTGCTATAAAGTAGCAAGCCAACCATGGCCAGGTTTTTTTCTAGGGGGTAGATTACTCACCGTTGTTGCAATTTCCCAGGCAGTCCAATTATTAACAAATATTCCCAACAAAAAAATCAGCATCTGAGCTTGAGTCACTGCTTTCACCTTCCCTTAGGCTGCATCACTCTACTCTCATTTCCAAATGTGAGGTCATTGGCAAGGATGTTGTTTTTGCTAGAATTAGACAAATGCAGGTGGTAAGGAGAGTTAATAATATAGCAGTACAAGTGCTAGAAACCTAGAGAATGATATGGACCTTCCACAGATTGTATTCCAGGAAGGAAAAAAATTTCACCAGTGAAGAAGTATTTCCTAAGAGAAACTAACTTAAGATAAGATCAAGACAAGTTCTTTTTTCAGGGTTCCTGATGGGACTAAGTTCAAGTGAGTTGGCACGTTATGTGGGCTAGATCCTGTAACTTGGTCCACTGGGTTTCAACCCACTAACTTCACTTGGGCTTCATATGGATTCAGCTTCTGACTGAATGCTGGATCTAGCCTTGTGAAAGCAGCCAAGAGCTTACCGGTTAGAGAACTGATACAAGATGTTATAGACACCTGCCCTCTCCAGATAAAAGGACAGAGTAGCACAATGAAATTGATATCTTAAGCATCTCATTAAAGGCATTTGGCAGGAATCCAGATACTTGAACTACATAAATTCACAAGACAGGTACTATTCATAGTTCAAAGACTGTAGGTAGGCTTGGAAGGATTTGGTTTTTATCCAGAAATGTGTATAAATCAATGGTGGACAACTTGCAGCTTGTCAGGGTAATTCATTGGCAGGCCGCCAGACAGTTTGTTTACATTTTCACGGCCACCTGCAGCTCCGAGTGGCTCCAGTTCGCCGTTCCTGGCCAATGGGAGCTGTGGGAAGTGGCACTGGTTGACTGCCAGTTGCCCACCACTGGTATAAATGTTGATTTCATCGTATACACAAACCAATGAAAAAGTATTTTCATCTATAATAAGCAAAATTTACAGACAGGCAAAGTAAGAAAAGGCTGTCTAAGGACTTATTAGAGTTTGATTTAAGGCTATTTCCTTTTTCTATTTTGACATATGATATTGACAATTTGTCTTTTAATGGTTATAAAGGTTTACTTTTTTGAATCTCAATGTCTACTATCATTAAATTAACATCGTCTGACATTCCCCCCATAATTTTCCACAACTGTGAAAACTTGATAAAAATAGAAAAAAGTGCTTCACCACAATTTTTGGGATTGTGAATATTTAAATAGAAGAAACTAAAAAATACACTTTGATATTATCCATAAAAGATATATAAAAAATTAAAAGATTGCATTCTGCTAAATCTTACTATAGCTAGCGCTCTGCACATGTGGCAACTCTTCTTCATGTCAAATAAGACTCTGTTGTTTCTTAAATATATTTTTCATAAGGTAATTGTCTGGTTCCTACACTGGCAATACTTAATAATGATGAAAAGATTAAAATTAAAATGTATTTTTCATGCTATATATATTGAAAAAGGAAAAGTATAGTTTAAATTCCTGTGGTCTTTAAATGAGTAATGAGGCATATTAATTAGCTGTTGATTTGAAAAAAACAGGAACATTTCGGGGGGAGTCCCCAGGGAGTTGATTGTAACCTTGTTTTGTACAAAAGCATTTTAAATGTTGCATTCTGTTAAATGACAGTATAATTAAAGGTTGAAATAATAGTACTGACACCTGTGTGGTGATTCAAACAAACAGGCAAGAGAGATAGCATTATAGATTCAAACGAACTAGGCTGAGATTGAAAGTGTTATAACATCTGTATTACCACACTTCAAAATATCTGTGGTTCATGAAGTTTTCATAGATTCTAAGGCCCGAACAGACCATTGTAATCATCTAGTCTGTCCTCCTCCACAACACAGACAAAGAATTTCCCCCAAATAATTCCCAGAATATATCATTTAAAATAAACAAAATCATCATCAGTGATGGAGAATTCATCACAACCCACAGTAAATAGTTCCAATGGTTAACCATTGTCACTGCTAAAAATGGGTGACTTATTTCCATCTAGTTTCAAATTCCAGCCACTGGACCGGGTTATACACGTCTCTGCCCGATTTAACCGCCCCTTATTAATAATTGTTCCTCATGTAGTTACTTATAGACTGTAATCAAGTCATCCGTTAACCTTCTCTTTGTTAAGCTAAATAAATTGAGCTCTTTGAGTCTAGCAGTATAAGGCATGTTTTCTGGTTCATTAATCACTCTTGTGGCTATTTTCCGAAACACTCCAGTTTATCAATATTCTTCCTGAATTGTGGGCACCAAAAATGGACACACTATTCTGGCAGTGGTTGCACGAGCGCCAAACAGAGAGCATACTCCTACTGAGAGCCCCTGTTTAATCATCCCAAGGTTACATTGACTCTTTCGGCCACATCACCACAATGGGAGCTCGTGTTTAGCTGATTATCCACAACAACCCCCAAATCTTTTTCAGAGTCACTTCTTCCCAGGATAGAGTTCCTCATCCTGTATGTATGGCCTACATTCTTTGTTCTTAGATGTATATATTTATATTTAATCATATTAAAAGCTAGATTGCTTGTTTTTGTCCAGCTTACCGAGTGATCCAGATTGCTCTGAAGCAGTGACCTGTTGTCTTCATTATTTATCACTTCTCAAAATTTTGTATCACCTTCAAAACTTTACCCATGATGATTTTTTCTTTCAGGTCATTGATAAAAATGTTAAATAGAATAGGGCCAAAAACCAATCCTTGTGGGACCCCACTGGAAATGCACCCACTCAATCATGATTCCCCATTTACTATTGAATTTTGAGCTCTATCAGCTGTTGGTTTCATCCACTTTGCTGGTCATCTATTTTTAAAAGGTTGTGTGTTAAAATATCCAAGAGGGCCTGTCAGGGTATACCCCCCAAAATCTGAACTCTGGGTACAGATGTGGGGACTTGCAAGAAAGACCCCCTAAGCTTATCTTCTACCAGCTTAGGTTAAAACTCTTCCAAGGCACAGTCTTCTGTCTTGGACAGATATTGTTGCCACCACCAAGTGATTTTCACAAATATTCAGAGAAGAATCTCCCCAAAATATCCTCCCAAGCCTCTTCACCCCCTTTCCTGGGGAGGCTTGAGAATAAAATACCAACCAGTTGCCTTAGCAATGTGAGCACAGAGCAACCTCTTGTCTAAGGACTTTGGAATCAAAGGATTCTTTTAAAAAAGGTAAATTTTATTAAAAAAAGAGAGAAACACATCTGAAAACTCAGGCTTTAGGGATTAAACACCAAAAATAACTTTATTGGGGTTCAGCTTAAAGGTTACAAGCAAAACAAAAGCACCTGGGGTTAGCACAAAGGAATCCACAAACCAAAACAACCAAAATTACATCTGTCTTAACTTTTCCTGTGCTACTTACATATCTGGGGTTCCAAATGAGAAGGTTCTAGGTATAATGCTAATGATTTCCCACACCTGGCTTAAAGCTTACAGCTTGTTGCTGTCTTCTCCTCTCTCCAGCCTGAGAGACAAAGAAAAAAAACCCCACATCCAGCAATTTTTCCAGTTTGACACCCCACACACATCTCCCTATTGGTTCCCCTAGTCAGGTGCCAACTCAGGTTAAGCTTCTCTTAACCCTTGACAGTTAAGGTAATTAGTGTACAGCTGCTAAGGAGGATTCTATAGCTACTGACTGGCTGGGTGTCCATAAAAGGGAGCTACCTCCCTCAACCCCCATTTATCACAGGGCCAAGTCCAATGTCACTTGAGAGATCCAGGAAAGGATCTGAGCTCTTTTGGCTAAAAGACATTCTTATGGCAGTAGCCTCAGAACGTTATGGGGGTTAATGGAAGAGGTTGTGTAGCCCATTGGTGTTTTGCCATACATATCTGCAATGGACTCTCTAAAGGGAGGGACTGTCTAGGTGTCAGAGGATAAATGGAAGTATGAATTGGACACAGCCCAGAATAAGATAGTCAGAGGAAAATACTCAGATCTTCAGAAGAAAAACAAAAACAAATGACTCAACCCTGGAAATCCCTTCTCCAGTAAGTAGTGCATGTGTGCGTGCGTGTGTGTGTAAATGTGAATATTATGTACCATCTGAGGTCAAGGGAAGGCTCAGATGAACATGGCTGTGCAGAACTGGACAGCTACAAATTGGAACCTTTTCCTAATTCCCAATATGTTGTTAATTTTTTTCTAAATAGAAAGTGAGTTAAAGTATCTAATGCACCACAAATGATTGCTGAAGGAGTAGCCAGGCGTTTGGGTGGCAGAGGGAAGGAGAGGAGTCCAGATAGGCCTGGAAACCTTTAAAACAGAAAGAGAAAGACTCAGAACAAATCTATCAACACAATATAGCATGGAAACGTTATTGACATACTGCTATTTTCATGTATCCTTCCACAAGGAACTCTTTTTTTCACTGAAAAGATACATTGAATATTTTCCCGTAATGTAGAACAAAAAGGTATTCTAAAGAGTCTTCTCCCATTTAGAATCCTGAATAAAGTAGACATATTAGAATTCCCAGTGTTCTCTAAATGCCCGATCCAAACCATTGAAGTCAACGGGAGTCTTTCTATTGCCATCATTGGGCTCTGGATCAGGTCCATAAAAATGCTTAAATGTACTTGGTCTTTGGCATCATGTTTCACGATGCACTTGAAATTCTGTAAAGCAAAAATAATTGAAGGGCGGTCAATTTCTAAAGACTCTACTATCCTTTCCAGACTCTCAATTTGGGGATGGGAGTAAGAGGTAAGAAGGGAGGTGCTGATAGGCTCATTTACTACATATTCTGTCAAATGCTGTCAGTCTCAATCTCATTATATTACATGACTCGTAACATGACACAATGATGCAAGTGAAACCTTGACTGCAATGGGCAGAAAAAAGGGTTTTATAAGTCTCTCTTTGTATTTTTTAAAAAAATGCATCAATGTAAACACGTATATTAGAGATTAAATAGTTAAGCCAGTTCAAATAAATGGTCATCGAAATTGTGGGCCTTAAATCACAACCCTAAACCACTCAAAAGTCTAAAGATGGGGAGGAAACACCAATACTAATAAGTAAATACACTCAAGTTTCTTTGCTGAATAGTAATTTAGTTTTTCCCAAAAGATGACATTCACTCTTTTGTGGAAGGTGAACAAAAGGCTGTGTGTGCACCAAGTAACCAGTACCCAGGTGCAGGGAAAGCCAGAGTAGAGAGTGTTGTGGAAGAGGGTTCCGCAATGGCTCTGAGTAGGCTGATCCAATGGGATGCACTTGATTTCTACAGATCCAGTGACTAGGATCTCCCACATCTATGGAGTGCAGGAACAGCTGCACAGGGATTGTGCAGGATCTCAGCAGTCTGCCCAGAAACTGCGTTCTACAGAATTGTCCCCAAAGCTGTTTACTTATGAGTGTGGGATGAAAGGGGTCTTTATCCTAGTGAAATCAGAAGGCTGAAAAGTAAGTCAGCTCCAAATCTGGTGCTGCATCATGACAGGGACCTTCAGTACATCTTGAGCGCTTTACCAAGACTTAACCTGCAAACAATACCCTGCCTACTCACATAAAACCACCACCATGTCTTCCAGATGCTGTTCCAGTGAGGAGATAGTCCGCTAGAGATAGATGGCTTCCTACATTCCTATATGATTCCTTAAGATCTTGAGAATTCAAGATAGTCAAAGGAATAGTAGACCTTTGTCTTAAAAGGACAGAATAAATCCAGAAGGTTCAAGCATTAACCCCAGCCATGATGTCTCTCTCATCACTACACAAACAACTAAGTATGAATGAAACCAAACCTTTCCTTTTTTATTACTCAGGAATTCACTTTACATCACTGTGAGAAGTTTCACAACATTTAGGATGCAATATTGTCCACAACCTTAGTTCTTTTGGTTGGAGTAAAAGCTCTTCAAGATACTATTGAAAAATGAATACTGCTGAATAGGAGGAAAAGTAGCTCTTGTGTAGTGTTGACAGAATGTGAGGTCAGCCCTCTGAACAAATCATGTTATAAAATTAAGGGAGAAAAAAACCTCTTACAGGTGCATAATACTGAAAGGGTTAGAAGTAAATGTAAAGTAATGCTTCCAGCTGCAAGATAATGTGTATCATACAATTGTATTTCATGAATTAAATAAAGAGAGATGAACTACCCTCCCATGGAGATATTTTATTTATATGCCTCCTATCTTTCAAAGATTTTGTAAACAAAGAAATGCAATACTTACAGAGACACTTAAAAACTGTTTTAGAGTAGCTGACTTTTAAACCAATTTTGTTTAATTAAAATGAAAAATAACCCTTACATGATCATAGATTAGGATTTGCTCAACTCTATTATTAGTTTGAAGGCATTCAGGAACATGGTGGATACAGAGACATCATAGGAGGTCCTTTAAAATTTTTATACTGTAAGGAAATCAACAAAGCCAACACTGGATGTGATCCTATTGTCACTTACCATTTTGCAACAGTCTAACTCCATCTACTTCAGTAGAGTTACTCCTGATTTACACCAGTCTAACTGAAAACAGGCTCAGACCCATTGTATTTTCTGCAGAGGGAGTTGTATATCTAAAAGCAACAATGTTTAGCATCCATCGCTATATACAG
Source organism: Gopherus evgoodei (assembly GCF_007399415.2). Lineage (NCBI taxonomy): Eukaryota > Metazoa > Chordata > Testudines > Testudinidae > Gopherus > Gopherus evgoodei. The sequence goes on from NC_044328.1 coordinate 118,207,814, forward strand.
GTACATGAGAGGGCATATTGGGCAGGAACATGTTCACTTGTGCATGAACATTACAGTGCTTATTACCATATATAGAAAAACATAGCAGGACAATTATTCACACCTAAATGTAAGCCACACATGGTCACCTAGTACCCTTGAATATTTGGCAAGGAGTGCAATGTGAAGAAGGGACAGACTAGGAGAGTGCTTAGGGGGAGATTCCCAAAGGCCCAAAGAGTAGTTAGGTGCTTACCTATCATTGAAAGACAGCCCTCCAAAGAAAAGGGGAGAGTGGCCCATCCAGCACCCCTCAGAAGACCTGGTAAAAAGGGGTCAGGAGAAGGGAATGCTGGAGTGACAGAGAATGGGGAAACAATTAGCATCCTCAGAAGGCAATGTAAAGGGGTGTGTGAGCAGGGAGTGTCCTAGTGGGAGGAGCAGCAAAGAATCCTGTGGCACCTTATAGACTAACAGACGCTTTGGAGCATGAGCTTTCGTGGGTGAATACCCACTTCCTCAGATGCATGTAATGGAAATATCCAGGGGCAGGTATATATATGTGTGCTAGCAAGCAAGCTAGAGATAACGAGGTCAGTTCAATCAGGGAGGATGAGGCCCTGTTCTAGCAGTTGAGGTGTGAAAACCAAGAGAGGAGAAACTGGTTCTGTAATTGGCAAGCCATTCGCAGTCTTTGTTCAATCCTGAGCTGATGGTGTCAAATTTGGGTTTGTCTCTTGGGTTTGTCTTGCAGTAAGACAAGAGAGAAACCAACAGGACTCCACTGGCCATCACATACAGCCCCCAGCTAAAACCCCTCCAACGCATCATCAAGGATCTACAACCCATCCTGGACAATGATCCCACACTTTCACAGGCCTTGGGTGGCAGGCCAATCCTTGCCCACAGACAACCTGCCAACCTGAAACATATTCTCACCAGTAACTGCACACCACACCATAATAACTCTAGCTCAGGAACCAATCCATGCAACAAACTTCGATGCCAACTCTGCCCACATATCTACACCAGCGACACCATCACAGGACCTAACCAGATCAGCCACACCATCACTGGTTCATTCACCTGCACATCCACCAATGTAATATACGCCATCATATGCCAGCAATGCCCCTCTGCTATGTACATCGGCCAAACTGGACAGTCTCTACGGAAAAGGATAAATGGACACAAATCAGACATTAGGAATGGCAATATACAAAAACCTGTAGGAGAGCACTTCAACCTCCCTGGCCACACTATAGCAGACCTTAAGGTGGCCATCCTGCAGCAAAAAAACTTCAGGACCAGACTTCAAAGAGAAACTGCTGAGCTTCAGTTCATCTGCAAATTTGACACCATCAGCTCAGGATTGAACAAAGACTGCGAATGGCTTGCCAATTACAGAACCAGTTTCTCCTCTCTTGGTTTTCACACCTCAACTGCTAGAACAGGGCCTCATCCTCCCTGATTGAACTGACCTCGTTATCTCTAGCTTGCTTGCTAGCACACATATATATACCTGCCCCTGGATATTTCCATTACATGCATCTGAGGAAGTGGGTATTCACCCACGAAAGCTCATGCTCCAAAGCGTCTGTTAGTCTATAAGGTGCCACAGGATTCTTTGCTGCTTTTACAGATCCAGACTAACACGGCTACCCTCTGATACTAGTGGGAGGAGTTATCTGGGGATGTAAAAGAGAAGGTTGGATGAAGTATGGTTCTGTGTAACACTAATCTTAATCAAAACTGCATCTTCGGTAGTCTTATTCCAGAGAGAGAAAGAGAGATGCACACATATACTCCCTGCTCAGTATTCCTATAGCTTGCAAGTTGGAAAATGCCTGTATTCTGTGGATTAATATGACATGCCAGAAATTATTAGAGAGCTGCGTTTGATACGAACAACTTGTCTACCATGCTTACCCAGCCATTTTTCTTCCTATCCCTTAGCCTAGCATCTTCTACTATTTCTCACTGTCTTTGACATTTCTTTTATTGCTCTCTGGAGAACTGGCTCATATTTACACGTTTGAAAAGTAACATCTTTCTGTAGTACTTTTTTAATTAATCTGTGCATTCTCTCTGGGATCTCTGTTTTCTCTAAAGAGGTGCCTATTTCATACCATATATGATACTATGTTACCTGAACACTATATAACCTCCTTGCCAGTATTTTGTAGCAATCATTTAACTTTTAGGTTGTCATTCATTCTTTTTGCTCCAGGCCTTACCCTCCATGGGCAATGTAAATTACTGGAGGCATGGAAGGAATTTCTGTATGAGGAGAGACTGGAAAGATTAGGACAGAGATTTTCAAAGCTGCTTCTGAGATTTGGACATCCAGTGTCCATTAGTTTAAATTGGAATTTGACATCTTAATTCTATAACGCCTTTCTAAAATTTCTGCCCTATGTATTAAGTTTAGAGTGGAAATGAGTAGAAGGGGACATGAGAAAGTTATACAAAATAGTGAGTGATACAGATAGGGAAATTATTTATCTTTTTTCCATAGGTTTTTTCTACCTATCAAGAAAAATCACTGGACTCAATGGGAACCCACTGCTACTATTTATGCGACTAAGGTTTGCAGGATTGGTCCTTAACTTTGCTATATTCCTTCTACTGTACAGAGTCTTAAATATTTCTACAGTAACAATCAGTTAAGTCCCCTTTATTCAGCAGCTTGTTCTCCATCCATTTGTACTTCTGCCTTCCTTTAATAATTATTTTTAACATTGTACATCTTGTACCTATAGTGTCTTTGCTCTTTTGAACCCAATGCAACTTGCTAATCTCAGGATGTTTTATAAAACATGTTATTTTTATATATCAGTTCATCAGCAATTTTGTTTTCTCTTATTTATAGAGCATCAAAATGGCTGTCAGTCAACCTGGCAATTCTTTCCCTAAGATTTTGGTTTACCTTCTAACACATGAGGTCTTGAGTTTGCTTATGTGAGGTGTATTTTGGCCTATTTAATTACAATAGGTCTTTTTGTGTGTTGTAGCTGACAATTTAGCAGTATTCAGAGGAGTTATTCTAAAGTTATTCTTGGATCATAGTTCTACAGATGATCTATAATGCTAGAGCTTTCTCTACTAAAATAAGTATTACAAAATCACTGATAAGATATAGCTGTTGGGATAAATTCCTGCAGCCCTTATTTGGGCTGAATTCCAATTAGTACTTTAGTCCCTCTGGACTTTTAGTGGGAGGTTTGCCTTAGTAAGGACTAGGTAAAGAGTGCAACATCCTCTTCTCTGGCCTTGACAAATCCCATCTTGTCCTGCTCATATCCATTCAGAATGTTGCTGCAAAGATAATTTTCCTAGCTCATCACTTTGGCCATATCACCCCTCTCTTTGCATTGCCTCCCCTAATTCCTCTTTCTTCATTATATCAATGATAAGCCTGTCTTCACTAGCAAGACCTCTCACAACCCATCCCTACTCTACCTTTCATCTCTCATGCACTGTTGAAATACCAGCTCCTCCCTTTAATCAGCCCATGATGTGAGTCTTCATTGCCTACTTGTTAAATGTTCAGGCAAGTACCTTCAGGCTTTTCCCCACGCCGTCCACTGCCCACTCCCACCATTTTCTTTCAGCAAACCTTTTAAATCTCTTTTTCATGATGACCTCAAAAAACTTGACAATGGTTAGAAAGTTGGAGTGCCGAGACCGCTGCCTATCTTGCTGACCAAAATTGTATCCCATTCCTCTCACTGTGCTTCCCAGTTGGTCTGTATCATCTGATATGTACATTGTAAGCTTTTCGTCTTCTTGGTCTGTATTTGTGCAGGGATTCTGGTTCTTGACTGAGGATCTTGGCACAACATTAAAATAATATTGTGGAGGTGAATGCCTGGCTGTGAAGATGGTGTCGCCAGGAGGGCTTTGGCTTCCTTGACCACAGGATGCTATTCGAGGAAGGACTGGTAGGCAGAGATGGCGTTCACCTTTTGAGGAAGGGAAAGACCCTATTTGGACAAAGACTGGCTAACCTAGTGAGGAGAGCTTTAAACTAGGTTCGACGGGGACAGGTGAGCAAAGCCCACAGGTAAGTAGGGAACATGGAGACCTGGGAGATGGGTCAGAAATAGGAGGGAGCATGGGCCATAATGGCAGAGAGAAAGGAGGGTCAGTGCAAAACCTGGAGGCAAGATCAAATCAGTATCTTAGATGCCTATACAAATGTGAGAAGTATGGGTAATAAGCAGGAAGAACTGGAAGTGCTAATAAATAAATGCAACTATGATATTGTTGGCATCACCGAAACTTGGTGGGATAATACACATGATTGGAATGTTGGTGTGGATGAGTACAGCTTGCTCAGGAAGGATAGATGGGAAAAAGGGAGGAGGTGTTGCCTTATTTATTAAAAATGTACACACTTGGACGAGGTGGAGATGGATATAAGAGACAGAAGTGTTGAGAGTCTCTGGGTTAGGCTAAAAGGGATAAAAAACAAGGGTGATGTCATGCTAGAAGTCTACTACAGGCCACATATCCAGGTGGAAGAGATGGATGAGGCTTTTTTTTAAGACAACTAACAAAATCAGAACGGGATCTAGGGGTTATAGTGGACTACAAGCTAAATATGAGTCAACAGTGTGATGCTGTTACAAAAAAAGCAAATATGATTCTGGAATGCATTAACAGATGTGTTGTGAGCGAGACACGAGAAGTCATTCCTCTGCTCTACTCTGCTCTGGTTAGGCCTCAACTGAAGTGTTGTGTCCAGTTCTGGGCACCACATTTCAAGAAAGCTGTGGAAAAATTGGAGAGGGTCCAGAGAAGAGCAACAAGAATGTTTAAAGGTCTTGAGAACATGACCTATGAAGGAAGGCTGAAAGAACTGGGTTTATTTAGTTTGAAAAAGAGAAGACTGAGAGGGGACATGATAGCAGTTTTCAGGTATCTAAAAGGGTGTCATAATGAGGAGGGAGAAAACTTGTTCACCTTAGCCTCTAAGTATAGTACAAGAAGCAATGGGCTTAAACTGCAGCAAGGGAGGTTTAGGTTGGACATTAGGAAAAAGTTCCGAACTGTCAGGGTGGTTAAACACTGGAATAAATTGCCTAGGGAGGTTGTGGAATCTCCATCTCTGGAGATATTTAAGAGTAGGTTAGATAAATATCTATACAGGATGGTCTAGACAGTGTTTGGTCGTGCTATGAGGGCAGGGGACTGGACTTAATGACCTCTCGAGGTCCCTTCCAGTCCTTGAATCTATGAATCTATCTATGAAATAATAATTAATAGCAGCACTTCATTGTTTGTATAAATATTTTCTAGTATACTGCATGCTTTACAAAAATGCTTTCTTCAGTAATCTGCTCCACTTGGCCTTGACCTAACCTGTGGATTGACAAGGAAATGTCTGCCTTTTGCTACACAGCCCTGTATCCACTACCAGCTTCAGCCACATGTAGCTTGGCTTTTTTTTTTTTCCGTTTGCTGACTTAATGAGCTGGGAAATCATTCTTGTGTTCTCCATGTGAGTGGAGAAGATAGAGACTCATTCTTAATTAGCTGATGTATCTATTTACCCATTTCTTAGCACATTAAGATTAATCAATTATCCTTATTATTAGAGTGGGTAAAAAACAGCTTAGCTGCCCGAATCATTAAATACTGAAATCAGTTTAAACTCCTTTGATTCACCCACTCTTTTGCCATGCTAATTTAAGGGGATCTATGCTGTGATATTTACCTAGCAAATCTACCATTGATTTCAATAGGAATTTACCACAAAATCCTTTGAGATTAAAGTGAAGATGTTTTCATTGGGGAAGGACACATTGTTTGGATAAAATAAGTGGCTTGATTCCACACAGCTTCCACAAGAGGCTGAAGGTGAAATTGATCCAGTCTATACTGCAAGTCTATACAGAAAAGTCCCACTTATGCAGTTTTGGGAATTTAAGTGGGATTCATGTACTGCAGAGACCTTATGTTGGACCTGTTTAGAGGAGTGAATTTCATTCTGAGTCTCTTCAATGCCCATTTTAATATATACTTTTTCAGACTGCCTTTATTACTTGCACGCTTGTGAAGCTTTGTCTGTTTGCATCAATGGAGCACTAAACACAGTAGTAAAGGTTTGTGGGACTGGCCTTACATATGGATATAAGCACTCAGGTTTGAAAAGTTTGGCCAGATTATAATGGATTAAAGCAACAGCAAAAAACAGAGAAAAATGTTGCATATTATTGATTTTGTTTTCTTCATCGAGCTGAATGATGATTTGAGGTTTTAAACAGTAATATGGTACTGACTTATTTTAGGCATTAATTCATATTTTTACTATTCTTGCCTGCAAGTGTAACAACTCCATGTTATTTGTGAGAGAAGTAGATACAAAATTGAAACCTTAGTTTCAGTCATTCACCTTCACTCCTTTTCAGTATCATCCATCACTTTAATTATTATTTTTTCAAGAAGGAGATTAAAAAGGCTGAACAACAATAAATAAATAAATTAAACAAAAGCAAAAGGCAAACATGTCTGCCTATGTTTTCAAACCTAAAATAGTGCACAGATTTTCTGGAGACCAGGTCAGTTTATCAAGCTGTCTGGGGGGAAAAAGATTTGGGTTGATAGCAATAAGCAATTTTGAGAACCATTTGTAATCTTGATAAAGCCCATAAAACATCACACCAATCAGAATCACAAGTTTAGTTATAAAGAATTGGAAAGGAAGCAGCCTCCAGGCCAATTTCTGCTGTGACACCGGGGTTGAAAACCATTTTCAAAAATAAATGTGTGCAAACCAGAACCGGTATACAAACTTCAAGGGCAAGCACTTTCCAGAGTACACTGAGACCAATGCACAAACTGAAGTCAATGGGAGTTTGGATCTTGACTTCAATGGGATCTAGTCGTAATCTTTCACTGAAGTGCATTATATTTATGTAAACGATAGGCCTAAAAGGATATATATATGGATTGAGGACAAGCTTCAGAAACTTGGATGTATTCTCATTTTTAAGAGATCAATTGTACTGAATTTTTGTTTATGCAACACTCAAAATCTGAACATTAAATTGATCCATGAGTTATACAAGTACTCATTTTCTACAAAGAGGAAAAGACTAGTAAATATGCATGTTGGGAAAATTGCATTTGACTAAAGTAGCAATTTGGAGCCCTCTTAACTATCAAAGAGTTGATTCTGATTCTGTATTCTCTAACATGTTAATTGCATAAGTTTAACTATGTCTTGATCACAATGGAAAGAATCACACTGACTTCATTCATGATTGTATTAGGCCAGTGGTTCCTGAACTTTAACAGCCTCTGAACCTCTTTCACTAAAATGTCAAGTCTCATGAACCTCCTCTTAAAAGTGAATATTTCCAGAGATTTTCTCCTTTACCTGAGATTTTCTCCTTTACCTGAGTACCATGCTTATTACACCCTATATATTATTTATCATTACAGTATTTTTATTACATTATGAAAATGGCAACACTCTTCCCAGATCTCACTTTCGTAGCTTGTATCAAGGCTCCTATGTTTCATCAAGGAGTATCAGAGGTGAAACAGCATGAAGCTATTTAAGAAGCCAACTCAAAGAATTCCTCCTTCACAAGCAGTCAGGTCTTGATCAGTCCAGGCAAACAACGCACGTTTATAACAAAGCTTAAACTTGTTCTTCATAACAATTTTATAAACAGCACTAGCTGCCCATTTAATTTTAAAAACAGCAAAAAATATCCACCTCCCTTTCCATTTCTTATAAGGAGTCTTGAAATATAAATCTCCTTAGTGTGATAGATAGGTTTGTTTTGATCTGCTTAGCTTTTGGAAGTCCAGGGGCACCTGGCTACTGGCCCAATGCTGCCCGGGGTCTCTAGGGACAGCTCTCACTGCCATTAGGGAATTTTTTCCCCAGGAACCCCCTATAACATTTCGCGAATCAGCAGGGATTTATGAACCCCAGTTTGGGAACCACTGTATTAGGCCTTAAATACTTTCATCAGATATCAGAAGAAACACTTTTTCTACAACATAAATGACCAAATTCTTCTACCCTCATTCAGACTGAGTAGTGTGCTGCCCCATCAATTCCCTCACTGAATTAAATGGGATGACTTGCAGAGTAAAGTACTACCCCTAGTAAGCAAGATATCAGGATCTGGCTCAAACTGTATGTAACTACTTTCATGTGTACAAGAGTCTTGTTGTAACAGAAATAAAGATGAGACGCAAACGGTGGCTGCCATTAAAACATCAACATTTCCAGTCGGTATTTTGGCAAGAATTCGTTCTCCAATGGTGATTATAATATTTGCTCTTCTAGCCATTTCTGTAAACTTCTCGCAAAGCATCTCCCCTCACTCCACTCACATTCCTTCTGCTTCATGACCTGCTCTCCAAAAATGCTGCAATTATTGTCACATTCTACAATACACAAAGTAACTGAGTGGAAAATAGAGTCATCTTAGTCTGAGTCTTGGAAAACATAAGAAGATAAGAACATAAGAATGGTCATACTGGGTCATATCAAAGGTCCATCCAGCCCAGCATCCTCTGTACTGACAGTGGCCAATGCCAGGGTCCCCACAGGGAGTGAACCTAACAGGTAATGATCAAGTGATCTCTCTCCTTCCGTCCATCTCCACCCTCTGACAAACAGAGGCTCGGGACACCATTCCTTACCCATCCTGACTAACAGACATTAATGGACTTAACCTCCATGAATTTATCTAGTTCACTTTTAAACACTGTTATAGTCCTAGCCTTCACAGCTTCCTCAGGCAAGAAGTTCCACAGGTTGACTGTGCTCTGTGTGAAGAACTTCCTTTTATTTGTCTTAAACCTGCTGCCCATTAATTTCATTTGGTGGCCCCTAGTTCTTATATTATGGGAACAAGTAAATAACTTTTCCTTATTTGCTTTCTCCATACCACTCATGATTTTATATTCCTCTATCATATCCCTCCTTAGTCTCCTCTTTTCCAAGCTGAAAAGTCCTAGCCTCTTTAATCTCTCCTCATATGGGACCCATTCAAAATCCCTAATCATTTTAGTTGTCCTTCTCTAAAACTTTTCTAATGCCAGTATATCTTTTTTGAGATGAGGAGACGACATCTGTACACAGTATTCAAGACGTGGGCGTACCATTGATTTATATAAGGGCGATAATATATTCTCAGTCTTATTCGCTATCCCCTTTTTAATGATTCCTAATATCCTGTTTGCTTTTTGACTGCCGCTGCACACTGTGTGGAAGTCTTCAGAGAACTATCCACGGTGACTCCAAAATCTCTTTCCCGATTAGTTGTAGCTAAATTATCCCCCATCATATTGTATGTATAGTTGGGGCTATTTTTTCCAAAGTGCATTACTTTACATTTATCCACATTAAATTTCATTTGCCATTTTGTTGCCCAATCACTTAGTTTTGTGAGATCTTTTTGAAGTTCTCCACAGTCTGCTTTGGTCTTAACTGAGCAGTTTAGTATCATCTGCAAATTTTGCCACCTCACTGTTTACCTCTTTGTCCAGATCATTTATGAATAAGTTGAATAGGATTGGTCCTAGGACTGACCCTTGGGGAACACCACTAGTTACCCCTCTTTTTTTCTACCCTTTATTCCCCATCTTTTAATTGGTTCTCAGTCCCATGAAAGGATCTTCCCTCTTATGCCATGATAATTTCATTTACATAAGAGCCTTTGGTGAGGGACCTTGTCAAAGGCTTTCTTGAAATGTAAGTATACTTAGTCCATTGGATCCCACTTGTCCACATGTTTGTTGACCCCTTCAGAGACTCTAAGAAATTAGAAAAACATGATTTCCCTTTACAGAAACCATGTTGAATTTTGCTCAACAATTTATGTTCTTCTATGTGTCTGACAATTTTATTCTTTACCATTGTTTCAACTAATTTGCCCGGTACTGACGTTAGACATACTGGTCTGTAATTGCCGGGATCAACCCTAAAGCTCTCTTTAAATATTAGCGTTACATTAGCTATATTCCAGACATTGGGTACAGAAGCTGATTTAAAAGACATGTTACAAACCATAGTTAATAGTTCCGCAATTTTACATTTGAGTTCTTCCAGAACTCTTGGGTGAATGCCATCAGGTCCTGGTGACTTGTTACTTCCAAAACCTCTTCTAATGACACTTCAATCTGTGACAATTCCTCATATTTGTCACCTAAAAAGGACAGCTCAGGTTTGGGAATCTCCCTAACATCCTCAGCCGTGAAGACTGAAGCAAAGAATTCATTTAGTTTCTCCTCAGTGACTTTATCGTCTTTAAGTGCTCCTTTTGTATCTCGATCGTCCGGGGCCCCACTGGTTGTTTAGCAGGCTTCCTGCTTCTGATGTATTTAAAAACATTTTGTTATTACCTTTTGAGTTTTTGGCTAGCTGTTCTTCAAACTTCTTTTTGACTTCTCTTATTACATTTTTACACTTAATTTGGCAGTGTTTCTGCTCCTTTCCATTTAACAAAGTAGGATTGGCTTCCACTTTTTAAAAATGCTTTTTTATCTCTCACTGCTTCTTTTACATGATTGTTAAGCCATGGTGGCTCTTTTTTAGTTCTTTTCTTTTACTGTTTTTTTTTTTTTTAATGAGGGGTATACATTTAAGTTGGGCCTAACTTACGGCTAACGTTTGCAACAGTTCCATATGGAGTTAGACTCATTCTGTACCATCTAGTAAGAAAACACTTCCAAACTACAAGTTAACCTTGGTTCTTCATAGGTTTTAGCCTAATCCCTTCCCCCTCACCCAATCCATAAAGAAAAACCTTGGACGTGTTTAAGCAGGGGCGGCTCTATGTATTTTGCCGCCCCAAGCACAGCAGTCAGGCAGCCTTCAGCAGCATGCCTGCGGGAGGTCTGTGGTAATGTGGATTCAACGGCATGCCTGCAGGAGATCTGCGGGTCCCATGCCTTTGGTGTACCCACTGCCGAATTGCCACTGAAGCCACGGAACCCATGGACCTCCCACAGGCATGCTGCCTCACGGCAACCAGCAGGCTGCTCCCCCCAACTTACTGCCCCAGACATGTGCTTGGAGCACTGGTGCCTGGAGCTGCCCCTGGCTTTAAGTCCATGCAAGCTTACCCAGTCAGGGGTGTAGTTTATAGCCAATATGCTGTTTTCACTCAAGCTGGAACCTGTCCACTTTTCAGTGAGGATACAAGCAAAATTACTTGAGTGCTGATATTCTGTCAATGTCCTTCCCATAATTCTCACTGGATTTGACACAATTTACTGGGAAATAATCCTAGAACATTTCAGCACAAAGTTACATAGGATATATCCACAGATACACACATGGGTGAGTACAAAAACAGTGAGAACATAACAGTGCAGGTAAGATTTTGCTGTGGGAATGCTCACACCTAGGCTAGGCTCCCCTGGGTGCTCATACCCAGCTCTGTGGGCTAACTTCACAGAGAAGACTTAGTATTAGAGGTAACTCAATCATTTTGGTTTTGCCCATCACTATAATTGTAACTGGAGATAATCTAATATTTGAAAACACTGTATTTGGGAACTACCAGGCCTAGCCAGCTCACAGTGCAAAGCAGCGTTTCTCTTCAGTAAATACTCTAAACAGGCCCTGTCATGGAAATAAACAAGACTTGTAATTGTTTTCTCTGATGAGAATCAATGAGTTTATCTTTAGTTACAAAGTACACCTACTATTTTTTTTTCATGCAGACAATTAAACACCAATTTGCAAGGACAAAATTGCATACAGAGGAATTAGTTCATGCATCAGTGACTCTTCATTCATAAATGCAGCTGGAATTGGTCTATGAGGGATGTGAGAGGCAAAACGCTAATATGTTCCCTTTATCAGTAACATTGCTTTTGTCTTTCTAAGGGCTTGTCTATACTACACAATTATGTCAACACAAGTTACGCCGACAATAAAAAAATGGCATAATTACATCGCTTGTGCATGTTCACACAACATTCTCTCTGTCATGTCCACAGTTGGTGCTCTAACGTTGACAGTGAGAGTAGTGCACTATGGGTAGCTATCCCACTGTGCTATGTGCCACTTTCTACAGAAAGGAGGTGTGGGAACTCCCAAGCTGAACAGAAATCAGAATTGCCTGACTTACTGTGTGACATGGAAAGAAACAACATCAGAATACATTGGCATTCATGAAGCAGATGAACACAGTGGATTGTTGTTTTGGCGACAAATCTCAGAGGAGCTGTGTCATGGCCGATCCACATATCCCCTTGTGTAGGCTTCCAAGATGGTATCTCCCTGAGGGGTGGAATCAAACTAAGTCCGCTCCAGCTGTGGAGGAGCGATCCTCCATGGGATGTGCTCTACAGTGAATTTATGATACAGAGATGAAAAAACAAGCTGGATGGGAAATAGGCTATTTACTAGCCCCTTTTCTTGCTGAAATATGCAAGCCCTCCCCAGCAGCTGGCAACTGTCATGAAAGATCTGATCAGAGTTCTGTACCTTTTTCATACATTCCTCCAAAGACATTCCTGTTCACTCATAATTAGTGAGATATATATTTCAACAGCAGTTTTAGAGAGAGTTCAGCAGGTGCATAACTCCAGCTAAAGACCAGAGGGAGGGTGAGGTGACATAATGGTGAAATATACTCAGCATTAAGAAAAAGGATGGTTACTACTGGACATATGAACAGCTTCACATCCCTTTGAAAAGTCATAACTTACCTCTAACTCTCTCTCTGGGTGTTTGATTCAAAGATACTAAACACATAAAATTGGCTACCTGTAGTTTCTGTTTTTAACCTCAGACCAATCTCTAGAGCGGATAACTATTGTTTCTAAAAGAGGTCATGTGTGACCTAAAAAAACTGATCCAGGAATGACAAATGATTTCCTGGTGGCTTTGCAATTTTCTGTGCCGTGTTGCAGCAGCCTGGGTCCATACTAACCTGCTGTTTCCATAGACGAGGTTATGCTAGCCAGGAGTAACAACTTCTGCAGGCCTACAGGATCCAAACGCCATAATTTCCAATCATATAGGAGAAGTAGGTTAACTACTTCGTAGAATCACTCCACCAAGTTTAATGGAGACATTGTGATCTATGGTGAGTGTAAAATCAAAACACATAATGGCCACAGAGAGACGTTTCACACTGAATATTTTAATTAAAGTTTTATTTATGAGATTTGACTACAGCTTTATATTTCATTAAATATTTATAGATAATGCAATTTCATGTGCATCTGAGATACTGAAAAGGAATCTGGTTATTTTACATTTTAAGTGTTTCATGGCATGTGCAAACAGACTGAATTCTGTTTTTTTTTTAACTAATCTGAATAGGGCACAGTTAGAAAAACAATAACCATTGCTCTTAATAGTTCAGTTAATTAAAATAACAAATGTGGCTATTAAAAGAGAACATTTATCCATACTAAGTTCAAACTTGGAAACCTCAAGTTAAGCATCTAAGTCTGTATTTCAATACTAAATAATAATAATTTTCAAAGGTGCCAGGCAACATTAGCTCCCATCAACTCTACTTCGGTTGGTGCTCAGAACTTTTTTGGGCCACTTTTATTTAGATGCGTAGCTTTAGGCACCTAGATTTACACATACTTACTGCAGAGTCCTGATGTTCAGACTCTAACTGACTCTAGGAGGACTTGCAGGTGCCCTACTGATAGGCAGTAATGTCATGAATACTTTAGGAGCTGTTGTGTAAGAAGGTAAGAATGGACATGTAACCTAGTTATTCAGAAAGACTGTCATTTATATTGGGGGTAATAGACTGTTCATTATATGCCAACCTGCTGCAATACAATAGGGGCTGTGGGAAGAACAAGCAGGGAAACAACACAATGGCATCCCAGATAAGAACATGTAGGTACACATCTGAGGGACAAGAACTAGCCTATTAGCTTTGGAGATCCTGTCTCCTCTGTCTCCAGGGCTTTACAAATCTTGTTTTGCCAAAGCTAGGAACCTGGAGATCAAAAGAAGACTAAAGAGTTAAAATCCCTTTCTGAGGGGGGACAAAGGGACTCATTTGTCAGCAGCTGTCTAAAGAGCTCAGATGACACAGGCCATTGAGGAACCTGAAGGAACTTCCCCAGATCCAGGGAATGGTCAACCTTAGGAAGAAAGTAGACATGCATTCTCTGTTTGACTGTTTTAAAGATTTTTTCTCTGACATGCTTGTGCTCTAAAAAATAATATTTGGCTTTAACAGTGCTGACTGGTCACAGGTTACCACTGCCCTTACCCCAGAGAGAGAGAAAAGAGTTGTAGGGTCTCGATATAAGTCAGATATCCTGAAGTGAATCATGTGTGACACACAAAGGACTGCAACCCAGGGCCCAGTCTCAGAGTGGAAGAACTGTGTAATTCTACCAGGAAAAAAGGTGATAGTTGGAGACCTGAGAACTTGGTAGGGAGAACAAAACCAAGAGGGGTCAATGGTGCAGTTCACCCTGTAAATGTGATATTCTCCACCACTAAAAATTTGGCCCTTACTTTTTAACAGGCAAAGCTAAAATTATGCAAAAACAAACTAGTTTTGATAAAATAAGAACTAGGGACTTTGACTATCCCTTCAATCACACTTTCATTGAAGCTCTGAGAATATTTGATTAGAACTCCTAGTAAACCTCACCAACTTGGTGGTTGCTTCCTCTTGCCAATCATTATTAAATGAACCGTAGGAGACAAATATGTAAAAACAGCATTGGTCCCAGTGCCAATTCCTGAACTTGCTATCTTCCCTCCACTCGTTGTTTCTTATCATTCATCAAAATCTTTCTTCCTTTATAGATATTTATAAATTACCCTATTAGAAGGATTTTGAGAATCCAACCAAATCACGAATACCCAAATTCACTTTTCTCAACTACTGAAGTTTTTCAAATAATTAGAAACCTCTGAAAGATGTGATGTTCACATGTTATGTGCCTCTGCTGGGTTATCCTTAACCATATATTATCCTTTTCTGTCCTTAGACCTTCAGTGATTTTCCCAGGAACTGAACTGGTCTTTCCAATATATAATTCCTAGGTTCTTACTTAACAGCTTTCTTTTAATTTCAGATAGTACCATGTTGATGATGGAACAATGTCATGCAATACTTCCACTATTTCACACTTCATTTCCCTAAGAACTCCTGTATACATACCATCTGTTCCTGGCGATTAAGGGTTTAATGCTCTGAGATCTTGAGTCCTATCAGGCTCCACTGACTCTATTAGAGTTAAAGATACTCAGGATCTCACAAGATTGCTGCATTTTAGTTTCTCAAGTGGCTCCTTAGCTTTATCTTTAGAAATGTAATTCTCTTAAGATCAGACACTTGTTTCCTTTGAAAAGTGAAATAGGAATTTTCCATTTCCCTCGACTCTTTGGACCAATGTAAATAATAATACTAATATATTTCTTCCTCTACTTCATCATCTTCTTTAATAGCATCTCTTGGCAGTATAAGGCTTAGTCCTATAGGCTTTTGTGAGAAGTGAAAATAGTCAAAGCACCAGTAGTGAGCCCTCAGTGGTTATTGAGCACTTGTACAATGAGAGGTTTCTGCATAGCATGGATAAATATGCAGAGACAGACAGTGCTCAGTAATCTGAAAGTCACTTTACTTCTGCACTCAGAGAACTGTTTAGTAGTAAATATAGGAAATGTGATGCCAGGTGAATACATGGCATTTCCAGGGCACAGATAAAACACAGAAACCAGTGTATAGAAAATGCGTATTTAGTATCAATCTTTAGGATTTTCAGTTACTCCTTTTACCTTCTAGGAACTGTAGCTCAGTTGAGTGTGCTTAAGAGCTGCACTCAGAATGAAATTAATCTAGAGGCAGTCATGAGAGCTAGCCACTTACACAAATGCTTCTGGTGGCTCCGTGAAAAATAATCACTTATAGGCAGCTGCTCAATGTATTCTGGCCACAGTGTTCTTGCCAACCTATCAGCCTGCAGCACCTGCTCCCCTCACATTACTTCTTGTAATATGAGTTGTGAATCATCATATTCATCTATGCAGCTGCCCAAAGTGGGTGTCCCACATATTGATTGGTTCCATGATGTGGGACATGAAACTTCCATTAATAGAGAGAGAAGAAAGAGGCACCCAACACAGGAAAAATATTCTGGTCACATAGGCTCCATTCATTATTTGGTTACAATACAGCATGTAATAGGGACTTGGATAGGTCTGTTATAACCAACATTCACTGTTTATATATATTTTTAAACCAAATATTTTTTCAGACACAAACACTCAGATCACTCACTGTTTGAATTTCAATACAAAATTTATTGCAGTTTGTACTCTGCGAGATATTGTCAGTGTTGAATATTATGCTGTAACTCACTAGAATAAAAGTGGGTTAATTCCCACTGGAATTTCATGCTGCTTGAAAATTTATGAATTTTATTTTCAAGGGACAACACTAAGCTCAAATCAATTTTCAAAGGGGTGGGCACTTTCAACACTTTGAAAATAAATTGTAGCTTTTTCTACACTAGAAAGATTTGTGACATTGGTTACATGAACATTATAATTATTCATTGGTTATCTTTTCTGGTACTCTTAAAGTAATCAGAAATAAAAAATATTGCCTATTATATATGTCATTTCTACTACTATTGGGATTTCCTCTGAGACCTTTTCCTATCGGCTTATCCAAATACTTTGTTCGGTTCTGGGAGAACACTTTATCCATTTCTCTGAAATCCAAAAAATAGTTTAATTCCAGACTCATCAGTAAGGTTTCTTTATTGGCATTTCATAAAACAACAACAAATGAGGTGATCAGACTCAAGTGCAGAGAGGTGTGCTAGGATGCTCCACAACGCCAAAGCACATAATTATAAATCAGATCATATACATATTCTAAAACAGACTAATACATGCACATTACATTCTACATTGTACTACACATTTTATGATTAGTTTACTCATTTTGTGAGCCAGTCCCTGTACGGATTATGAGCTATACCTGAGCTACAAAGCATGTTAGTAAGCAAAGCAGTAGCTACAAGCTTATCACATTACTCTTCTTCTAGCTAGTTCTTTATCTACTAGCTATATATTATTTAAAAGGCCACTTGTGAATTCATCTTTTGACCATTGTTAACTTCTGTTTCCCTTCTGTTTTTTTTTCCATTGTTCATGCAAGGCCTATACTACTAGCCCTCTAAATCATCCATTACTGTGCGTTATATAGAACATGATGACTAATTTCTACCAAAACACTTAATATTCTTTGTGCTTCCACTGTAAGATCCAAGGATGTCAATAATAAATACAATCTGGCCTACAACAGGGCATATGAAGATTTAACAGATGAAAGATTTCTCCTTGAGGTTTTTATTGGAAGAAGGATTGGGCTAGTTGACCTGTTTTGTTAGTTACTTGGTTGAAGGAAATTTAAAAAAAAAAAAAAGTGGATTTTTTTTCTTTTTTAACCAAACAAAAGCAAAGTTTTTAATAGTGGAATCTTAGTGAACACTTAGGTGTCCAAATTCCATTGATTTTCAAAAGGAGTTGGCTCCTAACTGCCCATGGTGTCTTTGAAAATCCCTTCCTATGTCCCCTTTGAAAATCTCCCCCTAAGGGTGTGTTTGCACCAGAAGCTGGGAGGTATGATTCCCAACATAGGTAGTCAGACATGGGCTAGCTCAAGCACAGCTCAAGACACTGCAGTGTGGGTGGTGGTTTGGGCTAGCTATCCGAGTTCAGTTCCAGGAGATCCAGCAGGCTTGGCCTCAGCTGGCTATCCCAAGCCGTGTCTGTACCACAATATCCACTCTTCTAGTTTTACTGTGCTAGCTCAAGGTGAGCTAGCATGAGTCTATTGACCAGTGCCTCCAGCTGCACTGCAGAAATACCCACAGTAAACCATACTGACATGTATGGGCCTATTATATGCAGCCTATTTTGCATCTGGTGCAGGGCCCCAGTGTGACACAAAGGCCCATTGGTGGTTCACTACTCCTTTTCAGCAATTCTTGCCAGACCTGACATATTCAATACACACTGTTGTCATGGTGTATACCGCAGAGGTGGCATGTAATATATCATTTCAAATCTAATAACTCACTGATCATTAATATTCTTGTGCGATATAGAATCATAGAAGATTAGGGCTGGAAGAGACCTCAGGAATTCATCTAGTCAAACCCCCTGTTCAAAGCAGGACCAACCCTAAGTAAATGTAAGTACGGGGTGTGTACAAAGACTTATGGATATGTGCTACAGTTATGTTCGGCAAACAGTGCATAAACCCAATTCACCCTAGAGAAAATAATGTGTATTTGCTTGTCGTCAGGCAGAGACAATGAAGGCACATTTACATAAAAGGTAGATAAAGCCATCAACCTAGAGAGTGGGAGACTGAAGCTCAAATGATAAGTAATTTAATCAACAGATTGTATACGATTGTATACTGTATTACAAAAGTCTATCAGGAAAGGTCTTTTCTGAAAACTAATGACACACTGGTGATTTATAATGCTGGGAAATGTATGTATTGAAACTGCATGAGAAAATATGGATATTTAATGATATTATGCTTTAAAGACTGTGACCAAACACAGGGAGAAACAGGCTCCCTCTCAGATAGGAGGGAAGTTAGCTATCTTCCTGTCTCCAATGAAATGAAGAAGCCTCATTTACAGCAGAAGGATGAGAAGCCTATGAGCAGAAAGAAGAGCATGGGGCCATACTGTGTCTAGAAACAAAACAATGAGTTTGGGAGGATTATAAAGAGAGATAAGAAACCATCTTGGCATCCATCACTAGACAAAAGGGGCCAGAAATATGGGTTCTTCAACCAAAAGTGTTGAAGTCTCTTGGAACTGAATATAAGTGATAAACCTATTTGGCCAAAGATATTTCACCTAGTAAGACAAGGGAAACTAGCACTTTGTACTTCTGTGGAAGGTCCTGACTGAGAAAAAGTCAGCCTTGGCTGGAAGGAGGAAAAACTGGTTTAAAAAAAACCCTACCTTAAACCAAGGCTGTAGCTTGTTAAGTCTTAGCCACTCAAAAATGTTTTTTTAAGGTTTTTCTTGCTTGTTACCATTTTGTCTTTTAACCCTTAAAACCTCTATTTTTGCTATTAAACTAGTTTTACTTTTCAATCTAAACCAACCCAGTGCTGTGCTTGAAATTAAAGTGATTCTTAATCTCAGTTACAGTAATAAATTCTGCTTATGTCTCTTTAAAGGAGCAAGAACCCTTATTCATTTGTTGAGAGTTTCAGGAGAGAGCTGGAACTTCAGGACAGATGGCTCTAGGGAAATTTAGGACTGGGAGTGGGTTGGGGTCACCCTGCAAGTAGTAACCAAAGCTGATGGAGATGAGGGTGGGGTTGTTGTGTTGTAAGCAGGCTGCTAGGACCAGAGTGCTGAACCAGGGCTGCACAGCACATACACACACACTCACTCAGGAAACTGCATGCTTGTCTGCTGGTGTCCAGCAGTGAGCTCCAGCAGCAGAACATTTAAGGCACCCAGGGCTAAAGGGCAGGGGATGACACAATCTCTCATCCTACATTTTGGGGTGGTCTGCATTTCACCCCAAAACATGACACATGGTAATTCAGACAGCTTGGGGAACACAAATCCCCATCCTAAGCTACAAAAATGCCTGGCCCATTCTGAAGACCAGAGTGTGTATGACAGCACTGGATCATAGCCCTGGCTCCTCCCACTCCTTGCAGTGGTCAACAATAACTTAAGGCTGCGAGTTTGTCATGGAGGTCACAGAAAGTCATGGAGGATCTCCATGACTTCCACAGCTGTAGCAGCCAGTGTGGCTGTCCCCAGGGCTTCCCAAGAAGCTGGGGTGGACTCGGGGCTGGTCACACTGGCTGCTGCTGGAGCAGCCCCTGGGCTAGCTGCTGGAGCAGCCCCGAGGCCAGCCCTACCAGCCGTTGCTGGGATGGTCCTGGGTCAGCCACTGCTGGAGTGGCCCCAAGGCCAGCCGCACTGGCTGCTGCTTGGGTGCCCTGGTGCAGGTGTCTCTGGGGGCCATCAGAGCAGCAGTGGCCCCAGAAGCTGCCCCAGGCGCCATCAGAGCAGCAGTCCTTGGGGGACGCAGAGCAGTGGGTGGCTGGGAGGAGTCAGCCCCCCACTGCTAGAGCAGGGGCTGGCCGTCAGCCCCTGGGGCCCTCAACAGCATCTAAGATTTAGTCATGGGTATTCATACCAAAAATCATGGACAGGTCACGGGCCATGAATTTTTGTTTATTGCCTGTGACCTGTCTGTGACTTTTACTAAATCTTAGCCTTAGTGATCACACACTGAACTTGCTGTGCATAGCAAGAACTTCATACTGCCTCACCTAGACCCCCAGTCTTAAGAAAATCAATATTTAAAGGCACAGTCCCCAACATGACGCTCCCTATCTATTGCTGTCCTCATGGGGTGAAGTGTTGTCCTACGATTGAATGGAAATAATCCCTAAATTCAGGGAAGTGCAAGGGTTGCTCAGACTGCCCTTCGATCTTCCATAATAGTGCATGTGTCAGTGGACAGAAGACTCCATATACTTACCATTATTCCTTCATACAATTACAGTTAATTAAAAATGTGTGTGTGTGTGTGTGTGTGTGTGCGCGTGCGCATACGTGTGCCTACCGGGTAGGAAGGAGGAAGGGGAAGTGTCAGAAAATCCATGTCTGATCTTTTGTCATGACCCCTGGAGACTCAGCCTTGCTTGGAAACCCTGTCTGTTGCAAAGTTTGCCTTGCAAATTTCACTGATTACCAGCTGCAAATTTTGTTCCATAAGGTCATGTCACAGTACCATACGGTATAAAAATTAAGATAGAAAGAAAGAATTGACAAATGGGCAGGCCTATTTCTGCTTACAGTGATACTTCAGATGATCATAGTTCACCACCTGAACATGTTCTCTACCATTCGGCCTAAACTGGGACTATTACGCTGATCCTTGTCCCTCAGATGAGTACCTATATGCTCTTATCTGAGAAGCCACTATGTTGTTTCCCTGTTTGTCCTTCCCACAGATGCTACTGAATTCAGGTATTCTGGCATCTAATAAACATTTTACTATTCCAATATAAATTATACAGTCTCGCTCAATAACTAAGTTATTAGGATCTTAGATTATTACATAGCAGCTCCTAAAATATTGTGTACTGTCTTGAGATGAACTAATTGGTCTTGTTGACCAAGACAAGGTGGTCAATGTCTCCTATGGTAATAGGAAATCATTGTTTACCAAACAAGGACAATCACAATCTTATTTTCCACATTGTCATACAAAGAGAATCATGTAAACTTGTGATGCTCGAGAAATCAACCCCTCACTAATGCACAGAGCATACATTATTTTCTATTATATTCTTCAAGTATGCGATTTTTCGTGATACAACAGTAGTTTCATCTGAAAGAATACTTTCTAAAAATGAGAGCTGCACAGCTGAAAACCAGGTAATTCCTATGCAAATTTGCTTCTGGATTTTATTTCTCTGAATAGAATCCAATGAAATTTAAGAGCATGCTGGCTGGAGAGCTCTTTCAAAATATGAGGAGAGAAAAATAGCTCCTATTATGTTATTTCCCAGTTCATTTTAGCTGTTTCTGTCTTTCCGGTTGAGACTGCCTGAAGTAAGATGCATCAGCTGTTTCTCCAGAGAGGAGACAAGGCTGCTGGAAATACGAAAACATAAATCATTGTATTTCACTATAAAGCAGCAATATATATTAAGAGAATGTCTTTTGAAACATTACATTACCATCATCAGCCTAGCAGGCTAATAACACAAGAGGTTAATTTAAGTATGGGTTTTCCAGAAAATTTGCACATAAACACTGTCAGGCATAAATACATATTTTCTACATGCAGCTGAAGGCTCAAGATTGGTTTGCAGAACAGGGACATACCTTTCACATTTATCTCCTACTTCATGCACTTTAGTCAAGGTGAACTTTTTTCTTATGCATAAGTGAATTACAAGAAAAAATAATCTATTACTGATTGCAAGTGCTATAATTAATTTAAAAAAAAATCCACCAGGTTGCATTTATCATTTTGTTTAAATATTTAAGGCATTTCCTCCAAACATGGGTTTTGTGAGTCAGCCTTCCTTAAGTAGAGGTCAGAGAATGATACACTTAACTGAAAAGTTCATTTTGCTTTTAATTTAGGTGGCCTATATATGCTCCCAAATTTGTACTATTGCCTATGTTTTGTACTTCATAAGTAGTATGCAGTGTGAGTAAGCCGTACTGTGTCCTTTTCATATGACTTTTATGGGCTCACATTACAACCAAGTGTTTTGTCCCAAACCCACTGGTTTTCTCACCCACCTGTTTCATTTTGACTTTTAGATTGTAAGCTCTTTGGAGCAGTGACTATGAGTTACTGCATGTTTGTATGTCATCCAGCACTGTATAGCCCTGACTAGTTTGGCCTCCAGATGCCACTGTGATATATGTGTTAAGCAACAATCATCAGGGACTACATAGATATCTAAAGAGGTAGGTGTTTGTGTGACATTTTAAAGTATGTGCTCATGTAATTAAAGGCTATGTTATAATGCACACTCAAAAAAGGGTAGAGTTGAGGCTAAATTAACTAAGGAGGATATGATAGAGGTTTATAAAATGGTGTGGAGAAAGTAAATATGGAAGTGTTATTTACTCCTTGACAATGCAAGAACCAGGTTTCATCCAATGAAATTAATAGGTGCCAAGTTTGAAACAAGCATAAGGAAGTACTTCTTCACACAACACACAGTCAATCAGTGTAATTTGTTGCCAAGGGATGTTGTGAAGAACAAAATTATAACTGGATTAAAAAAAAAGAATTAGATAAGTTCATGGAGGACTGGTCCATCAACAGCTATTAGCGGAGATGGTCAGGGGGACAACCCCATGCTCTGACTGCCAAATGCTGGAATTGAGTGGATTGCTTAATAAATGCCCTGTTCTGTTCATTCTCTCTGGTGCATCTGGCACTGGCCACTGCTGGAAGACATGCTACAGGGCTAGATGGATCATTGGGCTGATTCAATATCACCGTTTTGATGTCCTTAATGTAAATCAGTTATTAGCACCTTACAGATCACCCCTCCAATAGGAGTGTGTCAAGGAGCAGGAAAACTCCCCGGAGGAGACTACCCTTTTGGTGCTTTCCTCAGATTGTTCTGTGAGAGGAGTGGCATTTACTCTGAAAACTATGGATGGGAAGTTTACTGGTGGCCAGAGCTATGTGAACACAGCCCGTGGCAGAAATTCTGGCTTCACTGAATGACAATGGAAAAACTCCCTCTGACTTCAATGGGGCCAGATTTTCACCTTCTCAGCCCCCACATCATCTTGGAGTGTTCTATTTCTCTTCCGGTTTGATGCCCGATAAATGGTCCCAGCCCAGGGCAATTCCACAGCGAGGATGAGTCTCGCAGAAGAGTTAACACCGCCCCAAGTCACTCTCCTTTGTGAGGATTATTCTGATAAATCTCTCTCCCTGTATTCAGGAGAGGCTGTAAATCAAAAAGTAATTGCATACTCATACTGTATATTTTGTTCAGAGACTTTTGTGTGCCATAAAGTACTAGCCAGCTCCAGAGTTTGTCAGGAACAAAGCAGCTGTTAATCTTATAGTGATAATATGCCATTGTTTTTGAGTACGCACTTCTGAGGTTGAAAGCATATTCGGAATTCTAATCTGAAGCAACTCAGGTAAATTAAAGCGATGAAGGATTTTTAATGTACTTAAATGAAATGCAAGATAAATTTCTCTTCTGGAAAGGAGACTCAAATGAACTCCTTTTGATAGCATTATAAAATATTTTGAGTTCCCTTTTCAGCAGCCATCTTTTCATTACATGCAGTTCAATACAGTTGTCTGTTCAAACACCATTTATGATTTTTCTTTAATCCAATAAATTGGGTGAAAATATTGTATTTTTATTACTAGTTTGATAGCTTAAACTGCACTGATTTAATTATTAACCTTGACATGAAAAAAAGGAAAGACTCCTCAACGATTTAGGAATTCAAAAGGAGTCATCTTTTGAATGAAGTTCACAGGCTTGGTTTAAAACCAGTGTATGCTAACTTCACAGGAATTGATAAAATTTCATTGAAGAGAAAGGAAAACCAGCATTAACTGCAATATTCGCTGTGGAAATAAATGGCAGCATTTCGATAGGGTTGTATCCTCTCACAGTCAAATTGTGTTGCTCTGTACTGGAAATACAAGCTCTCATGATGGTTAATTATTCAGACGTGTTATCAGTACGCATAGTGAACTTGTTCTGCTACTTTTAGAAGACTTGGAGATCGTTCTGTTGTAATTAAGAGATTTTTGTGGGAGTTTATAAATGAGCTAAATTATTTCCTGTGATGTCTGCATTTTTTATTGAGGAATGTTATTGCTGTCAATCACATTTGTTATCTGAGATGATAATTTTAAAAGCATTTCATCTTATTTGCTTCTCTTTTTTGCTTGTGTGATAAGGATGAATCTATGCTGCAAATAGAGCATATACTATCTATGCAGCTTTCTCCCGTTTGTCATTTTTCTATTGTTAAACATTGCTGATGCTACACGCTTTGCAGTTCGACTACTGCATCTGTGCAATATACATTCATTCGCCTCAATTTGTCCATCACTTTTAGACTAAACTTGTTTTCCCAACTTGCTTGGTTGATTTTTAGTGTAGTCATACTGTCATATTTTGCTCCCCAGCTTTGCAGGGGTTCTAGAATAATTTGTATAGTGGAGGGGCTGTAAACCTTATATACAATGGAAATCACTTCAAGCCAGGGGGTGTGGTTTTTTGTGGGTTTATGTTTGCAGAGTGGCTCCTCGGCGCTCAGATCAAGTGTAACTAGTCTCTTGGCCTATCAAAGGCTGTGATCAAGTGTCTTGATGATTCTGGTCTTTTGGTCTGGAGATGAAACCCGTGTCTGTGTTTCTTGGAACTTGATGTAAAAACATTATTTAAGTTCTTGTCCATTTCGTGGAAAAAATGCAATCCATCCACATTTTCTTTGTTAATTATCCATGTGAGGCTTCTTCAGCTATCATTTGCTGAGCTGAATCTTGTTTCCCTCCCCACTCCCATTTCAGTGTTTAGTTTTGTTGATTTTAGTTGTTTACTAAGGTGAAATTCACCCTACTGCAGAGGACTTTTCCTGTCCCAGCTCTTGAGGTTTGTTGACATTGTTCATGAGTGTTAAGGATTGGACAAAGCAACTTGTTCATTATGGCAGAAGCCCCAGGATGGCTCTAAAGAGAGGCTATAGATGAGATTACTGGGGTGGAGGTCAAGTGAGGACCTAATAGATCCTCACATATGCAGATCCCATGGCTCAAAACCATCGCAGAGCCACAGCAATCACCGCTGAGCAGAAATGGGTGAAATTTTTCAATTGAACAGTAAAATTGTCTCCCAAAATGTAGTTTGGAAGCAACAGAAAATATTCATGAATGCAGCTCAAATTTGGCAAATAATTTCATACAAATAAAAATGGGGGAAATTAAATGTTTCATTTTTCCATTTTTGAAACAACATATTTTGATGTCTTTCAAAACTAAGTCATTTTAAGATTTAGCTAATTTGTTTTTAAAAGAGTGAAAAAATATAAAGAGAAAAAACAAATATTTTATTTTCTGCCAAACAAAAGGTTTTGATCAATCTGAAACATTTGTTTTCTCTTTTCCTGGCTAGAAACTCCCCCCCTAAAACATCAGTTTCAATTTGAAACAAACTATTTTTCATTATTGTTCTTGTAGCTGCCAAAAGGAAAAATCAATTATTCACCTAACTATACTGCTAAGCAATATAGCCTGGTGACCTTATCTTCGGCAGAGACTGTGAATTCCTTCCCCTCTCACTGCCATGGTGCTCCCCCCACAAAGCCCAGTCACTCAGGCTTTGTGCAGAGAGAAGTGAATTTCACCTGTTACACATACCTGAACTTTTGTGCTTTATATTGCCATGATATATATCTTTGACTACCTATTTACAGAAGCCCATGAGTCAATTGTAAAGTGTCATCCCTCCTGATGGCATTTCTAGTTCGTTTGTGTTGCTTTAATACAACTAGACCGTAAGTGGAGGTAGCAACTGGGCCTTCTTATTGTCTTTACTGCTCTAAGAAGACATGGCACTTTTTAGACATGAATAATCATAGTAATAGTATACCTTTCCTCTTTCTATAATCAATGAAGATTAAGAGCAACAGGAGCCTGAGGACAATAGTGTTTATTTTTGCAATTCTAATAAAATACTAATATATCATCATTTGGGTCAGAAAGGCTGACAAATGCCGGTGATCCACTACCCCACAATATACCATAGGGGCTCATGGAAATCAATGAACATTATGAAACTGCCTTCGATGATATGGCCCCAGATAAGTGATGATTCATGGATCCACTTATGTGGTAAATGTGAAAAATGAAAATGACCTACACATTACCTTAATCATGATTCCATCCCTTCTATAGCCTTTTGAGGAAGAAAAAGCACTAGGTCGAGGCAGAAAATATTGTAACTGAGGTATTTCTTTTCTTATATGAAGGAACCAGTTTCTAAAGGTCATTGATGGACTCCAATGGAAGTAAGCCTTTATATTATGAATATAGTTGAATAAAGTGAGTCTTTGGAGGAAAGCTCATGCAAAAGAATCACCACTGCATTTAGAAAAGTATGGCCAAATTCTGCTCTCATTCAGACCCTATGGGAGGGTGAGCAGAAGCTCACCACTGAGCCTTAAGTACATTATAAGCATCTGACTTAAAAGAAAACAGGGCAGATTTCCTGAAGCATTGACACGAGTGAGGATGTTAAGATTGGAAAGGAGAGAGAGAAGAGTAACAGTTTAGTTTTTTTTTGTTCTCTTGTATTCTTATGCCCAGGTCACATTGGGATCAATTGTTTTAATTCTTCCACTTCTACTGTCAGGGCTAGTCTATACTGCCCCACAATTTAGACCAAGGGGGTGTGAATAGCAATGCTTACCAAAGTGCTGTGTTGTAATTCCCCAATGTGGACATGGTGGGCATGTCCTTTAAAGGTCCAGAGTTCACATTAATGTAGTCAGCTTTCAGTCTTGGGTGAAATGCCAACACACCTGCATTTTTCTCTGAGCATACTATTCTTACCTTTATTCTCAAAAGAGGCTTGAGGCTAATTAACAACGTTTGTTTTTGCAAGTTTGGAAGCAGATTTATAAGCCTCTAGTAACAGTTGTTTCAGGTTTGGGGTTTCTTTTAATGACTAAGGGCTAATTACTTACTAGATACAATGTTTATATCTCAAATGTGGTTTTACAAAAGTACAACCTCACACTAGTATGTTCTCTCCTCTCCTGATAGTCAATCATATTTAACAAAAAAAATTGTTAAAATAATAAAAACTCTTTCCTTTGCAAAGACCTTGTATGCCAACTTTTAGAACAAATGTTTATAGCCATTATAAACATTTGAAGAGTGAGTTTTGTAATGCTTCTGCTGACACAACCTTAACTATCATGGCAAAAACAGTCCTGCTAACATACATCTCCCTTGGACAGCTGGCATGGTCCGATACACAGCAGATAAAAGAAATCAAGGCGAAAGACCAGTGTAGGCTAGAATACAAGAGGGAGATAAAAGTGTTCATGAGCAACAGTCTTATTCTTAGCACACACACAAAAAGTCAAACAAGTTCATCTTTCTGAGAATGACATATAGCTCAAACGCACAGTCCCTCTGCAGATAAATGGAAGATAAATTTACCGAAGTCTCAGGGAAAATGGATGGATCGATGATCAGAATTATGTTACATGATAGCAGACTGTAGCCCCAAGTAGAATACAAGAATAAAGTAATAGATGATGTTTGAGTAGGAAAATCAGAGGAGAAGTTGTCAAGAGAAGTTGTCAAGTTGTCACCATAAGAACAGATGATGGATACAGAGATAAAGTGGCAGAGGATGCTAACAACTAGTCATCATGCCTGAGAAAGGTAAAGGGAAAAAAAACTATCTATGCAGTGGGACCTGTATAAAAGCAACAGGAATGTAGATGGAGAAAAGCATGTGGGAAGAGAAGGTTTATGCAATATGGTGCAGAAGACTTTGGGGAGGAAAAAACCTTCTAAAAGTTGGATATAATCTGAAACCCAACTAATTGATCGCCTCCAACTAGATACCATTAATTTAGGTTTGAACAGAGACTGAGAATGGCTTGGTCATTACACTAATTGAATCTATTTCCCCATGTTAAAGTATCCTCACACCTTTGTGTCAACTGGCCGAAATGGACCATCTTGATTATCATTTCAAAAGGTTTTCTCCCCTGCTGATAATAGCTTCTCTTAATTAATTAGCCTCTTACAGTTGATATGGGTACTTCCACCTTTTCATGTTCTCGGTATGTATAAATATCTTCTTTCTGTATGTTCCATTCTATGCATCTGATGAAGTGTGCTGTAGCCCACGAAAACTTATGCTCAAATAAATTTGTTAGTCTCTAAGGTGCCACAAGTATTCCTGTTCTTTTTGCTGATACAGACTAATATGACTGCTACTCTGAAATCCACCAGATCAACACCTCCTGGGATATGGTAGGACTCAAGATTGTAGAACCAGCTCTGGCCAATTTAGGGGAGCTTCTCAAAGCAGAGCTTTAAGTGGCTATCTTTTCCAAGAATGTTACCAAGCATAATAGACCCTGATTTGATGGTAGCCATATGCTACTACTCTGTGCCAAGTGCCATAAAGGACATAAATCAAACATGACAAAATTTTGTATATTTGTAACAATAGCTAATATAACGACCAGTTTCTTATTAGCACTGTTGCATGTTTCACCTTATTACGACAGCAATTATATTACAAGGAGCTATGGATTACATCTGCACTAGAATTGTGCAAACAGTTGCCTAACCAATGCAAAACTAGTGATTGATTTGGCCTTTTGCTAGTGCCTGCCACTTCACCAGGAATGTTTTCACTGTTGGAAAAATCCGTTTTCATGATCATAAACTCCATTTCCCAACAGAAAATAACCTTTTATGAATGGACGGAAAAATAGGCAAGGATTATATAAATTCTAAGTTTAGGCTGAAATAATTTTGTTTAAATGTATCTCAGGGGAAAGACTAGGCTTTACATCATCTTTTTAGGAAATTTTACCTGTTTTGTACCTAAATATATTAAAAATAAACCCTTTGTTTTGGGTAACAAAGCACCCTTTTAGACTACCAGTGCATTGGAGATCTACACACCAAGCATTCACAGTGTCCAGAGTAGCTCACAGGTGAGAGTGCCAATCTCAAATCAGACTGTCAGAAAACAGGGCAGACACCTCTCGTTGGCAGTGTGTTCAATAATTAGATTCACCAAACCAGTAACAAATGAGTGCCCCTGGATGACTATATTAGTCTCCCCATGGAGCCACAAGCAGTCCGCTTAGGCGCTCCAGCCAAACTTACCACCCAGACAAACTGGATTTAATGATATTGGTCACATAAACCAAAAATCACATTGTACTAGGTTCTTCCATCCCCAAAGGCCCAGTCACTTATCCCAGGTTGAGATATACTCCAGATCTCACCAAAGTCAATATTGCAGCCAATTTCTCTAGTAAACTAACTATAAGTTTATTAGCTAAGAAAATAGAAATGAATTATTGAGAGGTTAAAGCAGGTAACTCTACCCTGTCAGAATTCATTAGTTCAGAGATGGATTGTTCCCACAGCACACTTTTATAGCTGACATCCAGGAAAAACAGCAAAGCAAATACTTGCCGTCACAGACAACAAATGCCTTTTGAGTCTTTGACCTCAGGCCACCACATCAAGGACCACTTGCTTTGAAATTAACATTCTATTCCTATGTATACACAAATAATCCAGTTACAGGGATATACATAATGCAATTGCCAGCTCTTCATTATAATAGCGGTGGGTAAGTGAAAACAATACAGGTAACATTCATAGCTTTTCAGGAAGTTTGCACATCAGGTAGGTTCCTATCTCAATACTAATACCAAGGTTAATCAATTACTGGTCAAACATACTAGTAAATAAACAAGTTACAGATAAGTGAAGACAATAGCATCACATTTCCTTTGAATTATGTGCACGCACAAGTAAATTGGCCTGATCCTATTACAATGCCTTTTGACACTCCTTTGATTTCTGTTAGAATGGAAGTGAATTAGTCTGCTGGCAGCTTGCTATATAGCATCACACAAGCAAAGGGAGCTCTGCAGGATTTCCATAAAGACCTACAGTGCTATGGCTCCACTGTGCCTTTACTTCTCCTCACAGTATTCCCAGATATCCTTCCCCACAGCTTTGAAAAACCCATTCAATTCAGTAGGCACAAGGCTTTCAGAAGGCCCATTTTACTGTTCCACAGGTCTCTGATTTCATTTGAGGTTCAGATTCATATGTAACCCAAATCTCAATGCAAAACTCTGACAAAGGTACAAAGTTCCTTTGGATGTTCCTCAAGTTTTCCTGGATACAGTTTGAATTTCAATAACCACTTTCATAATGCAAGCCCATGAAAAAAAACTCACTGGTTTTTGGAAACCTTTCACCAAGTCTGTTCTTTTCTGCAGAGATTAAATTTTCCCAAGAGGTGCAGTCAGAAAGGCCTATGCACTCCATGGTTCCTCTAAAACTTAATATTTGCTTACACAAAAGAAGTAATCACATGCATAAATGCCCATTTTGTGTGTACAAATGCTCCCTTTCTTCAGCCAAATTGTGCATTTTGCAGACTCATCAGAAACCTGTGTATTTTTGTGTACAAGTTAAATATTCTTATGGGATAAAATGGAATTCCAGGATTGATTCCCCAGTTTTATGGTTCTAACCCTGGAATAGTCAATGAGGGCACCAACTCAACTCTTTTTCTTTGTTTGAGACAGCAACCATTCCTTGACACCCTCTTTGTGTACATTTGTGTCTCCTTCCTGATCAATGTGGAAACATTCTAGTTTATTTTTCCCAATAGATTCAATCTCATATTACATGCCAGCACAAGTAGCAAGACAGGGGCTATGACTTTATCAGGGGAGAGACATAGTCACAAACATGAGGATAGATTCTCAGTTGTTTTAAATTGTCATAGACCCAT
This sequence comes from Gopherus evgoodei, assembly GCF_007399415.2. Taxonomy (NCBI): domain Eukaryota; kingdom Metazoa; phylum Chordata; order Testudines; family Testudinidae; genus Gopherus; species Gopherus evgoodei. The sequence goes on from NC_044328.1 coordinate 118,238,887, forward strand.
TGAAATCAAGCCACAACAATTTACACCAGCTGAGAATACGCCCAATGTACTTCCTGAATATCCAAGAGTGATGTCCCAAACCCATTAGAGTGGATACTTCTTTTATTGGGCAACGAGTTTCTTCTGCAACAGTTGAGGACAGACAATTCAGTGGAAAAGAATAGGATTATCCCGAATATTAGTAGTATGCTCAAAAATGTGATAAGGGCTTTTAGATATACTGCTATGACCCCTGTGCAAAGAAGCATATATTCTAAATGTGATGTGATGCAACCAAAAGGAATGGGAAGCAAACAAAGCATGGGGAAGTTTAGAGAGACAGGACAAGGGTGACAGCAATAAGATTGTCCAGTGATTAACGTCTGTGAGGCACGTAGGCATCTGGATGGTTACTTCCAGGCATTTTCCATTGGAAATTTTTATATAGATGTAAATTAAAATATCCAACATTAAAACTGCTATCCAAACCCCGTGATTTTACTGAGCACTGGAGGAAATATTGCAAGTTTTCCATTATGCCCCCTTTCCCACAGCTCTCCCAGTCTGTCCTTAACACCTAAGCCATCTGCCTGTCATTTGTTACCTCATCATAAACAAACAATCTGTTCAGTGCCTTCAAACTTCTATTTACAATGCATTCTCTTTTATCTATTTTACAACTCTTTGTAGATGTCAAAATTTTAATTACACCATCACATATTAGGATGTCAGCTACTCTGGGTGCTTTTTCTAACAACAGAGTCTGGGATGGTCTAGAAGGCATTTGAAATGCATTTTATGGCTCAGTGATATATGGTATTTATGAAACATACAACAAATTTTAAAGTGAAGAAGCAGATGATATATGAAGTCAATAATTGTTCCAAGACAGCCCCAAATGATTGATGTCTACATAATTCCACAAATGCTGTCGCTTTATTAAAATACAATAACAATATTAATTTATATGAAAATTCAATTCAGCTAACTGCTAATGCATTTAAATTTCATATAATCTAACAATACAATCTTCCTTCTGTCTATTGTCAGTTTGGAAAAAGAAGAATGTTACTTTTTGATTACCCACTATATAAACCCTCTATGTATAAAATGTAAGTCATATTTTTATAAATACTAAAAATATGATTATGAACTCAAAAGATTAAACTCTGAGAATATGCATGAAACTGATCTAGTAAACAGACTTGACTGATATCAGTGACTAAATTAAAATGTACACAAAGTTAGATCTTCATTCCCTCCGCCAATCTAGAAGCAGAACTGGGAAACATGGGTACAAATGTTTCCAAATCATTTATGATGACTTTGCATCCCTGGTATTTTGCTTTGTTTGTATAATCTGACGAGATTGAATATTTTGCACAGACACATGAAAAATATTTAAAATGACCCTTTCCGTGAAACTGTTTCCAGGAAGATTTGTAGGACTGGTACAAAAATTGGAGGAGGTTGAAGTGATGTGATGTCTTCCTAGAGATCACATAGCCCAGAGGAAGAAACAGAAACCTGGAAAGCAAGTACTCTGAAATTCTGTTCTCATCTCCGCTCCTGCCTTGCCTTCATTATACTTTTTCATTATACAGCAGTTTATACCATTAGCTAGCTAGACACTTTAGGTGCCCTATGAAGTAGACAAATATCACTGTTCAAATTTAAAGTTCAGGACTCGATCCTGCAAGGTACTGAGTGCTCTCAGCACCCAATCATTTCATTAGAAAGTCAAAGCAGTTCATCACTTATCTGGAATGGTCTGTGAACTTATTGGTTAGAGATAGGCTGGATGTTAGGAGGCCTGGGTTGTTATTCTAGTTCCGCCACTGACTTCCTGTGTGACCTTGAGTAAGTTACATAAGCATCTGCATTCCTCTCTGTAAAATGGAGCACTGATGCCTGCTTGTTTGTTGGGAGGCCTAAGTGCTATACAAAAGCAGATAGTGGATCCTAACTATAAGAAGATTGATTAAGCACAGATACACTTCGTTGTGTCTAAATAAAACACCTTTCAAATGACCTTAACTAAGTACAATTCAAGAAAACAGACATTAGATATCCAGCGTATGAGAGTTAATAACAACTGACTCCAAAGCACACCAGATAATCCTCTCAAATTACTTGATAGCAAATTGATATGTAAATATACTGCAGGTGGATTATCCATGGCAGATAGCTGTGCATGAGTAAGCAGCACATAAACAGACAGATTTTTCTGAGTGGTTACCCCACATTGTTACACACACACACACACACACACTCACGTTAATCCTTCACCCAAATAAGCTTGAGCTAACAAAGATCCACCAGCACAATAAACCTGTATTGGAATCTACAATTGTGTTCCAGATATAAATACATACAGCTGAACTATCTGCATTTCAGTTGCTTGATTCAAGGTGGTTTGGGAGATGGAATCCTGTAAAGAGAAAGTCAACAACACAGTTAAACCTCTCTACCCATCACTGATCTCCTTGCGTATCTCCCCTCTCAGCTCCATTTTTTTATTTCCTTGCCAACACATCAGAGCATCATGCTGATTGCTGCAATCCACAGCAGTCATTTCCAGGGAATGTACTTTGGTACTGAAAACCCACAATGTTTCTGAGTACAGGTGGGTTGTGCTGCTCTGTTACTAATAGCTTGTCTACACTGACAAGTTTCTGCTCAGGAAAGCAGCTTTTTGTGCCCAAACTGCAGACGTGTACACACTGCCAAGCCACTTTGTGTGCAGAAACTCCTCAGTCACAGGCTCACAGCGCTGCATAAAAAACACCTCGATGAGAGTTATAAGGCTATTTCCTCAGAGGCTCCAGTGCTCTGTTGCCAGGGTAGACACTTGATTGCATTCTGTGCTGTAATTGGCCTCCAGAGCTGTCCCATAATGCCTCAAGTGACCACTCTGCTCATTGTTTTGAACTGGGCTGCCCTGGAGACATGTGCTCCTCCCCTTTCAAAGCACCATTGCGTGCTGTGCTGATCTGCTCTGGGAAACAAAGCAAACCATTAATGTGGAATGCTCATGCTGTTGAACACAGAGGCAGGGTGTGTGTGTGTGCGTGTGTTTGTGTGAGTGTGACAGAGAGAGAGCCCAGGGGGAGAGGTGGGGGCTGATGTTGAGGTTTCCCCTGCCCCTGCCTCAGGACTGGTTGCTTCCTGCCGCTGTCTGAACTTTCAAGACAGCATGCTGACACACACTGTGTCCCTCAAAACACACTGTCTCTCCCCCCACATACACACAAACACTCCCCTCCCCTCACACTTCAGTTGAAAAGCAGCTGGCAATGTAGTAGGATGTCCATGAAACAATGGGCTTGGGAAACCTGCATCATGTGATGCTGTGCCTGCCCCATGAAGCATTGCAAACCCTTCCCAAAGCATCCGACGGCCCGTTGCACAGTGGGATAGCTACTACAATACACTACTGTCTTTGCCGTTGCAAGAGCTGCTAATGTGGATGTGCTCAGGGCTGGGCCACAACATTTTGGTACTGGAAGTGGGGAGCTCAAATGATGCCCCCAGACTCCCTTGCTTAGGTCAATGAATGGTCTCAATTCTGCCTTCTTCCTGTTCTACTCCTCTCATAGTATTGCTCAGCTACTTACCCCAATAAAGGAGAATTAACAACTTGAAATGTCTTATTCAAAAATTTTAAGTAACACTTAACTTTCAAATGTCTGAACAGCAAATGTAACTTTTCTTGTCTGCATAGTAAACATTGGCAATTTTATCTGTTTGAATAATCAAAGTGGTGCTTTCCATGCCTTCTTGGTTGCAAGATATGAATTGCTTCCTGCTGAAGGGACACAGTCTGGGCCAGCGCATGCGCTATTGTCATTGTGGAGCGTAGATGTGTTTTTTATTAACTTCAGCTTGGAGAAGCTGTATTCTCCACTGGCAACTGTTACAGGAAGTGTTAGAAGTATGCACAGAGAAACAAAATCATTTGGAAAGAGGGTGGTCATCTTATTTGTGCACATATATTCCAGAACAGCCTTTGGAGTTGATCCTGCTGAAATTTATCTTGAAAGGGCTTTCTGTTCATCACCTAAATCACTTGCATCAATATCACATGTCATCATGTGTCAACACTGTCTCTAGGGACCTGCATTGCTGGTGTAGGTCTTCTTCAGGTATAGTGAGGAGTTTTGGATATCATAGAACGTCCCAAATAAACTGCTGTGTTCTTTGAGCTGCATGAAACATTCTTCAACTGACTCTATTGCACAATCTAGTACCTGGTTAAAGAATTCAACTTTGAATTGTTGTTTGTGGTCTCTTATGGGATTATCCCATGCCTTGTAATCAAAATGTCTTCTTCTTCAGTCACTCTTGTATTCTTGAATGGGAAAATAGCTTCAGTGTGAAGTTCCTCTGCCAACTTCTGTGCACTCTTCAGAATGTTTTGAAATCTCTCGTCTGAGTGGTAAGACTATAGGTATGACTTTGCCTTGTCCAGTTGTTCCATTGCGCCAGATCTATTAAGGTCAACAACTTGGAGTCTCTTGCTTCCAACATTTATTTCAAACAGTATGTCATGCCACAACACTAAGACACACAGAAATTTGAAGTTATGTATGTTTCTGGTGATTCCATTTCCCTCTGCAACTGTTCTCCCATGAACAGTTCTTATCATAGCATTAACCTCCATAATGGCAACTATGGCATCTTCTATCTTCCCAATTTGGTGTCTGATAGGCTTTATCGCCTCCACTCGACTTTCCCATCGTGTAGCACTCAGTGGTTTCAGAGAGGATGTTCCCAGATGTTGCTTCAAAATTTGCCATCGATGAGTTAATGAAGAGAAAAATACATAGATGCTTTGAATTATATTAAAAAATTCAGCAGCCTCACTAGAAGATGATGCTGCATCACTCACCACCAATGAGAACTGCATGGAACAGAAAAAGCTTGAGGGTTTAACTCTCGGATCCATGTCTGCACTCCTCTGTTCTTTCCTCTCATGTTGGCACCATTATCATAACCCTGACCTCTCATGTCAGCTATTGCAATTCCTGTATCTTCCAGCTTTTTAAGAAGCACATTTGTCATACCAGCTCCTGGAGTATCATCAATGTCAAAAAATTCTAAAAAAATACTCTCTGACAGTCATCATTGCAGGGACATTTTCACTAGATTCTGTTGTTGTTACAAAATGCACCATTAATTTGTTCTTTATGGCTGATGTCAGGTGTGCAGTCCAGAATAACACAGTAATATCTTGTTGACTTCAGATCTGCCACAATCTTCTGTTTGACTTTTGTTGCCAGTAACTGTATGATTTCATTTTGAATTGTTTTTCCAAGGTAGTGGTGTGTGTATATTTCTCGGGTGGTGTAGCAGGGTGGTCACCCCGCTTCTGCCTGGAAGGGTTAAAAACAGCCCTAGAGAGGGCTGTGGCTGGGGAAAGGCTGATTGGGGAAGCAGCCTCAGCTGGGTCCATGCCCCAATCAGGCCGCAGCTGGCCCTATAAAAGGGCTGCTAGCCAGCACTCAATAGTCTCTCTCTAGTGGTTGAAAGGGATGGGCCTGGCTGTTGAGCAGGGTATCCAGACTGGAGCAGGGCTGGGGGAAGGCCAGAGGGGTTGGGGAACTCCAGCCTGGAAAAACCCCAGGCTGCAGGCCTTGCTAAAGGCCAAGAAGGTACTGGGGATGCAAAGGGCAGCCCAAGTATAGGCAGAGGCAGCAGGTCCAAACCCTCCTTGCCAATGATGAGTAGCAATTAGACTGCAGTCCACCCCAGTGAGCGGGGGCTAGATGGCAGTAGCCAAAGATTGAGGCGAGGTGGGGATAGGGGGATGGGGGTTTCCCAGGGAGGGGAGACCCAGTGAGACTGTGGGGTACTGCAGGGGGCAGAACCCCAAGACAAGGGGCACCGGGGTCCAGAAGGATCATGGGGGCCAGTGGCAAGGTGAGACACCAGCCTGCAGAGGCTGCTCTGGAGGCTAGTGAGCTAATTCCCTGGATGACCAGCAGGAGGTGCCACAGTGGTGAGTCATCACATTGTTACAGGTGGTGACTCTTAGATGCTCCTGGAGTACAGCATCAAACTCAGCTCCACCATTTTAAGGAAACTTCCATTGTTTGGCCCATACAGCTGATCTAAGTGCCATGCAGTGCTAGGTTTTGGGTAGCAAGCATTCTCACAATGGCAATGAGCCTTTTCAGAACATTTTGCCAGTAAACAGACTCTGATGCAATCTTCCCTTGATGCTGATCATCTATGGTGGCCTTTAACCTTAGTCTCATCTCAAGCTCTTTCCACCTGTGGAATGCTCTCTGGTAATTTGCTGCCTGTCTCGTGGCATGCCAGATTTCTAGCCAGATTTTTCCAGTCCTTTGTTCCTGTAGAACCCAGT